>NC_052031.1:58234545-58540641 GCF_015832195.1 Motacilla alba alba
GAAGCCACTGTGTAACTGTACCCTCAGTGGGGATGAGTGCACATATCCAGCCATCCTTTCTCCTTCCCCCTGAATTTGTAGGAGTTTGATTTTCTGAGCTTTCTCCTTCTACACGATAAACATGTTAGAAAGTTATGAAGTTATGAGTGGGAGGAGGAGCTGAGGAGAGGTAGAGAAAATAGCCATGATAAGGCACTTGCCACAGTCTCATTTTCACAGAAGACCAGGTGAAACAATGTGTGTTTATCTGGCGGAGCTGGGCTGGGTCTTTACGCGCGGATTAGGACTGCTATTTGAGTCAAAGAACTTGTCACACAGAGCAGCTGGGGAAACGCAGCGGCAGCAGTGTGCTGTGGGATTTGTTGCAGAATTGTGCTGCTGGTCAGTGATGGGGCAGGATGTTTAAATAGGTCACGGCTTAAAATTTGCCCGTTTCAAAAAGGCTGCTTTGCTGATAAGGGGGGTGGGAGTGGGGGCTTCTGTCAACTCCTTGCTGTGGCAGCGGAGTGCTACTTGGCTGGGACAAGCTGCTTTGCCGAGTGCTGACTTGTGCCTGTTGCAACTTCCAACGGGATGCCTGGCGAGGTGTCTGTTCCTCCTGCCTCAACAGCTGAAAGGCTTTGCGGCAACCCAGGACCGTTTCAAGGTTTATCTTGAGGAGTGAGGCTATAAACTAGCGCTGACACGTTTCCCTTAAAATGCTTAGCTGTAGCCTTTTGTAGCTGAATTGCTCAAGAAGCAGCATCTGAGCCACCCATTCTCCAGCGGTGGGGGCAGGCAGCTTGTGGTAGCGACAGCTCAAGCCAGCCCCAGCACTCTATTTCTGCTCATGAGTCAGATCCCTGCAACTTCTAGCTATTTTGTGCTTTAATATAAAATACAGAGCCATTCATTTGTCAGATTATTCATCTTGCTCTTGGAGGCAGGTTTTTGATTTAAGCTGTTTTGTTTTGATTTTTTTTTTTTCCCCAAAGGTTATTCACCCTGGCACCTCCATGTCAGAGCAACTTGTCCAAAACAAATCTGTTTTCTTAGTGTCAGGCTGTAGCCCAGAAGCTCATAATGAGCCTGGAGTTTTCTTCCTGAAGTGCAGGAATGTGCTCGCTGGTTAAGCCAACCAGGCAGATCTAGTTAGCCATGGAACAGGGAAATCTGCTTCTCCAGCAGTCAGTTAGAAGAAAACAAAGGCAGGAGGCCAGCTTTCACGTTTTAGGCTTTGTCTGCATAAACTGAACAGCAGTGTCTTCAAAACTGAAATGTGTCAGCAGCTTGCCTTGCTCATCTTAAATAACTTAATTGTTCTCCCAAAGACAACTTTGGGAGATAAGTCATGCTTCTCTGGTTGTGAAACACTCAACAAAAAAATATACCTTTTGACAGAAAGTCCCCCTGTATAAGTTCACTGACTCAAAGTAGTACATGACGCAACAGGAGCAGAGCTGGACCACTGTAGAAAAGGTCTGTTCTATAATCAGACTAATTTAAATTGAATGCTCTTTCCCCCTAGATGTAAGAGAGCCTTTCTTCTGACTGGGTAGAGGTTGGGATGACAATTCAGCTAATTCTTTGAGACTGAAATTCTCTGAGGCTGGGGGTTTCTTTTCACTTTACTCTCCTACCACAGCAAGAAAGTACAATGAATCCATTAGCTATCAGTTCGTCTGCTAACAGGAAGGAGTCTTCACTAGATCACAGAGTAGAATTAGCCATAAACTTGGGCTATTTATCAAGAGAAGCACATAAAAATTTTTGACAGGTTTAATTCATATTTCCTGTCCTTATTGAAAATAAAGGAATGTAATAATTGCATAACTACTAAGCTTAATTTTCTTTTGCAGGCAGATTTCAGTGTTTTGAAGTTGGTTTTGCATTCTCCTTCATGCAAGGAAGGAAATGTATGATTTGTATTAGATTTTTACCTACGTAAAAAAATTAGGCTGTTAATCCTACCAAAGATGGACAAAAATGAAAAAGTGGAAATCTCAGTCACTGACTCCTCCCCCTGCTCTTTCTTCCCTTCCCCAAATACTCCTTCTCCTCATGGGTTTGGGTGGGAACCACAGTGGGAACTGTGAATCAGGGCTACCAATACACTCCAGACAGATTTAAAATTTGAGGCCAGTTCTACCTCTGTTTGGCTCTGTGGATCCTTCTGGCAAAGCCCTGCAAGAGCAGGAGTGGCTCTGCCAAGGCTCCAGCCGATGCACTGTGTCCAGCTCCCCCTCCCTGAGGGCCCCCAAGCCGTTGACCCAATTCTCCAGGGTATTAAATAGATGGGTGGGAGGAGGGAGAGGGCAGTCCCACAGGGGAGGGTGGTAGACCAGAACAGGCCCCTGGATGAGCCCCTGAAATTGCCCTGTGCTACAGCAGAACCAGACCAGTCCATGGCATGCTCCCACCACCTCCCAGCACAGCCCATTGAGTGGTACTGGTACCCATATAGAAGCAGATGAAGTGTGGGGACGAGCAGTCTTAGAGCGGAAAGGTGCTAAAAACACTCCTAAATCCTGGAAATCCTATGCCTCGTTAAAATTGCACTTATGCCTGCTTCACTTCATAACTCATCCCTGTCAACACAGCTAAGATCATCAGTCCAGTGTCTCCACATAAATACTCGCTGTTTCCCTGGAAGGTCAAGGGGCCTTGGCCACAACTCCTCTCCTGCCTTCCTGTTTTGACTGAGGGAGGACAGGGCTTGGAGAGAAGGTTGTAGCAACCGCACTGTACACAGGCGCTGCTTCTGAAACATAAGGTTGGGCAAAGTGCTCAAGAATAGCACTGGGTGAGGGGTTTTGGCAAGTTGCAACTTAGCTAAAAATGAGGTTCTGAGGTAGCCAAATCCATTCATAAATTGGAAGCAGTTTTGTGGAATAGTTTCAGGCAAAACAAATGGCAAAGCATTTCATTTTGGGCACTGGCAGTACAAGCTGAGGAATCAAAGAATTATTAAAACACTTGGAGGTAGCAGTTGCCTTTCCCTGAATAGCCTGCTGGTAAGAGAATCCACATGGGCGGTGGGAAACCAGATTCAGTCCTCCTCTCAGCCTCTGGGGATATCAGACAGCTCAGGGAAATAACGTGATTGTGGGGTAGGTGATAGCTAGAGAAAGGCAAGAAGAAACATGCACAGGCTGGAGCAGAAGGAGCACCCTGCCCATGGGAAAGCACACTGCCCACCAGCCCCACAGCCCTGGATGCTGAAGAACTTGGTATGGCATCCAGCCAGGAGGAAGAGAGACCCATTTCCCCAAATCTTTAACTACCACAAAGTAACCCTTGTGAGTGCCCAGACAGTCTGGGTTTTGTTTAAGAAGAAATTGCTGGTTTGAATCAGGGAGAGGAAAAGTTCATCCAGGGCTCCCAGATCCAGTCTGAGTGACCAAGTTAAAAAAATCTGGTTTGGATAAGTAAAAACACTGTTTTGGCACTCTGAATTACTTCTTACACCCAAGAAGCTGAACAGAGTAATTTTTCATTGTACAGGTCTAACAGCTTCTAATGCTCTCATAGGAGCATATATGCCAAGAAGTTCCTCGCGCAAGGATGTGCAGGCACAAACTTTTTCAATCACTCTCAATGGTGCTGGCTGCACCCCTGCTGCAGGCTGCCTGCCTTTGGAGCTGTCATAGGCTGCTATTAAGTCAAAAGAGATAAGAAGTGATTTTGTCCCCATGATGGAATCTGGATCTCTGAGCTGCAGTAAGGGAGGAATTACACACAACTTAATTACCCCCTGTTTTCCTCCTAGAAAGCCACCACTGGCTTCTGAAACAGGATTGTCTGGAGACAGCAATGATTTCAGGTGACTTGTAAAGAAAGTCACCTGGCCTGACCCAAAGCTACAAAATGAATCATGTATTGAACGTTCCTGGGTGAAGTTACATTACAGACACTGTTGAGCTTAAAGGCTTCAGCTTCTTGATTTCTTACCTGTAAATTTACTCTGACTCAAACAACTGTCTTCCTCCTGAGGTAAACTTGGCTTCTGGATTTTTTCTCGAAAGAGATGAGAGAGGCAGTGACAAGAGCAGGAACTGTTCTAACATACAAGTGTTCTTACAGCCTTATCCAATTTCCCATGACATGCTATTAAAATAAATATGTAAAGAAAATACCTTGGTCCTCTTAATGTAAATGATTACACATGAATATGTGTTTGAACTCAGCAAGTATTGAGTATGAAGTTAGCTCTCTAATGAAGTGATCTTTATGAACCCACATGAAATTACCAGAAATGTAGGCCAGGGAATTATTTTTTTCAGAGGTAAAATATTGGGATTTGAACAGAGCTGGGGGACTCAGTTGGGATATTTGGCTACAAAAATTCTTATTTATGCTTAGAACTTAAGAAGTAAATAAAATTCCTGAAATAAAATAATTTTTTTAAAGGTTATTGGGTTATATCCCCTAACCAGCATTTCCAAAAGACATTGTGTCCATTCACATTCCCTTTTGGTAACCACCACTGGCTTTCTCAAGCTCTTTGTTTTTTAAGCAGCAATATTACTTCATGCAGTACTAGTTCTTCTTGTCTTCAGGGAGCGCTTTGGAGCGGTGCAGCTACGGCTGGTCAACATGTAGCAACATGAGGTCTCTCAGGGTTGGGATTTTCTGAGGTGTTTCAGAGGGTAGCCTCATGCTCCCTCAGTCTCTGAGGATATCCTAAAATCCTACGTCCAAGTGGAGATTTGTACACTTGAGTCAGGGGTTAAAGGAAGGAGACACATTACTGCAGCCCAGAAAGACAATTGTGCCTGATCTGCTACATGTGCTGAAGGGCTTCTTGCCTGCCTGTTAGTAAAATCTTAGCCTAACTTCACACTGAACAATATTTATCCTGAAACCCAATATCTGCAGCCAGATCGCTCATGGAGTCGTGACTCAGTTAGTTTCGTGCTTGAAGGACTAAGCCATACTGAGGCAATTCTGCTTGCACAGACTGCAGATGGCATACCTTTCCTTTGGTGGCTGGTATCCTGGTGTTGAGTGATGCCCTCATTGATTAATTGCTCAGATTTTATTCCTTAACTAAGCCAGTTACTGGCAAGACCCAGTTGCCAAGAACAGATAAAGGCAGGATTTCTTGATATTTGGTGCCCAGATGCCTTGAGGAGGTGCAGCAGCGGGCATCAGCTTTTAGCAGGCAACAGACCAACTTGACTCTTGGGCAAGAGCTTGTGTGAGGAGTTAAGAAGCTGCAATGATTGCCTTAATTCAACCTTGCTGTTTGCTACAGAGGTGGCAAATATTCCAGGGAATAAGTGGTTTCACACATGAAAGAGTGCTTTCACAGATCAAGCTCCTTATAACAAAGAGGTGAGGGTACACACTAGAAGGTTGAACTAAATCAAAAGGGTCTCAAAACAAGTTCTGATTTCATTGATGACTTTTGCTAAAAAGCTTTCTGTTGTGTGACATTTTAAAATTCCCTTTTTATATGCTCAAGTGGCAGGTTTACTACCTGTGATTTATCTTGCGTTCTCCTTTTTTCCTCAACTGTACAACTTTTCTGTTCTGCCACTGGAGCAGTCTTCCTCCATTTCTTAAACACTTCCTTCTTCATGTTTAGCCTTGACCTCTCCTCCTCTGCCTGTGACCGCCTCTTGATGCCTCAGCTCCTGCTAGCTCCCTGTTATCTTGTGTTATACAATGGAACATTTTTGGCTTGCATAAATGCAAGATTGCATCTTTATCTCATTAAGAAAGGAAACCTAAGTAATATAATTAGAAAAGTCACATAATTAGAAGAGGTAGATGCCTTATTTCCTGAAATGAAGCAGACTCAGAAACTCCTAGCTTTTGCATAAGAACTGTACTTAAACCAGATTTTAAATTTGGATTTGATAAAATGACTTACCACACTCTGTCAATCTGGAGGAAAGATTCTTGCACACAACTTTTTTTTGAGACACAAGCTTTGTTCTTAATACTTTGATTTGCACCAAACCCATGGTTCTAAGACATTGTTGAATTTGCAAAATGCCCTTTTACCTCCATGTATCTTCTCTGATGAAATCTCTCTGGTTCTTCATTTCCATGAAACCTGAAGCTTAGTAGAAAATAAATTGATAGTATTACCAATCTCTACTTTGTGCTAATGGCTTCTGTTTCCAGTTGTGAACACAATTAGTGTCTAATCATGTGTACCAGATTAAAAGCTGTGTTTACTGTAGTGGTTAACATGTAAAATTCCTAATGAGGAAGAGCCCAGCCCTGTAGATGAGTGTGAATGAAAGACTAACTTTCTAGCTACAAAGTTCATTAACCAAGGGAGGTCTTCTGAGTAATGGACACAAAATTGCTGGTCTTGGAAAATGGTGAATTTTTTAGTTTGCTGTAAGGAGCAGATTGTGGTCAGGACAACTTCTTCCCCTCTCTCCCCGGCCACCCCAGTGTGCCTAAAACAAAAACCCTTCTTCTTAAAATTATAGTACCTCTAACCTATGATGACATCTCAGCTGCTACATGAAAACATTTTCAGACTGCTCCAGGACCAAGAGAGGTATCCCCACACAGAGGCAAGGACTTGCACTAATGAATCCATTGATAGCCAGATAATTGCCTGGCCCTGTGCTGTGATGCCTGCCTCATCCAAGCAGAGGGGCTGGCTCTTGCAGCCACCCTGGCACCGTATCATTTGGCTCCCAAACACAGTACCAACACGTGCAGACTTGGACACGGCAGGAGCGCTCCACAGGAAAATGCTCTCAGAACAAGAGGGCCATTAGAAGGTGACAGCTTTGTCTGGGAGTCAGGACAGCTTTTGGATGGTGGATATCAGGTACCAGCATGACCCACCAAACTACGTGTCTGTCTATAACACAGGGTAGAATTGTGTTTAATCAGTCCAGATCCAAAACTAATAGAGGGTTAATCCAGATAAGCTTTTAGGACAGTAGCACTACTCAAAACCAGTCACCAGGGATTCTTCTTTGAAAAGTAACCAAACAGAAAACAGACCTTTTCCATTCCATAGCTGCATGCTGCAGTGACAAGCACTAGCTGTTTCAATATACCCCTCTTCCAAAAACTACAAAGTTAGCTGTTACTAGCGCAATAATACTAAGCCAAATATTGACACCCAAAAAATAGTACTTTTATTCTTCTCTTTTCCTATGGCTTTCTAAATATGCTGGGGGTTTTTTTAAGTCTGCTCAAAAGCCACAGGGAAAGTCTATCTACCTAAATAAAAGTTAGGAAGATTGTTTTACAGAAGATGAGACAGGGAATCACTGGCTTTGTTGAAGAGGGGAAAAACTGAACCCCTACGAGTGAGTAATCGGGATTACCACAACTGAAAGATACGCTTTTTGGCAAGAACATTTAGAGCCCAATTTTCCAGGCAAAGCTCCATTTTTAAAATGTCCCTGACCGACTCCATAACGTTACACATGGCTGTGCACTCTTTTGTGTCCCTGATTCCCCACAGTTCTCCAAAAAACAGTGTAAGCATGTTCTTGCAGCTCATGTGGGAAGCTAACATCTGGATTGTCTTTTTGGTTGACCTAGGAGGCCAGATTTGTCAAAACTTGAAAGCACTGTGTAGAAAATGCCTCTCTAGGCTTCGAAGCCAACTCTTGTTGGTTCAGCTAACTAGGTGGTGGAATTCCCCAAGTTTTACATTTGCCTTTGCAAACACTTCTTCGAACTGGCGCCAGAAACCTCTCCCCTTTAACTCTAGGGAATGAAGCAGAAAAGCTACTGGCAGCCTTTTCTTCTCCTTTATTGCACAAGCCAATGCTTTATCTTCCACTTGTACCTCATGCATCCCTTTGATTGCATTGCTTGTCTGAAGGGTATTTTGATAGCACCCACCCTCCCAGATAGATCCATGCTTTCCAGGGCCAGGCAGCTGGCTCTCATGTCCTCCAGCTCTTCAGGAAACATTCCCAGTCCACCCCCCTAGCACTGTGAGCACAGGGATGCAGGTGTGCACATCATGTTCTTGGTTTGCTTTAATCCTCTAGCTGCCAGCAGAAAGGTATGGCAGCTCTTTAGCTTCACCTTGCATTAACTGACTTTGTGTTGAGTGAAAAGTTGCAGAGTTCCTAAAACTGAGGATTCTGCAATCAAGTGTTAAAAATAACTCCAGCACCCTCTGCCAGCTACAATAATAAGCCTTTCCCGAAGACAACTTTGGCTAAATCCTAGAATAACTATGTCACAAGAATTCTAGAAATGCTAAATCTGCAGTTATGCAATCTAATTTCTGTTGTATGGACAAACCCCATGCTTCAGGCCCCTGATAGAGCATCAAGTTAGAGGAGAAAGGCACCCCTTTTCCACATTCATTCATGGTATGACACAAAGCCACAAGTGACACCATTCTCCCCATCTTCTCTGCAATTATTTGCTGTCCTCCACCTCCCAAGGCTTCACAGTGCATAACATAAAGTTCTGGGCCAGCACAGCAGCCTGTGGCTCTTATCTGTGTTCTCTGTCTCCATTCCCAGCTCTACCTGCTTTTGCAGAGAACCCTTTGCTGGGTTTTGCTTCCTGGATGGTGCCTGCCAATGCTTCCGGAGGATGAAAGCCAGATTTTCCTGTGTACGAGAGAGAGGGATGTGCTGGCGGTTGCATTTTCCAAGAAAGAGGTGTACAGTACAGCTTCTCTTTTACAAGATTAAACAATTCTAAGAATGTACCCTTGTGTGGCTCATATCCTCTGGCTTTGTAAACTCAACCTGTGCTTTCCTGCAGGGCCTTCAGTACACATGCTTTCTATGCTCTGTTCCTAACATCTTAAGCCAATCCTTTTTGCCAGTTTGTCCAGAAAACAGGCAAATGGAAATAAGCAACTGGGCTTCTAGAAACTTGCATAAGAATCTGTGTGTGAGCGCTGAGCTCTGATGAAGGAGGCTCTGAGCCCAGGAATGTACCTACTTTCTCCTTCCTGTATTTAGCTGACTAAGATTCCTAAACAGCGGCTCCACATCCTAAATTACAGGTTTGGACTGGAGCACTTGGCCCATGGCTTGGATATCTTGTGTAATTCTGCTGCAGCTAAACTCAGATTTTTCCAGAAGATGGCCCTGTGTCTCCTAACACTTCAGGCTTTTCCCGCCAGGATCATTATACCCAGCTAAGAGACTGCAAAGCACTGCACTAAACAGGTGAGATGCTCAGGACTAAGATAAAGGGCTTCTTCCCTGAAGTGCAGCTTCCTCTGCTCTCATGTGCTGCTGATACTCTGTAAAGCTGCTCCTGTAAAATAGGGCAGAGCAGAATCTGGGAGCCTGAGTCAGACTGTTTTCCTTTACCATACTCACTAATAAAGAATAAATGACAATACTGATGTTAAGACATAAAAGCAATGACTAGAGTAGCAGTTCACATGGTTTTGCAAGATTATAATCTACTGCCAGTGTGTCCTGTTAGCTTTGTCTTTGGAGATAACCCTCATAATCAGCTGGAAAGCCAATGGAAATTGCTGACCAGAAAAAGATGCTATAGAAAAAGCAAAAGAATTGGAGGGCAGCTGAACTGCGACACTAAATAACAGTAATAAGACAACCACTAACACTGCTGAGCAAATACTGTTCTGCTTGAGTGGGAAGAGAAAAACTCATGGGTATGCCTGCACAAAAATATTCTCCTGTGGCTTGGTCATATGCACTCACCAAAGAAATTGAAGCTGAACCATTTGCTACGGTAGGGAGAATAGTTTTTGACAAAATGGGATGTGACAGAAGGTGTCTGGAATAAACATTAAAAATTAGGGAAGTTTATGGCCTCAGAGGAAAAAGAGAGCAGACCCTTTCAGACAGACAGAACTGATGAAGCACATTGCTTTTTCAGACTCACGGAAAGCGGTAACTGGCCAGTTGGCTACTTCATCTGTGGGGAAGGGACCAAATTGCTGCTTCCTTTCTTTCAGTGAAGGTGCATATCTGAGTCTATTGGATTTATTTATCATGGAGCCTGAAGGAAACAGATACCAGTTAAATCTGTCATGCATGATGGTAAATCAGCTGGTTTACAAGCTATAGATTGATAGAGGGAATAACTGTGTCTCTTGTTTCGTTAAAGTTTATGATCTTAAAAAAAACACAGATGCTATTGAAGAAATTTATTAGTGATTGAGCAAGTCCTCCTAGTCAACCAAACAGTTATTCTTTTATCATAAAATGTGCAATAAATTTAATATGGCTCTTTGGCACAAATTAGTGACTGTCTGCAAAAGCACTGAAGATAAATATCTGACTTACAGTGCACAAGTGGTTATAAAACTCCTGTTCTAAAACAAGTCCTTGATCAAAGTAGCATAGCTGCAAGGCACGCTGATTAAAAGCTGAAACATTAATTATGGCGAAGGGTCAAGAAGACCTCTTATCTACGAATAAATAAAAAGTAATAAAGAAGCAGAGATTTGTCTTAAGGCCAAAGCTAGAGAGTCCTGAATTACTACTAACAAAGCACAAAGGTTTATGACACAGAGACATTTTAGTACCTCATCTAGTATTTGTACTACTCTAAAAGTGAGCCCTGCTCATTCAGGAGGTGCAAGAATAAAGCCCTGTCTGGAGTGAGCAGGCAGCACAGGCAGCTGCGTTTTAGGTAATGTACTAAGTGAGTATAACCTTCAGGAAGGAGGGGGAAGAGGTTTGGGGTTCTGAGTAGAATAAGGTGGTTGCCCATGGCCAAACAGCCTGGAAAGTGCTGTTCCATCAGCTGCTATGATTAGTGGTGCCAACCCTTATACAACGTAGACGTATCACAAATTCCTATCCGCACTTAAATAAAAGCTGGTGTTCAGTTAGTAACCTTTGATCTGGTCACTACTGAAGACCAATGAAAGACAGAAGAATTTGAAACACCTCAGGCTGAGCAGCAAAGTAGAGGGGAAAGATCCAGGTTTGTGCCTTCTCTGATGGAAAGATGGATGAGCAGTGGTGGTTTGAGTCACCCAACTTTGGTACAGTCTGTCAGGAAACAATGGAATAAGATACGACACCTAAAGCAACACTTCTAAAAAGTGGCAATACCACAACACGACTAGCCTGTGCAACTCATCAGCACAGTTTACCACAGCCCATTACTGCAGGATTTGGAAGGATTAAATATGTGAAATTCCAGAAATGATAGTTTCTCCATTAGAATGAAAATAAACATATGGTATAAAGTTTCCAGACTCACAGATGTCTCAGACCTTCAGCTGGGATGGTTCAATAGAGGCAATATTTTCCAAAAACTATTCCCTAGATTGCTTTGCATTTTTATATGAAGCACCTTAGACCAGAATCTGTCAGAACTAATATACCACATCAGATGAAATGGACTAGTGCAATAAAAACATACATATATAATGTAAACCCATCTCCGGCCATTGGTAATCAAGACCTGATCCAAAAAAAGCCACCCTGAGCCCCTAAAGAATAAGGTTATTCCTTGAGATGGAGGAGTCTTTCAAAAGATTATTTGTACAGATGTAAGTCCCATATAAAAAAAATTAAGACATACACAGAAGTTCAGCTCTAACACAAGTCAACTGATTCAGCCAAAAGCAGATGCAGTAACTGCAAGCATTTTCCTCTATTCTACCCTCCATCGATGTCTGAAACTGTGCTCTTCCCTGACCTGTGAGACTCTACCTTTCCTCACCTTCTGCTTTTCTTACTGACCAAACTGGCCCTGGTGACTGAGAAAAGATGCAACCCAACAATCAACATTTCCTTGCCTGGTAGAGTTTGGTTTACAGCATCAGGAAACAACAGGGAACTGTGTTTGTGCAATCTCTCAAGAGTGTGAAGAGGGGAAATTCCAGTACTGGGTTCATATACCATTTTCAGTCTCTTCAAGAAATGGAAAAAAAAATATTTTTTTTTCCAAAATCTATATTATGGTAATGCATCATTGTCCTCTAAATGCTCTGCATTCATACACTTGAATGGTAAAAGTCAAACAGACTAAAGAAATCCAGAAGACACATTGTTTACAAAATCACACTTCAGAGAGAAAAAACACTGATAACACTTTTGGAAATATACTTGTCTTTCAGATAACTAATAATCACTTAGGCTTGAGCTCCCCAGACCTTTCAGCTGAGCCCTGTTACTCTGTGCCAGTCAGCCGGAGCTTTGCAACAGCGGCTCCAACCGCGTGCGGCTCGTTGCTGGGGCAGAGGTCTGAGGTTACTGTCATCAGTCACCTCAGGCTTGTAATACTCATGTCAGAGCTTTCATCCTGATGGCTCTCTCAAATCCTCTCCTGCAGGTTCAGGCAGGGACAAAGCAGAGAACATGTTGGAGGTTGTCATTGCTCCATGCCTGGCACTTCTGTAACGCTGCCCGGCATGCCCCAAGTGAAAAGTAGCCATTGAGTGTGCCTGAAAAGCTGGTAGCTGCCACGGTCTTCATTACATCCCACTAACAACCAGGAAAGGGCCCTGCCAGGGCCCGAGCATGCTTTTGGGAGGCTTCCACAATGAAAGCAGCAAAGCACTGAAACAAGTGTTACATTGTCTTCTTCAATTAAGCACACAGTATTGCATCATCACTGCTGTAAATACTCCAGAGTGCCAAATTGTGCCGTTTTGCTTCTAGGCCCTCATTCAGGTCTGTAATAAATCAGGGCACGTGTGAACAGTTTTGTATTTTAAGTAACCTTTAGGCACTGCATACTGGAGCAGAAAGTTCCTCCCAAGCCCAAACAGAAGTTGGTCCATTTTGTGTTCCTCAGAGTCAGCCAAGATGGGGCACTGAGCAAGCAGGCTAGAATATGGTCCCATTATCCCAGGATGATCTGCCACCAACCCACAGCTCTGGGACTGAAAGACAGGGATGAAGACATCCCCAGGTGTCTCCAGCAGTCTTTCAAAGACTTTTCTTTCATATGCATGAAAGGGAAGACCAATGTCCTTAATCATTGAAGCATCCTATAGCAGCTATGAGTTTCACACCTTCTAGTTCAGCAGGTAGTGGAAGAGAAGCTGTGTCTTTCATGACAAACTCATGGACAGCCAGGCCAGTGGTAGCTGTAAAAGGACAGCTAGGAGAGAGAGGAAGGAGAGCTATTGCTATGGTGGAAAATGGTCCTTCCCAGCAGCACTTACTGCCAGTCTTGCTTCTCTTCTTCCTTTGGCATTGTCAAAACCAACAAATTTGACATCGTCTCTTCATACTACCTCATTTCCAGATGCCTCTGGCATCTGTTTTCTTCACAGGAGAAGCAGTGTGGTCTTGGCCCTGCACTTGCAGATAGCAGAATCCAACTCTTACCATTTGTTGTTGACAGACAGCAGCACAGCAGAGCAGTTTGACTTGCCCTACTTCAGTTTTTCTTAAAGTGAATCAGATATCCCCGTTGCAGCCAAACAATGCCCATGAAAAGGATGGGAGAATAGCATTGCTGTACGCCCTTGGCCACAATGACTTAGGCCTGCTCTCTCATTATAAAAAGTGTAGGAACCATAAGTTGTTTTCAGTACAATTTTAGTGACCAGACAAATAATTTCAGTAACCAGTTTTGTGCTTTTTTGCTTAGTTTGACCTACATGTAATTTTGCTTGCCACATTGGCTAATAGAAAATATGGAAAATATGACTGTTCTGAAAAAAGGAGCTTACTCTGAATTTTGGCAATGATGAGCAAACAGTACAAAAATGTCACTTATTAGGAGGTTTCCTGGGATCATCATAAACTGAAGCAGTAAAATATACATAAATATACACTAAAGCAACTACTGTTTTTTAACCACACAGTAAAGCAGCTGTTCAGAACTGGGAATACCAGTAGATAGTCCTAACCTTCAGATTCTGATACCAGTGACTGTAAGCTGATTTGAGAAGAAAGAAGTCAAATCCAAATTCCTGCACTGCTGAAAGGTCCAAGCTACTCAAAGAGCCTCTGATCAGTAGGTGGTTGACCAGTTCTGCTCAACCAAAAAGTCATCTTCCCCTTGAGTAAGCCTTTTTATCAAATGGGCGTTGTAGGTAAGCCCTTGCTTGCTAGATAAGGAATTCTGAAATTATTTTCATATCAAATGCATTTGATTCTACTTCCTGAGGACACTAGCATTTTCTCTTTCATGGAGATAGTGAGACAATTTTTTGCTTTGCTGCCTTTTCCCAGTCTAATCCCACATGCTCAACAGTTTTGAGAAAAAGTGCACAGCCCTCTCTTATTTAGAAGTTGGAACGTGGTTGCCTGGGAGGTAAGGGATGGTCACTCAGGATGAGTTCCACCACGAATCTTGTGCATATCTCAGGGACGCTCCAGCACTGAAGGAGAGGTAAGGAGTAGGCTGACACTATGTTCATTCTTTTCCTTCTCCCACCAGACTCCCAAAGGTTCCTGTCTGGAGGCAGTGAAGATTGCGATCGATGCTGGTTACCGCCACATCGACGGTGCCTTTGTCTATTTCAATGAGCATGAAGTGGGACAAGCCATCCGAGAGAAGATTGCTGAAGGGAAGATCAAGCGAGAAGACATATTTTACTGTGGCAAGGTGAGAACCTGCACTTAGATTATTTACACTAAATCTAGGATTTCTGTGAATGGTCTTTCTTAAGAGTGCTGGTGGTCAACATCTGGAATGTTTTCTTCCAGATGCAACATCCTTTATTCTTCTTTCCTAGCATTACCAGAATGCTGCAGATCTTTATGAACACTAAGTTTGCTGTGAGGCACAGGAATCACTGTTCTCTGTTTAAATCTCTGATAGCAGTGGAAACCATGCAACATTTCTGCTTAGTATTGTCGGCACGTGCAAGTGAAGACCACAGCTAAGTTCAGCCTAAAGTGCTGCCTAACCTGTTACTGTGCCACATGTTGTGTTGTCACACACAGAGCCCCAGCTGGACAATGATCCTGCAACTGAGCTATTTTCTGTTAGAGCAATTCCCTGCACAGGTTTGCCATGAGGTTGCACAATGAAAGGGGTGGGAGCAAGCACATGCATGCCAGTGTCTGTGTATGGAAGAACAGCAAGTGCCTACATTGGTACTACTGCCAGAAAATTAGTCATCAAGCTACACCCTTAGTTACTGTATCACTTGTAATTAAAAAGTTCTAGGATGATGAATCAACTTACTTGGAGAGAAGATGTCATTACACTCTGTTCTAGAGCAATGAGGCTGGAGTAATGCATGAGCTATTTTATATATCCAAGTCTTAACTCTATGACTTGACTCTCTCCTAAAAGAATGAAATCCCTTGTCCAATGAAGCGTCTGACAGAAGCTGTCACAACAATGATGAGTTACTCAGGTATAAGAGATGTCATTGCACATTGTAGTGCAATGGTGCCTGTCCAGTTTCTAAGGGAGTTTATGGCCTCGAATAGTCCTTTCTGCAGTGCTTCTTTGAACACATAAGCCTAATATTTTCCCTTTCTTCTTTCCCAAATAAGACGTAATCCACAATTACACAACTGACTTGCAAATAAACACCACTGTTCCTAGAGTGAAAGATCCCATGGGATGAGAGGCCTGGCTTACTGTGAGCAATTTAGTGAAGTTCTATGATCTGGGGAAATTAAGCTTCATATTGGATAGTTTGCAGACCAAGTGGATTTTCAGCAGCTATAGACCAATTTCCAAGCACAGCAATTTCCAATCTGTAAGATATGCACCCCTTTTCCAAGTTTCCTGCTTGGTTCTACTGATAACAACCTTGCCATTCTGAGAAAAGCCTCACATTCCCAAATTTTCTGCCTTTATCAGGGGAATTTCTCAGTTTCTTATATGCCAAATATGTTGATTTGGATGAGTGAAAATATTTGGTTTCAACAGTTTTATAGCTTCATTACTGCAAATTATCAGTAATATTACAAATCAAAACCACCAAGTTGTACCAAAAGATTAGAAAGAGATGTCCTAACAATTTTGAGTATTTTAACTTTCTTAACTGTTTCCCCTGCAGTTTATTTGCCCATAACAACCTTTAGGTTCTATGAAAGCAGATCTCCTGGTAAAATTTCCAAACTTCCTTTATTTATTAAGCCTTTCTGTATTCAGTTGTCTGATCTGATCACCAGATGATTTTCCTAGTCGATAATCACTACTTAAACATTGAGTCATTTGGAAAACTGCAGGTCCTGCAAGCCACAGGGCTGCAACACACGGTACCACAACAGCCAATGCCTGTGCTCCCAGCCTGCCGTGTGTCTGTGAGACAACACACACATGGATTTCTCTTATAGTCATGTCCTGTTTGTGGTTGACAAAACGTTAGCTGCTCAAGGTGACAGTCCCTTATAACACTTCTACAATCTTTAAAAGAGTTCAAAGGCAGAAACAGAAAATACTCAGCAACTAATTCAATCCATCACAATCAAGGATTTTCACAGGTTTCACTCAACGGTCTCACAGCAGCTCAGAACTTCCCAGAAGGAGTGGGAGTGGATCTCCCTTGCCTTATGTATCTTTAGTTTAATGCACCTCACAAACTTCAGTAGCTTACAAACTACAGGCAAATCTCAACCCAGTAGATACTTTGGGCATTGATCAGCAACTGATTGATATGAACTGTTGCATCTTGTAGGAAACACAGATCATAGATACACAGATCATTCTTGGAAGCACCAGGCACTACACAAGTTAGTTATATTTTCTTCCTTCCTGACATCAGAAGTACTGGAAATTCCCAAGAGCCTTCAGACTCAAGCCCATCGTGCAGATCTTTCATGAAGCAAAGATGCTGCAGATGGAAGGCTGATCCATGAGCAGGGACTGACGAGAGCAGCCCTGCTGAGTGGCAGCGTTACTGGAACAGTGACCTGGTGTGATCGCGCTGCATCTGCCAGTTGAAATCATCAGCACTTGCACTTGGCTCTCGCTGCTGGCTGCCTGATCAGGCAGAGCAGCTCAGCATCCAGAAATTTTAGAGGTTTTATATCAACTGCCAACATCTCATTTGGCTTATACAGCAAGACCTTTTTGGTCTCCTCTTTCATCCCAGGATATTTCTTTCATTAAACTAGAAGTAACATTTCCAGGAAATCAGGCCTGCTACAGTGGTGTCCTAAAATGCCAAAGCCAGCTGGCAGCTTTAACTGCTAAAACATGGGTTCTACTTAGGTAGATAATACAATAACTTGTACAAATCATGAGAACAGTTATAAAACTCTCAAGTTTCCATGGCATCAATGTATTGACATAGTACAAATGTTTTTAAACATAGTACAGCTGTTTTTAAAGGCTGGTTCTTCAGAACCTCTGCAATTTTTAGAGGGAAGTGTATTCACTGGCAAATGCTGAGCTCAATAGAACTGGTCTCAAAAGGGCACTCAGAAAAATTACTTCTAGACAATATATCTCAGGTTACCAAATTTCTAAAACACAGTAACAACCTAGACATGAAGCATCTACAAAGTCATTTTATTACTTAAATACAAGTTAAGCTCATTTTTCAGGTAAAATGCTTAAAAAACACATAGACCAAAGGTTTTCAGTAAATCCAGTGGAACAACTTAAACTCTTGAGAGCAGGACCTTGGTCCCTTACTGTAGTACACCTTATCCTCTCACCACTGTCTGCTGATCATAAACTCTTCACATCTTGCAGCATACAGCTGAGAAAGGCCTAGTATGAATTTCCAGGTTTTAGTTTGTCACCTTAGGGCAGCATCAGATGCCCTGCTCTCAGTACAGCTTAACATGTCCTTGTTTCTGTGGGCAGAACTGAGCAGATTATTTTCCCAGTGAACAACTATAACACAGTTTAAAAAAAAGGCATCTAAAATAACTTAAAACTTACACAGGCTATGCCCTTTGACACCTATACTCAACCTGTTCTCTCACAAACCACAATTCAAGTTTTGTGACCTTAGAACAAATCTATTCTATACCTCTGCATGCAGTGGCTGTCAGCTTTGGTGGCAGAACTGACAAGACAATGACCGTACCAGCATACAGCAGGTTTTTCCAACCAGCAAAAGTGACAAAAACCTACATGTGACTCCACACGTTTGTTTTGTAAGTTGAAAAAAAAAAAAAGAAAAGAAAATAGCCCAAGTGATTGTGTGCATTCAAATGGTACTTAAAACCTTCTATTGTGTGTTAATTCTGCTGCAGTTAAAATCGACAAAACTCCATCAGTTTACAAAGAGCTCTTAGTTACTAATTACCATGCCATGGTTTTATCCTTGCAAGAGACTTGCATCAGGAGAGTTCAGTTAGAGATAGCGCTGAACACTCACCAGCTGAGCACACTCCATAGCAACCTCGGGGCATAACCCTGAAAGGAAGCAGTTTGCATTAAAGAGGTACAGAAGACTGTGCTTTAACTACTCACACCTGCATTACAATGACTAAACACAAACACATCTTCCCGTGAGGACTGGGGAATAAGAGAAAACTCGCCTAGGTCAGGCAGTCTCTCAGGCTCCCCGACCACAGGAGAAAGCCAGAAGATTCTCTTAGTGCTGGGTGCTTGGCTGTTCAATAGCTAACTCACATGATCTGAGCTTCTGCCTTCAAGCATAAAACTGACCACAGATTCCTTGTGGGAACAAAGTTTTTCAGTGAAAGCATATGCTTGGAAAACAAAAGGAATCTAAGTTCATTGAGCAAGAGTTTGCAATATACTCAGCTCAGAAGAACCTGTTTTGTAATAAAAAAATACATAATGGTTTTACTGGGTCAACACTTCATCAGTCCTGGGCAAGAACTCCTGTCTTAGCCTCTGCACGAGCCCCCACATTGGCTCCTGTCTTAGCCTCTGCACCTGGCTCTGACGGAAGACAAGGTAAGGCACTCACCTCTGCCTTGCAGGGATGGAGACCACGATGTCTCTGCACTCTGCATAGTGGGCTCTGTCAGAAGGACAAGAGGGAGGGAGTGTGTGTTGGGGGTCTTCAGCTGTGGCTCTCTGCTCCTCCTGGCACCCAAAGAAAGCCTGTGCTTGCCTCCCCAGCTGTGGAACACCTGCCACCCCCCGGAGCTAGTGCGTCCCACACTGGAGAAAACCCTGAAGATCCTGCAGCTGGACTATGTTGATCTCTACATTATTGAGCTGCCAATGGCTTTCAAGGTAAAAAGAAAAATTGCTTGGAAATAGCACATGAATTTAACTTGAAACAAGGCCTCCATCTAGTATATTCCTTGCAGCTTCCAGCCTAGATTGTCAATAGCATTTTGAGCAGACAACATATATATTTTGATATATACTGCGTACATGTATTTCTACTGCCCACCCAAAGAGAGGCATATATCAAGTGGTGTGAGAACAGGTCAGGAGAGATGCTGCTTAGAGTGTTTCTGCTGGAAGGACAAGTCTCCCAACTGTGGTCGAGCAGTTCCTACTCTGAAAAATTACTACAGCTGAGCAGTACATGTATCTGAATCCCTTCTGAGCCATGAGGAGAGAGTCACTGGAGGAAAGAGCTCATACAAAGCAGCAACAGGCCAGGGGCAAAGTTCAGAGGGGGAAAGGTAAAAAGTCACCAAGTTTGGTTTCCTTATTCTGTCCCAAATTAAAGCTGCTGGGAAAATGGTGGTTATGGTCTTAATCTCTGTAACTGCAGCACTCAGCTTCACTAGATCCCAGCTGGTGCCAAACATGGGCTGTTCATCTCTCATTCCCTCATACTGATGGCTCTGGGCAAATTGTAGACAAAACCTTTGAATGCAGGGAGCTCACATCATAGTTGCATGCCTCCTTCTTGCAAGTCCACAAACTTTCTGCTTTCACAGCTGTTTATACCTTGCTTTACAATTTTCCTCTACAAGTACATGATATAAAGGCAAATGAAATGAATTATATTCAAAACATTTAAGTGGTTTTGAACTAATTAAGTCTTTCTTCTAAGAGAGAATGGGGTCAGGCAATTACTTGGTTAATTGTTTCTGAACAAGGTTTGAGCTCTAAACTGGCCTCTTTTTGCAATAAAGGTAGATCTCTGATTATTAAAATAATATTTTGCTGCAGACTCCAAATTACCAGAACTATCAGATAGGAAGCAATTTACCAATGAGACTATCACATTACACTTGCAGCCCCTTTTTTCCCCCTGAGGAGGCCATATCCTATTAAGACCTGTATAGCAGTAACCAGATTCTGATAGTAAAATTTTATTTATACAGTCACACGTATGGAATCCTTTTGGGTACATTTCTGAAAATTTCCCACCACTAGCAATTTCCTGTTTCCCTTTTCATGTGTTTGTATTCTTTAGTAGTTCATTCTCCCACATAGTGAAGGTCATTGTCTCACAAAATAAAGATATAGACAGCTGGCTTTAAAGTAATGTACATCTGACTCCCTGAGGCTTGTATCAACAATCTTGAGTTGTTAAAGGAGTAGCAGACCTAGAGATTCATTCATGTTTCTCATGAGAGGAGAGAAAAAAATAAGTCACTTTCTTCCTGAAAAATATACACTCTTCTATGTCAAATACAAAATGAAAAAACCCCGTCCTTTCGCAGTGGTGACAGGTTTCCTTTCTTTGCTCTCTCTCTCACAAATACACCCATCCTGCCTGTGATGCTTGCCTTTGATGAGGAGCATGCAGGTGTAACTCTAAGAAACTCCTACTCCCCCCTAGTATGCAAGCATTGGTGCTTTCCTCCTCAAGAGTCTAGCAAAAGCAGTCTCTGGTTGGTGACGTACTTAAGACAGAACTTACAGTACCACCCTGAAAGCAGTAAGAAACATGCCCCTGCAGAGCCCAGCCAGCAATTTGTCACAGGGCTTTCAGGCAGAGCAAGAGGACTATGGTTTCAGAGAGCTCAAGAACAGCCACCATGTGGGGTGCGATTATTCGCTGACCTACCAACATTAGCCTATACCTCCCTGTATTTTCTCCCCACATGGATTCCTCATTCAGGACTTTTTCCTTCCTGCCTTTAGCCCCCAGCAGTGTTTCTCAGCCCTTCCACCCTAGCAAGGGAGTAACCAGCAGAAACAGGTCTCTTCCAGGCCACCACGTGTCCTCCCTCTGTCTGGGGAGCTCATACCCCACAGGTATTTTAGGGGTAATAAACCAGCAGGTTTTTGGGGGATTCTTCTCAGAAGACTGATTCATCAGTAAGCATCAACTTGCTCACTAAATGATCTGCAGATCTGTCCCAAACTAATGGTTCTGTCATCTGATAGGAAAGCAGATATTTTAGTGTTACGCTGAACAAGTCTCACCTACGCATCTTGTAATTTCAAAAGAATAACTCAAACCAGACCATTGGCATCACTATTTGACTTCCTGTTGCCCTTCTGTTTATAGGACAGGCATTCACAGGTTGTTAAAATTACTTTCTTGAGAAAGCCTGTTTGTCAAAGACCATTTTATGAAAGCAAGGGGATGCGCAGAATTGTCTTCCTGCATGTGTGTTGGTGAGAAAATTATAATGGGAGCAGGATTTTTCGTCTCAGTGGTTAAGAGTTGCTGGGTTTTAAACTAGCAAGTAAGCTGTGTGGTATCTTTTGGAGTGCCTCCAGACTTCAGACGTGACATGGTAAGGTGTGATCCCATATAATGGCAGTGGCTGTATGGTGTTGCCACACTAATTTCAGTGCTCATGCAGCAGCATGAAAGCATACCTTTTATCCAGTGTAAAACACAAAGCTATCTCCAGGAGAACTGCAAGAGAAGACACCAGCATATCTAGGATCACTGGTGCGGTGTAGATCATGAGAACCCAGAGCTAAAATACGTGACCAGCTTCTGAAAGACCTTGTCACCACCCTGTCACCATCAAAACACTGCCTTTCTCTCAGCACTTTATCCATCTGCGGGCAATTCTTCCATTCAGAAATTCCCTTTCATAAAAAGATAACTTGGCAGAGAAAGTTTTGCCTGAAAACTATTGAGCAGAGACAACTGCACTTCAACACCTTGCGGAATTCTCTGCAGGTAGGGGGAGGAATTGATCACTAGAAATCCACAGTAATTCACACCACGTCTCAGTCAAGAGAAGTTAATCTTCAAGCACTATTCATCCTGACTTGGTTCATTTTTAAAACACAAATGATAGAGGAAAATAGGAGGATGGGAAATTAGCTGATATAATTGCTGCCTATTCACTACTATAAAAAAAAAAAGTCAAACAGAAGTGAGGGAATTAGAAGTGGGGCAGAGTAAAAAGGTCCTGAATTCAGACTCATTTACTAAAATTAAACAAGTCCAATTGTTTAATATGTTGAACTTGCAGTCCTTGGAAGTGTGCTGGGGTATCACGGGATGAATGGTTTGCTCCAAAATACCATGGGGTGGTTTTGCAAATAAAGCTTTTCCACCTCACGTTATGATGGCAAACACTTTGCCTTCTAATAGAAAAAAAATGTACCCAACAGCCACCTACCTCCTTCTAGTCAAGATACTCTCTTTTTCCAGCAAGACAGAGCAACAAAAGCAACAAGTTGACTGTGTGGAATTCTCTGAGGAAAATCAGCACATTTGGAGGAGAGAGGCTTATGTCTGTAACTGAGACCTTGGCCCTCTGAAATCTGAGGCTGTGTTTTCCTTAGGCTCACTTCTCCCATTAAATGCCTTGGATTTGAACTCGACTGAATTGGGAGGTGATAGTTACTGATCATATTAGTCACAGCTGCATGTTCCCAAGGAGTTACCACGTCAACATCTTGTACCCAGGCCTTTGAAATGTAGCGGTTTGAAGTCAGATCAAATGTCAAACATCAGTGAAGGGTTTTTGTTCAAAAAAAAGAAAAACCAAACTCCAGCAAAACACAAAAGTGAAATTGTGATCAGACATAAGGGAGGGAGGTGTTAATGCATTGCCTGCAACAGCAGTGAAATAACCAGCAAATAAGAGAAAGCTGTGCTTGTGAGATATCAGCTCATAAATAATCTCTGAAGCCTACAGAGTACAAAGATTGGAGGAAAGAGTTTCTAGTGCCCAAAGAAAGGTGGATAATGCACTTAAGAAGTCAGCTATGCCAACAGCCCATTACCGCCAGTAGCTCCTGGACCCTCCAGCTGTTGGGGAGAATACCAGCTCAGTCCAGTTCCCAAGTGCCTCGGACACAAGCAGGAGGCAAGGGAAGGGCCAAAATGAAGAGGAAAGAAGTAGAAGAGAATACAGGCTGGTACTCTAACCCAGCCCTTTGGAAGGAGATGAGTCTTCTGGATGCCATAACATAAAGGTCAAAAGTTTACTGAAAAACAAGGCCATCCAGGAACTCCTGAGTGTACTCTCATGTGACAGTTCAGGAGTGTGTCCAAGGACGATCTAGCAGACGAGGATGTGGTAAGCCCAGCATGAATGACCTGCTGAACTTAGGGTGTTTCAGAAACATACTCAAATTTTTTTTGTTGTTTACTAGTAGAAACAGAGTCCATGAAAAAAAATTTTGCTCTAAGGACTGAAAAATTTTTCTTTAAAGCACAGCAATATGGTTTTACTTTCCAGCCTGGAGATGCACTCTACCCAAAAGATGAAAATGGAAAATTTATCTACCATGAGACAGACTTATGTGCCACTTGGGAGGTAAGCAAACACAACATCCATCCATATATGCTTTAAACCCACAGATATTCTCATTTTTACTTGTGGTTTTCATAAACATAACTGAAGCAAATTGCCAGGGCAAATGGATCAAATTCTACTAGCTCCATGGATAAATTTTACTTCTATCCTTAAGCATTCTTTAAGCATGTTTCTTTTTGCTGTCATTTAATTTTTTTTATAACAGCACACTGTTGAAACATCAGACATCCACATTCCCTCTTTAAGAGAGTGCACTCTACATTCACTACTTGAAGGTTTTATCATTAGGTTTTAACCAATCCTTCCCCTTTATCAGATCTTCACAGAAAGGGAAAGCTGGAGCCCTCAAAGAGACTAGGTTGTCTTGAAAAAAAAAATCTTTTCACTTGCAGGAAAAAACAGATTTTGCCCTGAAGCTCACCATAAAACAACAACAACAACAACAACAACAACAACAAAACCAACCAAACAATCAACCAAAAACCCTATTAAAAAAAAAAAAAAGAACCAACACCTCCCCATTCAAATTCCCCCACCAAAAACAAAGCCCAAGACCTTGCCATCACTTGCCATTAGAACAAGTTCACTCACTTCTAAATTTACTTATCAGATGGGAACGCAAGATTTTTCTGGTAAGAAAACTTGGAGGGAAGTAGCATTTGCCTAAAAGATTGCACCCTAAATTTGTTTGTGATGTGCTCTAGCCCTTTAGGCAGATGTCTCACTAAGCCTAGTGTCACTTGGCTTCAGGATCTTGGGTGAGAGAGAAAGTGAGACTAGCAATCTCCTCACATTTCTGCCTCTCAAAGCCATGGACACCTCTTTAGTTAATGGCCAGAGCTGCTCAGCTCTCCCTCTGCACCAGGCCTGATGAAATAGCCTCACTAATTACATCCAGTTCACACCCAGAGAGATAAGAGGTGCTACTACGCGCTCCACTTCAGCTTGCACTGTCCAGATCTGGATAGTCATGTCCCAATTTAGCTCTACTTGAGGTGTACAGCAGATAAAGATGAAGAATGGTGAAATTCTGAGTGAAATTTTGAAGGGGAGAGAGCCCAGAGGGGGCTTGAACTTTCCCTTGGCAGCTGAGCCATCCAGGCTGGGTCTCAGAAGGGAGAGGGACTTCCACATTAGCTGTTTATGTTACATTTGAATTTGGCTGATGCAGTTCATTCCCCTCTTTTCACAGAAAGGTTGCTCAGATGTTAAAAGCAATAGCTCACCCAACACTGCTATATATTTATCTTTGAGCTGGTGTTTAATGTAAAGGTTATTCTAGAGCAGGCCACTCTCTTCAGCTACTAAGCCAAGAGAAAAAAATAGGTGGTGGGGAGCGCCTACAAATAGCAGCATTAATGTGAAATAAAATGGCTCAACTCAACCCAGATAATTTCACCCTCTCAGTGAAATTAAGCTAGCTAGCAAAAATTAATTCAGATGACTGTATTTGCTGACTTGTCACTGAGTGATAGAAGGCATATGAGGGCAAATAGAGGTCATCAAACACAGTGCCTCTTACCTCCCTGTTTTCAGCTCCTGTAAGACAGAAAGAATAACAAAACCTGGAAGGGCATCCAGCTCCATGGTGGGATCTGCTCTGCCTCAAACAGTCAGTGAGTTATTTCTGTGTAGAATTTCAGGCAGAAAAGGGGAAGACCATAGGAAAGGACCCCCTTTCCCCTTAACAACCCAGCAGATGAAGCAAACGAAGACCAGGGAATATATTCATGTCCAGTATTCATAAGAGCTTCTCAGCTACTAGGATTTGTCTAAAGCATAAAATATCTAGAATGCCTCTCTCCCATGCACATTTTTTTTTCTGCTTGATATTGTACTGAAGTTTTCTGTGCAGGTTTTGTGATGTGCCTTGCCAGATATTTAGGGGATTTCACTGGACAGAGACTTCATATGAAAAACTGTCTTACAATCAAAAGGAGTGAATTGACTTATCAGGAAAGCAATCTGTTTTGCTCACTTTGCCTTCTCCAGCTTTGAGGCACTGCTAAAGCAGCATAAAGTAAGCAAAACTCTCTAAAAGCAGTTACCTGGCACTTAAGTATCTATATCTCAGGTTTAATCTTTCTGCTCTCCAGACAATTTCTACCCTCACAGGAGGTAAAAAACATTAGGGCTTGGTCTGGAAAGCAGGTTGACATAGGAATAGAGTTTGGTTTTAGAGTTGCTGGACAACACCAGCCCTCATGCTAATAGAGCTTTTAGTTCTGCTAAACTAAAAGCAGCAAACTGTCTCAATAATGGTCTATCTTCCACCTCCCTCTAAAATGCACGCTCCAAGAAATCAAGCCAACATGTGGGACTCCTCTTGTCTTTGCTTTCTTTGCAGGCTCTGGAGGCATGTAAAGATGCTGGCTTGGCAAAGTCTATTGGAGTATCCAATTTCAACCGCAGGCAACTGGAGATGATCATGAACAAGCCAGGACTTAAGTACAAACCTGTCAGCAACCAGGTATGACTGCAAGCCAAGGGCAGTGCCTGCCATGGTGCCACTACCCTTTGGGGAATGCAAACACACACCCTAAGCCGCCATGTACAGAAAGGTGATGTGTAGTTTGACACAGATGCTGCCCTCCATGCTTCCACTTCTAGCTTGAAAATATTACTCTTCCTATGTAGGCTTAAGAGCAATCGCTTTCCTCAGTTTCCGCTCCAGGACTTTAAAACCGGTGCCTCTGTGCCAAAGCTCCATAACAAGATTGAATGCTGAGTCAAAGCAGACCTCAGATTTCTGCCGTGTACCTTAACTCAAGTCCAAAAATTCCCAAGAAAGCCATTCAGAGCTAACCAGTGCTCAATGAAACCATGTCTACCTTAGTTAACACCAGCACAACCCTACAGATCCTGAGTCACTCCAGGCTTCTCAAGGGTAAAAGCCATTAGAAGCAACTCCTGGATTTCCTGTACTTGCTCTCTTGTACTTTTCCTATAAGACATTTGTAAGAGATAGAGAAAACATTCAATTAAAGGAGACCCTGTTACGTGACTGACCCGAGTGGAACAATACCGTGAGGATGACAGGCACATCCGAGTTAAATTACAGCAGCAGGGCTCTGAGAAGGTGACAAGTAGCAGTGACCCATCTGAGTGCCCAGTACCTTTGGCTCTGGCATTTGGCAAGTCTCTGCATTTCCTAGAAATCTCTGGGAAGCCCTTCTGACTTGTCTGGCACAAATATCCACATTAGCAATAATAGAGATGAGGCCAGGGACCAACTGGGACCAACTTCCCACTCCCAGTGCATGGCCTGGAGGGCTGGAATGGCCATGAGGCAGGGCAAGGAGGCTGGTGACAGCTTTCATTTCTGTATTTGGCCTGGAGGGAAAGGCTGCCTGTGAGAATAGGAAATTCCAGTACCCTTCCCTGGTATTAACATGCCCAGCGGGTGCAAAATGCAATTGCTGTTTCTGGCGGGCCCCTAAGACTGCACTAAGCATTGCTGATGCTTCCTGGGGTCAAAGAAAACCAGGCAAAAGATTAAGCTCAGCTTAGGGCAGCTGGCCAGTAAGCATAAAAGTGCCAGATAGCTTCAGACTTGCCAGATAGCAACCACTGCAAACAGTGGTTGCTCTGTCACCTTTTAGACATCCATTTCCCAGAGTCTGAGATCACAGCCAGAATATCCATGCCTGTGAGGGAACAGTGTTTGCCACGTGGGAGGGCACTGCTCGCAATAAGGTCATAATCTCACCTTTTGAATACCCCCCCCCCCCCCCAACTAGGACAGTTTATGCTAACACTTCCCTAAAAACAACATCAGATTAGTCATCCTGAATGCAAGAGGCAGAGAAATGGAGAGCTGACCCACATGAGATGGGTTTCCTTCTCAGTCTACTTGTCTAGTGAGCTTGCCTCAACTCCATAATCCCCACTTATTGCCACCTTTCCACTGCAGGCCAATAAACGTTCCCTGCAGCCAAATTATGGTTGCAGATCCTAATCTGCTGTCCACCAAAAAGAAAAAAAATAATAAAAAAATCAATCACCCAGCAATGTACAATTAGAATAGTAACCAAAGATGGTGTTTCCCTATTCCCTAATTAACATCTATCCTTTCCTGAAAGCATCACCTGGTCTGTAGCTCTCACAAATATTGGGATATCTGCTTCTGTGTCTGGTCCTGTTGATTAGTCATCCTTTCTGTGCTACTCTTGCAGGTAGAATGCCATCCCTATTTCACCCAACCCAAACTCCTAGAATTTTGCAGACAACATGACATTGTTATTGTTGGGTACAGCCCACTGGGAACCTCAAGGGATGAATCATGGTAAGTCCCCATGTTACTTTCAAATAGAGGGACAATATCCAGGGAAACATAGTTCTCCATTGCTAGGTCTCCATGCAAAATACCTCTGCCCCCATTTTTTAAAGTGGTTTTGAACCTCAGTGTCTAAATATTACTGTTGTGAGTGTAAACTTTCAACACTCCTGCTGCATGCTGTCATCAAAGAATGCCTGGTGTCTGCATAGGAGGTTGCCTTAGGTCTCCTCTAACAGAAGGCAAGTGTTTGGAACAGGGAACGTGTGAGGCTTAGGTGAGGAAGGAGAAATGAAGTCAACATCAGGACATCACACAGGAAGTTGCCTTTGACAACACGCCAACCTAAGAGCCAAAGCTTTTCTCCTGTCTTTCACCCTACTTGTCAAAAGGTGCAGTGCTCTGTCCACAAGCAAGTAGATGCCCCTATGTTTTGACATGAAAGGTGAGGAGGGTTTTTGTTTTCTTTTTCTTCCCACTTTTTTTTTCCAGGGTAAATGTGTCCTCCCCTCCTTTACTGAAGGATCCTGTGCTGAATGCCATTGGCAAGAAGTACAACAAGACTGCGGCACAGATTGCTTTGCGTTTCAATGTCCAGCGAGGAGTGGTGGTGATCCCAAAAAGTTTCAATCCACAACGCATCAGAGAGAATTTCCAGGTAAATTCATACCCCAGTAGTACATGGACAAATCCACTTACCTTGGCTTAGCCCCTATAGAAGGTAATTTCCCTGTTTTTTCTGTAGACATATGTAAGACTTGACCAGTGACAAACTTTGCCACATTTGATGCTTCTTGTCCTCACCACTAAATGGTGACAAGGTCTGACAATAATAGAGCAGTTCTCAGAGGAAATGTTGGTGTCTTTTAACCCTCTGGAGCAACTAAAGCTCCAGCGGGTGGTATGTCCCAAAGCAGCAACTGCTGCAGTGAGCAGGACAAGTGAGATGAGGTAACTCAGTAGGTCAGCAGCCCAAGGCAGCAGGAGCTCAGGAAGGACTGCTTGTTCTGCTCTGTCTTCAGGAAGGGGACAGCTCTGCTAGGGAAGGGTGTTGCTGCACACAAGTGTGACAGAAAGGTTCACAACTACGCCACCAGAAAACATTTAGTTTGACTACCACCCAAAAATAAGATTATTTTGTTCTTGCATCCTTTGCAGCACTCAGTACTCACAATGCTCCCTACTTCCCCTGGAAATACATTGCTTTCAAAGCTGGTGTCTCAGTATTGCCAGACTACCTTCCACTTCTTGCAAAAAAGGTGTAGGCAAATGTGACTGGGCTTATTCATGTCCTCAAGACTCCCGCAGATGCAAGGAAGCATGGGTTTGTGGGAGAGATACAGGGAGAAGGAGGGATTGTATTTCTGGAATCTGGAACATATGAAGGTTGATTATGACAAGAAATGCTAACTAACGCATTCCTAACATCTCTTCCATTAGATCTTTGACTTCTCCCTCACTGAGCAAGAGATGAAAGAAATTGAAGCCCTGAACAAAAATGTTCGTTATGTGGAACTGTTAATGTAAGTACAGGAGAAATTCTAGATCCTCATAGGGCATTCCTGTTCTTTCAGAGAATTATTTTTAAAAATCTCTTCCTTTTAATATTAACTTTTGCATAAACAACCCTATTCTAAGGAAAGGCTTGAACATGAGGGACTTTTAATGCAGCCTGAACATGCTCCTGGACCCATTGCAAAAATAAGTGCACAATATTTGCCTGCAGCTCAAGTTCTTAAAGCTCACCTAGTAGAAAGTGAGTGTATCTTGCTATTCCATCTCTCTTCCATTTCCTTAAACTCCTTCTGCTATGTGGTGAATGGTGGTCTCAGACAGTGATAAGGCATAGCATCATCCCTGTCTAATCCCTGTCTAGAAGTGCGGATACTGGAGTTGAAATCAAATAAAATTTGTACCTTCTTCTAAGAAAAACAGAAGAACAGAAAGCTTGTTTGACTGCTAGACCACTTCCTAATTATCTCTTCTGAGACCTATCAAGGCTTGATCTCTTGCTGCTTGTCACCTAAAGCTTACCACCAAATATAGTTTTCTTCACCTGAAAGCTCAGACCTAGCCAACAATCCCTCTCTTCCAGAGGATAAGGCTGTTTGTTTATCCTTCACCTCAAAAGCATCTACAGCTTATGGCCAAACTTTGTTTTCCCCTTTTCAGGGCACTCAGTAAGTAGCCAAATGCTAGAGATTAATTTCCACGCATTTCTCTTTTTACCTTAGATTATCTGTGTCCTGCTAAATTGTAGCGTGAAATGAAAAGCATTGATAACAGCATCAATAGCACTCTAAAATGTTGACCATTGCTCAAAAGATACAGGAAAATGTTGCAAAGAAACAAACAAACCACTTACTGTGCTGAAAAAATCTGATCAAAAATATGCACTAAGTTAAAAGCATCATAATGGAGTTCATTTTTCACATTTAAGATCAGTCAGGTGCTCTGAAGCATTTGTTTCTTAAAACTTAAAATAGCCTTCCATCAATTAGCAGTACTTAGTTCCAGAAGGCTTCTCACAAATGGCCTAGGAGATTCTTAAGTGTGTTTTGGTATCTGACACAGTTTGGTTTTATATAGCAAAACTGAGTTATAGTGACATTTAAATTCTGAAGATTATACACATGAAATGTAACCTTGGTGCAAATTCAAGAGCCTTTCCCAGAAGCAAAGTCAAAGGCTGCAAATGCCCACAGGGGAAGAACTTTCTAAGCCACCAATCTAAAAAACTAATAAGTTAAATGCTCTGCTTTATTAGACTGAATTTGGTCATAGGAGGCCACCAAGGATATAAGGAAAACAGGATGCCTAGGAGGGGCATTGGCAGCTCTAGTTTTCACAAGAGCTCCGTGTTTGGGGAAAAATGTTTAAGTACAATCTGATCTCAGCTATGAAAAAAGCCTTATTGGAAAAGTGGTGTTACCATGTAAGGAGCAGATATATAGATTTATATATATAGATATATATGCCTACTCTGCGTTACCACACTGAAGTGTCTGGAATTGACACTGCATCAGACAAATTACTAGCCTAAATACATTTCTTATTTCATCCAGCAATCTGTATCTGAAAAAGTCAAACCACGATACAGAAAGACTTCTGGTTAGTCAACTTCGTGCAAAACCTTTGACTGCTGTGATACACATGCCAGCAGGAATGGAAAAATCCAGCTTTTCTCTGGTTCTTCCCCTTATCAGCTACCATAAGGGTACTGTGTGCAAACCTGTTGTTCCGATGGTATGAGTAAGCCCATGCAAACAGGATAACGCAATCAGTGGAATGAATTAGCAAGTTAAGCATCTAAGAAGAAAATGGAGGTTTTATAAAAACATTAGTACTTCAGGAAATCTTAATCTGAAGTTGTTTCTTCTCCTCTTGGAGAAATCTGGAAGCATTGTGCAGGGCAAATTTTACATTAATGTTTCTGCTTGATTTATCTTATGCTCCCATTCTCTGCTATGGATGTTTTTCCTTACCAGCTATGCCAAGCTGCACTGACTCCTCCAAGTGAATAATTTTCGCTCAAAGGACTCAGACTTTTGAATATGTGAGACCTGATTAGCAAGCATGCTCAATAGATGAAAAGTAGAGATAATGACACTGGCAACTCAGACATCATTAAATTATACTGAAGTCAAACAAGCCAAAGTGTTGTGGCTTGTTTTGTTTTTTGGGATTTTTTTTCAACCAACTCAATCTGTTAATGTGTAAACACTTGATCTTGGCTGAATATTAGAATGAAATGTTTTGACACAACCAATTCAAAATGTTTGATGCCTTCCAGTTAGTTATCTTCAATATTGTGAAATGTGTCCTTCCCAGACTGGAAAGATTCACAGCTGGATAAATGCCAGTATTTGTTGTGCTGTGCTGTAAGGCAAGGCAGCCAGCTGCCACGGTGCACCTGAGAATGCTCTTCAGAAATTTTTCATTTAGCTAATGGAAAGTGTTTGTCAAGCCAGGGCTTGTGATTTAGCATCAGCTTCTCAAACAAACAAGAAAACCCACAACAGAAAACAGCTACATCTCTCTCAAGTCTGCCAATAATGGGCAAACACAGTGTTATTTTTTTCACCTGAAGTTGACCCTGGGAATTTTCTTTTTGTCTTTTACAATGATCCTGGATTGTGCATCTTCCCCGAGTGTGCAGTTTCTAAAACGAAGCCTGAAATGTCTCTTTGTTAGGATGCACCCATCCCTTTCTCCCCTGAACAGGGTCATCCCAAAGCTTATTTGTGAATTCTCTGCCACAGTAGATACTGGCAGAATATCTATGTGTAGGCTGAGCTAGAGGACAGCCAGACCTAGTTTAGGTATGGCAGCTGCTTGGGGAAAGCACCACCCTAGACCCAGAACTGTTCATGCCAGCTCTAAGGGCATAAGACAAAGTAGAACAGTCTGGTGTCTCTACCTCTTCTCCAGACACAGCCCTTATTTCTAGGCATCTTTCTAGACATCTGAACAAAGTCTTCCCCTTCCACAGTACAGCACACATGGTGAAGCCATCTCCCTTTCCTAAAACACTTCTCACCTGAGTTAAATAGTGAGAATAGTTGACATCCAGAGTCCTGTTGATTTTCCCCATCTCTCCTTAAATATGCAGTCTGTAGGCCTGAAAAATGGTCCTTCACTGTCTTCTCCTAAAATGCACAGGCTTGCTTCCAACTCTGCAGGGGCAGTTATTCAGAACAGAACAGCTTCTGGATAAGTAGGAGAGCCTTTCATGAAGGCCACATATATATTGCAAGGAAGAGGTTTGCTGGGCACAGATTGCAGTGATTTGATAGCTTGCTTCACCCAAGGAGCTCACTTGTCCAATCTGACCTTTCCACAGGTGGCGTGACCATCCAGAGTACCCCTTCAATGATGAATACTGAAAAGAGGTGGCTCTGGACAGCCAGCCAATGCTGTTCGGCTTTGCTGAGAGACACTCAACGTTTGGTGCTTTGTCTTCATGTCAGGCTGTTCAAATCAGCATTAAAAACATGAAATTTATTTCTTTTTGTCTTGTCAGTCTCTTCTTGTTATTTGTGATCAAATCTATTTAATTAATTGAATTTCTGGTTTTGGCATATCAGGCTTTAATACTGAACACTGAATGTTCAAGACTGACTGCTGATAAAACTGAAGATTTCTCCTAAAAACAAGCTAGTTCAAGTCAAATCAGTTTCACTTTATGGAATATTCTTCATTTAATCTGCAACAAAACCCTCCACTTCAGTAGGTGTGAGGCAGAATCAGAATCACAGAACAGGCAAAGTTTGAAGAGGCCACAGAGTGGTCATGTGGTCCAAACCAGTATCATTTTCTCTTGCAGCTTGAGTAAGAGAAAGTCAAGAGTGGTGAACTAACTGAATCTCAAATATATGCACATAATTTTGCTGATATGGACTAGGTATGTCCACTGCTTCATGCAATGAAGCCCATTTAACTCTGACCAGAGTGTTCTGCAGCTGTATACATGAGCTTTATTCCACAGGTACATCCCAGCTGGCTCCACATGGAACTAGTTCAAGCCCTAAAGCATTACAAGCACATTCATATTCCCACACACACACCCCCCCTCAGCTGAGGACCTCAGTAAAACACAAGACAGCGTATGACACTTGTATTACATTGTACTTGTTATTCAAGGGTGGCATTAACTAGCATTGCATACACAACCTGCAGCTACAATTAGGGAGGTCCTCATCTTGTGAGATTAAAAATCCCTTAAATTTCTTTCTTGCTCCGCTAACTGATATTAACCCAAGAAAATTTCGGTTCACTTACAAATTCTGATGAACATGAAGGCAGAAGCATGTACACCGGGGTAAGAAAGACTGACTCCTTCAGCATGAACTTCTTTTTCAGACCACTTTTTTGTAGCCTATAGGTGCATCTGCCCATACCCAGCTGCTTTGCCTCCCTCCTGAGCCCAAGAACCCCAGTTTCCTGCCACTGAAGGAGTACACTGGAGAGGTATCAGAGAAGAAACTAAACTATACACTCAGAGAGAGAGAGTACTTCATGTACTAGAATATACGTACATTGGAAAATGTGTCATACATAAGCTTCAGTCTATAGCATCTGCTTTTATTTATTACCATTGCTATTTATTATCCCTGGAGTGACTGGAGCAGGAAAATGCCAGAGTGTACAGTTCACGGAAACTCTTCTGTATGGCCATAGTGTGCTCCTCAGAGCTGGGACAAAGAGGGACAAGGATGACCACAGGAGCAGCAGGGAAGGCTCCCAACAGGGTCAAGTGCAAAAGCATCCCTGGATGAGCTCAGTGGGCACCACTAGAGAAGTCAGGCCCCTTCAGCAGGGGTGGCCTTTATGTAGCATTTATAAATCCATTCATAAATCTATGCCAACAAAGACTAATTCTGTTTCCTGGCGGTTACCCAAGGGCAATTACCATTTTATTCTATTACCCACTTAGACTAGAGGGAGATATAAGAAATAAAAGTGGGACAGATGTGTCTTCTTTCTCCTCAGATACATTAGAAACCTCTTGGTGTAGATCTAAGGACAACCCCAAGGTCAGGTGGAACTCTGCTCCCAGGAGTGTTCAGAAGCACGGTCGCAAGTCCTGCTTTGCCCCTTTGCAAACAGCTGAGGTCCTGGTCAAAAAACGGAATAAAATCCAAGTCTAAATTCAAGTGCCAGAGAGGAGGAGTTACCACCATACCCAACATGCTATTCCAGTTGCTTCATAAGTACAAGCCCTAAATAGAGCTCACAAGGCTCAACTGCTTAACAGTAGCACTGTACAAATTTTTGCACTGTAACTTGACCAGGTGCCATTCTCCAATCACAGCCAATATTCAGGCCAGGTTTGGCAAAGCTCTAGTTGTCTACAACTGAAAATGTCAACTAGTGCTTAGCTTAAATGCTCTCACCAGCCCCTTTTGCAGCTCACTGCTCTTTCCAGGCATCCTCCTCCCTGAGGTCAGGCAGCACTGGAGATTCTAATAAAGCAGGTGACCTTGTACATGTGAGTAAGGAAGACAATACAGTGAAACCTCTCTAACAGGGAATACCATATAATCAAATATTCAACCTATACTGATTAAATAATGCAGGACAGATTGTGAGAGTTCCTCCTGCCCAAGTCATGCCATCAAATTCCTCCCCCTTCTAATTTTAATAGAATCCTCCTCCTCCTCCTTTGCATTGCCTCATTTGTATCTGATGAAAAAAGATTTAGCCTCTTCCCAGGGGCAAATGCTCCCATACTAGTTTCCATCAGTTATGAAACTGCAACTGACATGTAGCCTACTTCCCCCCCCCGCTCAGTTCACACCATTGCTCCTCATTGTTCTCCAATTTGTCCTACAAAGAAAAGGTTTAAATGGGGGACATAAATGGGCCTGCAGGTGGGAGCTTGCGAATCCCATTCTACCAGCAGCTGCACAAGAAGAGAGAAAAGCCCAATCTGCAGCCCCAAATATTATTTGCTTCCGTCTAGCACATTTCAGAGTCTTATTGGCCTCACTGCCTGGTGTGAAACACATCGCTTGGAATGGTCACGTACAGCCCTGCTCCAACTGGAAGGGTCCGGCATGGACAGAGGGGCCTTCAGCACCTCCTGCTCTGACAGGACTCACACATGACAAGAATAGACCCAATCATGTACTGGAAAATTAACTCACCTTTATGGTAAATAACCTGAATTGTTTGTGACCCTTTGTATAGCTGCAAAGCAAAGTGAAATCCAAAAGATATTTGCTTCAGCTACCCACAAGTTACTTTACAGCAAAGAGAACAAATTATGCAGAACTTTAGATTCCTTTAGCAGAATAAGAGCTGGTGTGGTCAGCAGAAATCCAGGTGATGTGCTAACATCCCTAGCAGCATAGCAGCTGCCACAGCAGTTGATTAGAGCTTGGGTTTACCTGGCATTCCCTGCTGTTACACAAGCTCAGGGCAGAGCACAGGGCTTGGGATGCAGCAGCCATGGGCATATGCACGCTCACGTTCAGCAGGTGAAGCAACAGGAAAGCACTGGCACAGGTATCGTGCAATGTGCCCTCACCACCCCACCCTGCACTGCATGGGGAGAGGAATTTGTTCCCCCACAGGGAGGCAGGGCTTCCTCTCCCCGAAGACTAAGCATCTGGAATAGGAGTCTGTTTCAGAAAGGACATGCATCCAATTTTCCCTAAAGTTGTGCAAGAGAAATAGGGAAAATAGTAAGAGGCATGTACATTTACATGCAATAGTAAGTGGGATGTACATTTTTACACTGTACATTTTTACAGTCTTACATTAAAGAATGCCCCTTGGATTTATATCACATTTTCGTACAACAAAATTGCCAAGAGACTTTACAAGAGTGTGGAGGAAAGTGCAAGTGGCCATATCAAGCCATCAACCAGAATTAGGATGCAATTTTGGGTAGACAGAAATGGACACAGGGAAAGGAAGGAAGTACCTGTAGTACTGTAGTTTTCATCTGCTGCCTGCCTGTAAGGCTTGGGTGCAACAATGAGATCTCTTCTCCTGGTCAAAGTGTAATGATAACTAAGGGCAGATAGTGAGTTTTGCAAACAGTCAGAGGGGATAGGTGACCACAAAAAGCAATGCCTTTGGCTGCATGCAGCAGGGTCCTCATTTAATGACGCTTCTTCATTTCATTCTTTTCTGGAATCCAGCAAAGCCCAAAAGCTGCTCACCTCCAGACTGGCAGAATATTTAACCATTACCACTTTCTTGGGAAGTGCAAAGGTATTCAACAGCAGAGAGGCTGGTACATTCCTTAACTAATTAAGATCATCTTGTAACTAGAATCAGAGTTGATTCGTCAATTTGGTGTGTGAATTGTTTAAGTGTGGAAGCAAAGCCAGTGTTACAGGGACTCTTAAAGGAAAAGAAATCACATGCCTGGGATGTGCAAGACATTTCTCAAATCTCCACAGCAAGCACTGAGGACAAACTCAGATCCCTGATGAAGGGCAAGTCAAATTTGAAGATTTAAGATGAGAGACAACCTTTCTACTGTGAGCAAAACCAGTGTCTCCTTGTTGCTATCTGCCAGACCAAAACACTTTGACATAAATCAGTTTCGTCTTTGCAAGACAATTTCCTTTTTTTGGGGGGGAGATGAAGGGAGGGATCTGCTGTTCCAAAAACATTTTCCCCAGCTCTCAACAAGAAGACTCACATGTCTAGAGGTAAGCACTGGGGTGGAGAAGAAAGCCCATAAGAGAGTGACATGTTAGAATGAGATTCAGCAGGCTTATTTCACTTGTGAGCTAAACTGCCAACACATTTGCCTTTGGGGGCAGAGTAATCAGCACGTAGTTGGGTACTAGAGCAGTTGATCACTAATTGATTCTCAGCAGTGCCATATTTCAGCTCTTCCCAACATCCTACTACCCTGGAGCAAAACCCCCAGTTTATAATAAAGGGCTTTGAGAGTGCAAAAGCCAAAAAAAATTAATTTTCCAATGCCAGACAGACTCCTTGGGGAACCCTAACTCAACATGCATGAGCAATACTCACAACAGGACAACACATTGCAAATAAAATGCAAAGCAGAACCAAATGGAAAAAGAGGACAGAAAGAAGGAGCTGCAGCACGTGTGTATAAACACTTACACATGGACACCAGGGGCACCACTGGAGGAAGCCGCTCAATTTTTGCTCTGTATACTGCAGAGCTACCTGGGTGGAGGTCTCAGATCAGTCCAAGATCACTGGATGCAGCAAAGACAAAATTTTGCATCAGGACAAATGTACACTCAATTAAAAAATAAATGAGCGCTCATGATGACCCAGAATATGTCTCAGAGAAACCTCACACATAACAAAAGTCTGTGCTAGGATAGGGTGCTGAGGACATTGGGTAGGATCCTGCTGACATTGCAGCACATAAAAATCAGGAGTGACTCTGCTGACACAAGGTACAGATGCACAAACCAGAGGTCCCATGCCCTCACTGCAAGGAAACTCATTCCAAGTTTTCTCTTCCCCCAGTTAACCAGACAAGGGTTGTTGTCCCAAGCCAGGACAGACCCTTGGGAAACCTAGCCAAGGGTATTTTGCCTTTGTGACCTCTTCAGAAAACTACTTTGCTCCTCAAGCCACTACTTCAGCTTCCACCTACAGGGTGACACCCTGCCCTGTATGTGAAATAGGGAGGTTTCCTAGAAAGGTGATCCCACCATCCCACATGTTCAGCAGTGATGGATACAGACAGTCCAGAACAGCCCCAAACAGCTGTTTGGCAGCATACCTTGCAGTCAATCCCTGCTTTTCCACTGTGGTAGGACTGCAGTCCTGCTTTTTTTTTTTTTTTTTTTTTTTTTTTCTACAGGATTATGAAAAGATTGCCTTTACATGTTATTAGTTATATTGATCTGTACTTGAGGCACTTCATAAAGGAATCTCCAATATTCAGAAAGGTTCTTCTCTGGGGATCAGAAATCCACACCTACATTCAACATGCTATCTCTCTGGTCCCTGTGAAGTACAGTCCTTCCAGAACAGAGTGGGAGAAAAAAAGCAGAAAAGTTAAGCACTGATTTAGGATTTCTACTAGTTTTTTTTGAGTCGTGGCATTTAGAGCACACCAGGAGTCATGAATTTCTTTGGCAATCTACACCTCTCCAGGCCCAAGACCACCAAGTTACTTGACTCACTGTGTTTCCAGAATTGGTCTTTGAGTGTGCAAGAGTTTGAGGCCATAAAAGCAATTTCAGAGTGCATGGTAGGAGGAAGGGGGGCACTGTAGTTCCCTTTCCTCAGTACTTAGAACACCGAGAAGTGGCCCACGAAGTCAGGTCCAAATCTTTATGGGGGTTTTAACAAACATACCTCACCTTACCCAGTTACCAAGCCCTACAGTCTCATGGAAGGCATCTGGCTCCATCTACACTAAACTTTTCAACTTTGCATGAGCCACTCATCAGGGTAAAATGGAGAAATAGCTGAAAAACATCATGTACTTTCTTGGGAAGGAGGGCACTTGCGGTCCAGACCTCACCCTGGTCACTGGTGATGGGAAAACACAGAACGGGGATCAAACCTTTCCCCCTTTGTACTATGGCTCATCCCAGTGCTATGCAAGTTGCTCTCTTTGCTGTTTCTTTTGGACACAACACCAGTTATGTCATCAGAGAGGATCCTCGGAGTTGGAAAGGATGACATGAGTATCAATTCCATCACAATACGAGTAAATGTGAATTTCACTGCATTTCTGGCATTACTACAGTGACAGCAAGCCCTGCACCATCCCTCAAGCAAACACATGCCCTAGCAGGCTGCAGAGATATGACAGAAACAACTGAATTGATTTGCACCTCTTTCTCACCCAATAGTTCCAGCACTCCACAGACATCAGTGATTGACCTTCTGTGACTTTCTTTGCCTCCTCCAAATCTTGTTCCTTGACCCTCTTTGCAGCTAAACACATCCATTCTTGTTCTCTCCCCTCCCACAAGTTTCTTTTTGCTGCATGTATGAACAACTAAATCAAACTTGGCTGCTGAGTGAGGGTTCCCTTCACTCACTCTCACTCCCTGCAAAGATTACTTGGATGCTTGCCTTCATTTTTCTGGATTCTTCCTGTTCATTGAGGAAAGAGGCCTTGACCTGGCCAACCTCCAGGGAAAGGTTACTCACTAAGGTATTTCCCAGGTCTGGGAAAACCCAGCATTTAAAAACAGTATTGAGTGTGAAGTACATCTTTCCAGTAGTGTTTATGATGGAAGTGTGCATACGGCTGTACTAACCATGAGAAATTACAAACCAAAACTAATTAGGAGAGAGAAAGCACTAGGAAACACATTAAAAATACTGCTTTTTAGTAATTTTGACCCTGTGAAAGTTTATGAACTTTGTGTGGAATAAAGTTCTGACATGACCCACAGAATTCATTCTCTGGCAGAATCAAGACTGGAAAAGGGTAAAAATGGTGGTGAGGAAGCCAGCTGATGGATTATGGAGACTGACCTGTTTAGTGTGGTATGGAGAGAAACAAATATTTCTCCTATTGCAAACCATATAATAAGGGAGCTGTACTAGCCTCTACATTTATAGCCTATATCATGGTACACGAATGAGAAAATATTCATATATTTGAGGAAATATTTAAAAAAATTTGAAGACATCAAAGAGCATAATATTTTCATATTTTCATAAAAAATCTTTTTTTGAATGAATTTTTAACTATGCAGGGCCATTTTCTGGAAATCATGGCTACACTTATTAAAGGATATTGTGGTTTGAAGGTAGTGGCTCCTGTAACGGCCAGTGCACAACACCTCCATGTCAGATACTGCCTGGTCACCCGGACAGAGGAACATGATGAGAAGAACTTTCCCATCTTGCCCTGCATGCTACACATAGGATTACATGACCGAGGACTCTAAAGGGATTTTTGTAGTGCTAGGGTCATGTGCTGCTTGGGGCTTAATACTTACAAGTTGTATTTCATTAAAGCACCCTTTTAAAAAAAAATGCTAGCGTTCCAAAAGGAAGACCAGAAAACAGAGATATTTGGAGATTTTCAGCCAAGAGTTTGAGTGTATTTATGATTGCATGTTTCTACAGTTATGCGCACACACACAGGCTGAGAATCTTGCCCTCTACAGAGTCCTGCCTCATGTTCCCACAGGCAGGTGCTGGGATGAGGCACATCAGGCTCCATAGGCACCCAGAGCATCCCAAGAAGTACAACGCTTCACTGGCACTAAGGAATCACAGGTTGAGAGCAACCCAGCAGCCCAAACACAGCAGCGGCACTACAGACAACCTCCCATGGAATATCACTTGCAGTCAAAAGAAATGTAAAGATTCAAACAAAATACTGAAGCCCTTTGCATTATCTTAGCACCAGGTTGATATTAGGCATGGTTTAACCAGTTCGTCTGCAGCAGATTGTTTCAAACCCACTTTGCAGTGTAGCTTGATGCTTTCAGTTTGCAGAAAGGTCTTTCACAAACAGACCTGAAGCAACAACAAGAAGCACTTTTCCCTCCACATTTATCCAGTCTATCTTCAATTCCTCAGAAGTCACTGCAGCCATCTCACAGACTCATCCTCTGAGAAGGCAGAGACAGGTTCCTGCCTCCCCAGCAGGAGCTCAGCAGCCCAAGCTACCAAAACAGATTTATTACACTTGACATTCTTCCTTTTCCTTTCCACCTGCCCTGCAAGGCAAAATGTCTTACCTGAGGGAAAGAAAAGGTGCAATAAACACAGCAGCCTCCATCTCAGCAGCTTGAACTTCAACAAAAAAAGGAAATAGGCCACCCCAACCCTCCCATCTGAGAGACCTAGCAATTGTGGTGAGCTTATGTGCTGCTAATTTCAAAAATCACAGGTGTAGGTAACCTCAGATAGCCCAGATTCCTGAGATGAGGAAGAGTTAGAAAAAAAGACAAAAGCCCCTGAGCAAATTTCTGTGCTATATCTTTGGTGTAGGCCAGGGCTTGTACTGGGAGGTAAACCACTGAAAGTAGGAAGATAACAGTCTATACATGGCTTTTAACTTACTTTTCCTTCCACCACATGTGAAATTTGGCTCTACTGTTTCTGGGTCATCAGCCTGCAGATCTGCCTCAGTCATCTGGCTAGGGCGTTGGTAGAAGAACAAATAACTGAATCACAGTCTTTGCAGGAATTGCTGCGAAGTAACTCCCTCCCCCCTTGCCTTTCCGGTATTTCCCAAGTCGAGGAAGCTGAAGCTCATAGCAGTAAGCATGCCTGGGTCAGCAACTGGCTCACCACACAGCTTTGCAGGAAAGCAACCTGTGCACAGCTCTGCTGCCCCTGCCTTTGGGAGCAGCTTGTGCTCATGGGCAGTGGCACCCCCAATACCTGGGCAAGGGCTTGGGTATGCCCACACAGAACCAGGAAACAGTGGGAGAATTCATCCTGTAAGGGCTGCACAGTACAGGAGCACCTCACACACGTCCTCTGCCTCTGGGGCTGGGATGTTTATATATGCAGTTTCCTCAGACCCTGAAAATTAAAGCAGGCAGGCAAGAAAAAGCAAAAAGAGAAGCTTGAGATAAATGACACTTAAAACTCCAAATTCCTCATACATGTGGGTCCCAGGGGGGTTAAATCCATGCTCTGCACTGGGCCAATCACATACAATTTTGTGAGTTATCCTCCCCAGTGTAGGAGAGCAGTAGGTGGAAGATCTGTTACAATCTCTATTTCCAGGGTGAGGGCCTTGGATGTTGTAGGGCCAGCTACTGCAGGGCTGACATTTGATCCCACGGGTTTTGTGACTGTAGGATTACACCTGGGGCTGTGGTGGGCCGCAGGACCTCAGAGAGCCCTCAAGGGACACGACTGTTAGAAGAAAGTTCAGAGAGTTGTAAGGCTCAGCCTACTTTCAGAGTGAATTAAACATTCATGTTTTGATTGTAGGAAGGCTCCTATTTCCAATTTACCTTGCTTCTTGAGAAAAGCATTAAGGTTTTCCCTCTAAAAATCCACAGGCTAAGTAAGTATTTGGCCTTTCAGAAATTCAGTGAGAAGAACAAAAAGAAATTCCACCACCTTTTAACCAAATCACTTCTCCAGTCAATAAGCAGAGCAGGGCATTAAGCAAGACTGTAGAACATCTTGGTTTCCACCCTTTTTTAAACTTAAAATATCTGCTCTCCTTGACATTTTTGGAGGAGGTGTCCTGCCACAAGGTTTCAGGAGCTCTGTTAAAGCTGTGCTTTCGCAGCTTTTTCAGTTCATACAGTTTACACAAATGACAACAGCCTCTGCCAGAGAACTCTTGCAGCCTTATGAGCAACTGAGTTCAGTGCTTCAGTTTATGAGGAAAGTTAAACTTTGTTTGTCTTTAATGCCTACTGTTTATAGCAGGAGACCCAAAGAACTCTCCCAGGACCCTACAAGCATGGCTCTCACCTATTTGGAGCTACTATTACACATTAAGATGGAACTTTCCATCCATCTGGGAAACACTCCACTTTGCTGTAATTTCCAGAAGATTGCTTTCCTGCTGGGATCAGTTTACCCACAAAGGTTCTGACAGAAGGAGCTACACAAAACAGATTTTGCAAAGCAACAGGTTTTTTTTAATACTGGTTTCTTTTTCTATGCCATAAGTGATCACCATTAAAAAATGTATTTTGCTGGTTACTGAGTGTGAAGTTCAGTGTGAAATGCCTGTGAATAAATTTCTCCAAACAAGTTCAGAGACAAGTAATTCCTTAGGATTTGTCCACAGTTAATTGTTTTCTGGATTTCTAGTAATTCACAAAATAAAATTACTTGGCCTTTTATGTTTTAAAAAAATTTTCCCCTTCCAAACAATATGTAAAAGTTGTCACTATGTTGCTACAGCTTCACAGAATTTTCTCCTCCAGTGGAAAACTACTCCTCTGGAAATATTTTGGCTTTGGTAATAAATCATCATAAAGTTATGAAATTTTATTTATGTATGTGTCTATGCTTAAATTTGTCACTGATTAACATGTTATTTACCCACATTTCTCCTCTGTGAATTTGTGTTGTCCTTTAATATAAGGAAACATTATACTAGCACAATGTAGAGAGCAGTGCATTTACCCAGTGCCTTGATACTTACTGCTATCTTCATTCAGGACAGTCACAGAAATTTAATTAATACTCATTGTAATTCTAGCAAGTTTTTTTTTTTAAAAAAAGCATAACTGAAAGTCCATGAATCCTTACGTATAACAAACATGCCTAATAGCCTAAAGTAAGCAGTCATCTGTCTTTTCAAATGATCAAACAGAACGAAAGACAGCTAGCCATAACACATCCAGTCTTATTTACTTGCTCCTCTTCCTGTTCCCAGCAATAGGCACAAATGGATCTCAAACTTTACCACAGTGATTCGTTTTGCTGGTGTCAGAAGAGCAAAATACTCTAATGTTCCTCTCAGAGCTGCAGCCAATGTCATTGTCCTGCCTGCACTGACCTCCACCACCATGTGGATGTCTAAATCCTCTTGGAGTCACTTCTGTGTCATTGGCACTCATGAGTCCCTGTGCATTGACCTTATGCCCACCAGCAAACTTCTGCATCAAGCATCACAGGGAGCTTCCACCTTCATGAGAACTAATAATCAATGCAAGGTTTTGGAGACTGTATGTGGACAGTGGGATAGGTTTGAGCATGGCTGGAACAGATGTGCGCCCAGAAATAGAAAAGGTGGCACACGGGCTAATTTGGGATGGTTACAAAGATGAGGTGTGAAGGCATGTTTCTGCTAAACTCTTGGAAAGCCATAGTTCCAGGAGATCCTCAGGGTGCTTATAACTTCTGAGGATTTCCTCTGCCTGTGGATATGATCTTAGATAAGTGATCTTCCAGCTGTTATTTTTGTCCTCTTATTAGAGGCTTAGAGTGTTAACAGGCAGGGAATGCTGTTTCCAAAGAAATAGTGGAAAATTGCTTCAGAAGTGAATCTGAATTTTACCACTGTAGATAAGTCATGGCAGAAGAGAACAAAACAGCTAACAAATATTTAATGAATCATAGAAAAAATACAGAGAAGAATCTGGGCAGGACCAGAGAAAGACATCCAACCCCAGGATGAAGCAGCCACACCATTCTGACAGGTATTCATAAAGACTTTCCTGAATGGGATCCTCACTCCCCAGCTCCCCAGTAGCGGGGCTCAATTGTCCTTATTGGTACAAAACATTTCACCTAAGTGTAAAGCAAATCTTCTTTTACTGCCCATCATAGTCTCTGCCTCTTGCTCTGACCAACAGGGACACAACCCTCCAAGTCAGGATGCACTCACTCTCTCCTCTTCCCATCAAATAACACACAAAGGTGCCAGGTCTTTTACCACAGACCTCCAGGTTTTCTTGGGGCCATTGGGAAGCTTTCTGAGCTGCTGGAGTGCAGATTTCTGAACTAGACATTTACAGCTTACTAGTACGGGGGGGATAGGTCTCAAGGAGATGCCCATTCTCCTTCCAGCACCATGTTTTGGCACTGAGCAGCTTGAGTTAGGCATCATTTCCATTTCATGTCATCTGAGCACTTGAGAAAGCTCTAATTCTAAAGCATACAAACTGCCACATCAGATCAGGTTATTTAGCAAAAATAATAAGAGAACAATTATGGAAAATCTACTTCTTTTTCTAAATAACCAGCAAGTATTGGGCTGAAATTGTGAGGGAGTCATACTGAAAGGTGGGTGATAAACATGAGAAGGGAAAATAATGTTTTGGATTAGCCAAAAAAATTAATTCTTTCCAGCAAGAGGAAAAAATTTTCGTAGAATGAGTTGTCAGGCTTCCCCAACTTAAAATGAAAGGACATTCCTTAAGGGAAAATTGTTTCAAAATAAAATAAAAATTGTTGTACTTAGGAAATCTAAACCATTGTAACTTTCCCCAGCTTGCTTTGTTTGCTTTAGCTTAAGGCAATCTGGATTTGTAGAACATACGCTTCATCACCTACCTAGGCTGTCTGTTCTTTCTCTGCACTTTTAGCTTGGTTCAGGCCATCTGCATATGGTTTCCAAGGATCTCCCTTCTTTTTCATATAGTAGGCACTCTGGACATGGCTTGTGGAAGATGTCCTAGAGAAAGCCTCCAAAGACATAGGAGAAAATGGAGTTAAAACCCCTTCCCCAGCTCAGGACCTTCACATCCTACATTTGCTGCCAACAGCACGTGGACCCTAGGTAAACCTCATACAGACTGAAGGTGAAAATTTGTGTTAGGTCATTTGTCTTATTCTTAACAAACTGATCATCACGTTATTAAAATTCAATGTCTGGACAATATTCCCTATTTTCTGATCAAGTCCTGGAATTCAGCAACAAGATCAACACTGAGTTACATGACACAGTAACTTTTACAGAAGCAAAGAGGTGTTAACAGTCCAGGCCACTAGGTTGGGTGGTTCTTCATTACTGCAAAATGGATGTATCTCCAAGCATTTATCCCCAGAGCATTCATCTGGGTCAAAACAGCAACCCCACTTTATGATACATATTCCCATTAGTTTTTTAAATTGTTGGTACTTACTAGAAGCACACAGTTGTGGATGGGCAATGAGTTTTCAGTGCTGACTTGTAGCTGGCATAGCAACAAAACACATACTCCTCTGTCCCTGGGGTAGCTGGAGGACACAACACACACTATTGCTGGGTTGCTTCATCCCTGGTTTTTTAACATTGATTTTCACTGCAGCAAGCCTTGCTCTGTGCAAATATTGAAATTTTCCATGTTGGAGAGCTGCTTCCTTGTGGTTATTGTTGTTATTTAACAACACTAATATCCAAGGAACACTATAACATCAATTCCATGAGGAAAACTACACTTTGTAGCAGAACATCAGGTCTGGCAGAGCAGCGGTTTTCATGGCAAGACCATGTCTTTTGCTAATCCCAGGAAAACCTGCCCAATGTGGTCAGTTTATAAGTCTTTTGCAAAATAGCACTTCACAAATGTGCTGTTGAAATGCCTTTAGAGTTCTTGGCAGCTGGGCTCCCCTATGGTTTCTCTGTGTCACTCAGGAATTTCAACAGCCAGTCCTTGAGACTGCAGCTGGTGCCATCTTCACTACCTTCATTTCTGGCCTTCCCTCCCAAAGTTTTCAAGAAATTTATTTTGTCTCCTTGATAGTTTCTTTAATCTTCCTATTTTTGTGCATATGTAATCGAGTACAGGCAGGCTATCTCACAGCAACAGTCTGAACTGATTTAAAATGATTAGAGGACCTTGGCAGTAGATGTTAGAGGAGTATGAAGTGTTTATACTGTGTCTGTTTGCTTATAGTGCACATTTGCCAGAGCTATAATTCAATTTATGCATACAGATCAACTTTTTAATACCTTCCAGGAATAATTGTTGTCATCATTTTATGTTTCAGTTTGTGTATTCAAATAAAACATGTTGCAATTGGATTGAAAAGGTCGAATCCTGTTTTGAAAAGTCTCATTTAAAGTTTATGGGGTTTAGCACTTTCAGAATAAAAGTAATTTTAAAAGCTGTGATGTAGCAAGCTCACAAACACATTTTTTCAAAGACATATATAGTCCTCTGTATTCTCAGAGAATTTGCCTAATGGAGTGTGATTTCATTTAATAGTTTTCAAAATACATATATATATATATGTACCTACAAGGAAACATAAAAGTCCACAGCTCCCTATGTTCCAAATTATTTTTTGTGGTCTTACCTGGGACTATTTGAAATCTGTAATTACTATTTCTGGCTTTCTATTTAGCAGCACATTCTGGTGCACTTGCAATAAACTGCAGGAGCTGTATGCTAAGATGCACACACTGGCAACCATCTGAGAGCAATACACTTCAGATTCATACCATTCCTCCAGCTTCAGGAAGTGCAGTCCCTCACTTTTCTGGATGTCCAAATAATAAATAATTACCCCTTAATAAATCAATGCAAAAAAATTCTGTAATAACTATTTTCTTGATGATCAAGGAGTACAGAATCAATAGACTCATTTTCTGTGGTAAAATTTGCCAACACTGCTATGAACCATAGAATTAGCTGTTTTCCCTAGATGCATTTACTTATTTTAACTTTTCAATTGTCATCTGAAAGTTGACCTTTCAGTTGGCCATGAAAACAATGTTCATTTACACAGACAAACACCTGACTGAGATGGCAGACACCTCCTAGCCCCTCGATATGCTGCCAGAAAGGAGTCCTCTTCACACAGCAGCCATCCCCCAATTACAGCAGCAACAGCTATGATTAAAGATTTTGCTTTGGAGTGGGAAATAGCTTGTGGCTTTGTACAGCAGACATTTTTTTGTGGCACACAGTCAGGACCACGTCCTCTTCTAAGAAGACAGACAATTTTAGTCCTTGGCACTGGTAGGCAGTGACAGCCCCTAGAGGAAGAGTGGCTGTGGCCACCCTCCAGTGCCCCGCTGCTTCAGCACGCCTCTAAAAATGAATCCTCACATACTTGTTTTTCAGAGAACAGCAATGGGCTTGTTTCACAACAGCTTTTTCTGTATCTTACTTTTGTTTCTTTCTCTCATTCCCTTCGAGGAGGAAAAGACATGAATCAAGCCTTTGAACAAAGTGGTTTAACCCTCTCTGCCCAGAGACATGGCTTGGACACACCACCTGTCAGGGACAGGGCAGGCTTTTTCACTCCTTGGTCATGAAGAGTATAGAATCCCACCAATACATGGCAACTCACACCTTTGCTGTTTAGCAGTCTCAAAGTCATACTTTACCAAAGCTCAGTCTTAAAATTAAGGTGTGTCCTGCTTGTGGCTGAAAATTATAAAGCACAGTAACATCACTGGAGTTTTGCTTAGCGTGCCTTACTGCTTAGAGCACAGTAACAGTGCTGGCTGCTGCCATCAGCAATAACACAGTCACACAGAGCAACCTGAAAGAATGTCACTGCCTCAGTTATACCAACTTCAGCTTTTTCACCTGAGCTACTTAATCCCTGAGTTCCATCCAAACTGGTACTGCTCAGGTATTTTATCAGGATGATAAGGCCAAGCAAACACTGATATGCATCTAATTGCTTAATTGGTGACTTGAATGTTCTCAAACACCAACAGAAGAATAATGTGAGCATACAGATGTCCTCATCCATTTGAGCACCTCAACCAGTCTCAGCACGCCACTGTTACTGCATGCCAGTCTGCCTGGGTTTGTGGCAGTGAAGCACCATCTGAGAAAAATCCACTAAATCTAACAAATTCACACTTAAGAAAATACACTGATGAACCACAGAAAGAAAGAAATATGGACAATTTCAATGAACATGAACATCCAAAATTTTGCAGTAGACTGTTTCCAAGAGAGATTGCCCCAGAGTTATATTAGACAACAGTTTTTCCATTGGATACAAATCTGTTTTTTTTAAAGTGACTGAAACATTTCATAGAAAATGCAATTAATTTGGAACTATAAAAACAAACTTAAAATACACTTTTTAAAGCACTATACTTCTATTCTGCGGGTTTTTTGGAATTCCATTATTTTACTACAAATGGGATGGAACCCACAATAGAATCATTAAGGTTGGAAACAGCCTCTGAGACCACTGAGTCAAATAGTTAAAGCAGCAGCGCTAAGTCTACCGCTAAACCATGTCCCTAAGTGCCACATCTGCACAACTCTTAAATGCCTCCATTCCCCAGGCAGCCTGTTGCTGTGCTTGACCACCCTTTTCAGTGAAGGAATGTTTCCTACTTTTCAATTTAAACCTCCCCTGGTACAACTTGTGGTCCTTTCCTCTTGTGCTGTTGCTTATTACTTGGGAGAAGAGACTGACCCCCACCTCGATGGAGTGCATGACACCACCTAACTCCAAGGATCCAAACATCTCACCCACATGTTCCAGCCTGCTTCTGACTGCAGCTGGAAAGAGCAGAACTAGAAGTTCTTACACTTCTGTGAGAGCTTAAATTGTATTATTTGTTATTCAGCAACAAAATCTATGAGTCTGGGTGAAAACCTGAAATTAGGAATGACCTGAAAGCCTAACAGACAGCCTGTCAAAGGATTGCTGTGGGTTCCAGGTGGGAGCTGAGATGAAGTATCAAGACACACTGTAGAAAATGAATGCATTCAAAGTGCATAAAATGAAGAGTGCAGCTTTTGACAGACAGACACAGAAACAAGTTGTTTAAAAATAAAAAAACTCAAGAAAACATACTGGCAACTTCAGTGACTTAACAGAAGCAGATGCAAAATGTTACAAAGCGATAATTAGAGTGAACTGCCTGAATGCATACTGCTGTTGTGCAAGAGAGATCGCTTTAGAATTGTACAGGAGGAAATATTTGCTTGTGAGGAAATATTTGCTTGTTCCAAGCCATAAGAATACAGAACACCGAGTTTTCTGTTCAGAGGGCGTGGGGATGTTTAATCAAGCTGAAGTCCTGCTTGTCAGAGGGCACCCTGTGTTCTGGCAAGCATCACCTTCTAATAACAATTCCTTTCCTCCTGCATGGGAAGACAGAACCAAGGAAGAGTAACTAATTATTCAAACCAAACAGATTATGCTGAATTCTGCTAAATTTCAAGCCTGCACTTTTTGGTGGTGGCTATGACAGAAATGATGTTGACACTGATTGAGTGGCACATACTTGATTTCTAAAGCCTGCTGAGCAGCAGGGAGCAGAATGTATATGAACTGTGTGCCTGTTCACCCTGGACTCTGACTTTGAAAGGAAGCTGTTTATGTGAGAGAGCCGAATGTTCAGAATTTTTTTTCTTTTTTTTTTTTTTTTTTGCATAAGAGCTCTCTGGCAGTTTGCCTCATTTCAGAGTGAGGATATTTTGCAATTATTGTAGTCTGTTTTGTCTTATGCTTCTTTTCCTACAAAACACATTACAGCAGGACAAACCCTTGGTGTACTCTTTTCTGCTGCTTCCAGGATGCCAACTCTGGGGAGGTAGTGGGGGGCCTGTACAGAAAGAAGCACTGAGGAAGGTGTTTTCTGTATGCCCTCCTTGGCTATTTCATGAATACAGCCCCCAGGCCTGAAGGGTTGGTTCCCTGCATCCAGCTCCACTCCTCATGGCTGGGCAGCCTTGTTTCCACTTGGAGAGTCCTGTTTGCACCAGAGTTTTCCCCAGAAAAATGTTGCAACTACTAGACCGCTATGGATAGGGATAGCAGCAAACAGAGTTCCTGCCCCACTGAGGAAGAGAGCAATGGGTTTGGCTCTCATCAAGAAAATTAGATTATGTGGCTGCATTGTGGGAGCTGGTCCACAGTTACAAATGCAAATTTCTTCCCTCACCATTCTCTGGGAAAGATGAAGGAGCACAAGGAAGGCTTGGGTGGAAAATATGTTTTTGATGATCCTGAGCTATAAGCAAAAATCTTCTGTTTCCCAAACCAGGCCAAGTGTGTCACAGTCCCCTTACTTATGTTAGGATATTCATCCACCTCTTCTAGGCTTTAAAGGAAATATGCTCTGACTTATGCCTGTATCTCAAGATTTATCCTAAGTTCTAATGTTCTCTCAGGTTCATTCACACAGAAAGGTAAAATCCTAACAGTCTATCAGTAAATGTACTTTTTACTAACAAAACTGTAAATCAAAAGTGATCAGGCTTCATTTGGCGAAAAGTTTGTGTTAATATATACTAACATTCACATCATATGTGTAGTTACCTAATACAAGTTTACTCAAAACTGTTCAGAAAGAAAAGTACCTATCATTGCATACAAAGTCTTAGAATTAATCCAATAAAATTGACATTTTAATGGTCAGAAAATATAGAAAATAAAACCGTGGTGAGTGGAAGGGAGGGAGGACAACAGGTAAGAAAGTGTCCAATTCTAGAGATTAGAGAGGGGCTAAATAAAAGGAAGAGTTCTGAGCTAAGATGCTAAAATCCAAAACATGCCTATGGAAGACAGATTAGGTGCACTACAGGCTAGGCTTTTGGAAACACAGAGATAACCTCTTGTTTTCTTTTAAAGGATATTGCAGCTAGAAAGACCAGCAGGTACTAAAGTGCGTCTGGTACAGCCAACAGGCATGAACCACTAAGTTTTCAAAACTCTCCAGAAACACCAAGGATCTAATGGACCATTGTCACAGTTGCTAAGCAGCTGAAACAACTGGCAAGTGAAGTGGCCAGAGCCATCATCTCAATAGCGCACGGAATTCAGATCAGTAGTATCACTTTAGAAGGCCTTGTCCAAACTAAGAAGCCCAAACCAAACCTAGCCATTAATTCAATAAATGCATAGTGAACTGGGAATCCTTGTTAATTCTTTCACTAGGGGGGCACTCACTAATTTTTTTTTTGTCAGAAGCATTAGGAAATAATATCCAGATGAGTGTGACCTAAGCCACAAGACTTGTTCTCACTCAACTTTGCAAAATAAGAGCAATTAAAGAGGCAAATAACATACATCCTCCTAAAAAAGGACTGAGTATTTTAAAATAATATTTAAAAAAAAAATTCAAGACCTGATCAGCTAGAGAAAGGACGCTGTGTTCCTTCTGTGTTTTGAGCACACTCCCCCCCACCTCTACTATTATTAGGACTCATTTTGTAGCAGGAGCAGAAAACCAGATGGTAATCCCTAGCCTCAATAAATGGGGGTCTCTCTGTGTGCTGTCTTCTGCTTGCCCAGCCCTTGTGTTGCCGGCTCATAGCTCAATGCAGAGGAAGAAAACCAATTTTATTGGCAGAAGAAATTGCTGCTATTTAAGGACAGTTGTTTGTCTCTGTCATTTATTAAGGTCTGTATGTTGTTAAATGCTTAGTAAGAAGAATGCAGAAAAAAATAAAAATTGAAAGATCAATTTCTTCAGCTAAAAGGGTTGCCCTGTCAAGACTGAAGAATTTCACATGCTTATGTACTTAGTGTTCATATTATGCTACTATAAAACTAAAGTAGTTCCAGAATTTCTTCAAATAAAAATTCTTTAGAATTAACTCATAGTAATTTAGTAAATTGCAGTGTCTTTGCAATATGTTCAAATTTGAAAAAAACCCAACACTTATTTTAGTGTATGTTGAAATATCCTTCCCTTTCCTTCTCATAATAACTCTGATGCAGTAAAAGTTGCTGTGTAAAAACAGCACATTTGTAACCTGTACCAGAAATAAACAGGGTACAGAGAATATTCACACCAAGAACAGAGAGGATCACTGGAACGAGTGGGATGGGAAAGAAAATTTCCAGTATGTACTAAAGGAAACAAAGCATGATTAGATCCTTGCTATATTAAAAGCATTTGAGATTTATTTAGACCCTGCACTCCTTTCTGTGCAATGGTCAGTTGAATCTCAGACTCTGGTCAATGGAATATTCAAGGATTGAACAATGAACCAACCTGAACAACAGTAGAGACTGAGGGGTGCACTTTAAAGAACAATATTATGTTGGTGTATTTGATGGAGACACATTTTCTAAATATTGACATTTAGATTGTCTGATTGTCTTGCTTATCTTAGGTGCTTGCCTTTACACACCCTGTACCTTCTGAAAATAAGTGGTGTTTTGTGATCATATTACAGGACCTGATGGCAAAGCAAACCCATATAAAACAGCCACAATGACATAATAATGAATGTGGCTTGATGTACCTCCGAGTCCAGCTCACATTTAGGTATCTGCTGTCTCCAAGCTGCTTTGGAGGGGACCAGCTGTAAATAGTAAGTGTCAAAGAGCCACAAATGAATGCTTCTGGCTGCTTCATGAGAACTTCTTTCCTATTCAATTTCAGCTTTAAAAAAAAACTTAATTCCTTATTTCCTGAAAACAAGGGAGGGTTGTCGGAAATCTAAAATTTGCTGCTGTAAATTTCAATTTTGCAGATCCAGCCTTTATATTCAATGAACTTCCCACGCTGGTGGTATCAGTGATAGCCATCTCCACACCTACACTTTAATACCAGCAAATGAGTTGAGTAATTCACACAAGACAGAACATCTAATTGGTGCTGTTCATGCAGGTGGCATCCTGGCAAAGGCTTTGACCTTCAGCTGAGGTCAAATTCCACCTGAGTCAGCTTTCTGGATCAAATTCAACATTTGAGTCAGCTTTCTAACCTGCTAGCAATTTTGAGAGGGCAAAAGTTTGAGGGGACTTAGCGTTGCTCTTTCCTGTTGTAATGTAAAGTACAAAACTTAACCAGTGGAGCCTAATTTCACCCTGAGCAGCTAACCCCAATCAAGAGAAAAATATGGATCAGAACTGCAATTCCGTTTTAAACAACAGAATGTTTGATAATAAATAGGAATTAAATTAAAAAGGGATAATATAAAATCCCTAATCTCACTATGATGACACTTCACTATAAAAGATGACTGGAGGACTGTTGATTGTGTGGCTTTGAGATCGAGGCATGTTTTACAAAAAAAAAAAATTAAGATAATTCAAAGAGTGAAAAGGGGATTCTGAAATCCACACAAAGGCCACTGGTTTTCGTTCTCTTTCTGCTTTGCTTTCTGGTTCCTTAAGTATCTTTCTTTTCTTCTCTCTTTTTTTCTTTTTTTCCCCAGAAATATTTCAAGAGAAATTTTAATGTTTGAAGGTGTTTTTTGAATTTCCAACCCATACTTGGTGCCAGAAAAGGGGCACCATAATATGAGACCCCAGTACTAAACTGGAGCATTTTCTATGAACCTTACCTAAAACTGCAGAAAGCTTACCTAGACCTTCAGGAACCAAAAGCTATTTTTTTCCCATGAGAGTTATAAATCCCATGCAGCGAAAACAGTTACATTTATCACAGTAATTTCTTTGTGTATAGGGACACAGTGAGTTATTTGTGGGGTGGGTAAATAAGTAATTATTGTAGGACACATGGAGCTTTCCTGGTAGTTAAACAACATCTTACCTACTCGTCAGACACCAAATCCTCTCTCAGTAAATACACTGCAGCCAGCTGTGCCATCTAGGCATGCCCAACAGGTATTCATTCCCCTGTAATGGTCCATGTCTACCTCCTTCACTTCCTTCTCCACCATAAAGAACAGAAGTCACTTCTTACCTTTATCACACAATAATTGAATCAATATATAACAGTAAATTTTTAATAGTGCCTTTGGGACTTGACCATGTGACACTCTAATGGTGTGATGCCCGTCATGTGAAAGCTTGTCAGACAGCAAGGAAGATGCAAACAGCAAGATATTACATTCAGTCTTCCAGCACTTCATTAGCAAAGAAGTGTTCAAACATTCAAAGATGCAAAATGCTCTACAGAATAGCATTTTGGGAAATTAAAGTACAGTCACCTCCCTCCTCACCTTCAGAAAAGCATGAAATGACGTGGCTGGATTTTGAGTTACCAGGTTTAACAACAGAGCAGGAAGGAAGGGAGTTGTTTGCATACATGTGCTTTCATTAACAGTGTTTTTGCTCTGTTACGAGCCTGTCAAAGCTGGGTGTTTTTGTTAAACTGGGAATCCGAAAAGTGACTTCCATAAAAAACCTACCAGCAGACTCCTGTGTGTGTATGCACAGACAGTGACAAGAAGCAGTTAACTAAAAACCCTTAGGGGTGTTCGGTGTTGCAGAGAAAATATTTGTACCCAGTAATGGCATGAGTCCATCTCAGACACCCACACATGCAGCTCCAGCCCTTGGTCAGAAACTACTCAATCAGTGAAATGGGCTCCTCAGGCTGTCACTGCACAGAACTGAAATCTTGGGTAGCCAAACAGACAGGAGGACTTCATGGAGAGGAACAGGAGATTTGATAAAAGTGCAACACAAAGCACCTACACCCCAGCAAACCCCAACATCACCAAGCAGCACAGGTGGGCTAGAGGAGCAAGAACAGATCTGGATTTGGCAGGATGATTACTGGAAAGTTAAAAGAACAATCTTATCAACAACTGGAAGAATTGTCTAGTAAATATCACCCCCTCCAATGCATCTTTACCTACTGATTTCAAAAAAAAAAGCCCTGTCCTAAGACATGGCAAACGAGATCCACATCCATTATGTCCACAAAGCTCCTGATGAGCTCATGAGTTTGCATAAGAAAAACCTTCAGTTTCTGCTCAAATCCCCCAACTTCTCTAAAAAATATAAGACTGTTAAATTAAACCAAATGCAACAGCGCAGTCCACGGACTAACTGACTTTGGGGATTTCCTACAGAAAACATGAAAAGAGCTGAAAGTTCAGATGGCAGGAAAACCTCTCATCCATCCCAGTTGCAGCACATATCAGGGTACACATCTGGGACACTTCTCCATTCCCCAGAGAACTTCCAGGCAGCAGCAGCAGCAGCAGGGCAATCCAAAACAGCCACCACCAGTGCCAGCCTGCAGGGTGGGAAGGAGGTGGCCATGCCAGCAGCCAGCCCTCACAAAGCCCCTGTTTCTCACTGCTCACTGCTGCAGGAACTGGCTCCACAGCCCTGGTGGGACACTGCTGTGTGCCATTTTTCAGCTCACCATGGACTTCCCAAATGGCATGGTGGGGCTCTAACTTCAGCAGCTGCCATATCCCTGCTTTTCTTGACCTGAGCTCAGGAAGCTATGGTCTGGGACTGAGTGTCACCAGTGGAACAAGGCAGACTTCATACAGAAAAACAGGGTGAGAAGTCCTGAGAGCAATCAGGAAACAAAGCAAACTCCATCCCCAGCATTAGTTACAGGCTTCCCATGATGTTTTCTAGTATCAATTTCCTATATTCCCTGGGTTTCCCACCAGTAGAGGCTGCAGAACTCCTCAGTGTTTCCCAGTGGCCAGCTACAATGGGGCCACCAACACTCAGGTGTTTCCAACATTATGACCCCAAAGTCAGCTCTGGGCAAGAGTGGGAGACCTCATTCCCAGCAGAGTGAACATGACTCAAAGCAGCTGTGGTGCCCTGCTGAAGTGCTCCTACATCCACAGAGGCCAGGGCTGCCCATGGGGGATGGCTGAGTGTACAGGCTGGCACCAGGGCAGAACTTTAGGGGGCTGCTTCCAACTGGCCCATGACTGACCCTCAGGCAAGTACAGGAGAACTCACTGTTACCTCAGTCCTAAATTATTTCCTCTCCTCTCACCATGAGCAAAAGCTGAGCAACAGTTGCCTGCAATGGCACCCCCCTGCTCCCCAGCCTATCCTGTTTAACATCCCAACACTGCCCACTGCATGGGAGGGCCAGGCACGCAGCAGACTTCTGCACACCTGTGTGGCAACACCAAACAGAACTCACCTAGAATATCCTGCTGTGAATCCAAGGAAGGTTTTGCACTCATCCTTCATATTTTGAGAGGGAGGTTGTCTAAGTACCTTAAGCTAAGATCCCAGCCCAGCCTGCAGATCAGGAGGGCACTGACAGCTCAAAATAACAACTTCACTCTTTCCTAGAAGAGTGGGAAATGACTGTTGTTTTGATTTGTGGTATGACAGGACTGCAGTACAGGCTGTGGCATCTCCCCGTTCTCTCAGACATGTTATGTGAAGATGAGTCTCATCATTCTGACTTCAAGACACGCTCAATAGACAAGGCAAACTGAGGAAGATCAACGTGTCATTTGCTTCTTTGTTATCCAGGAATAATTTTTTTTCCATCTGAATTGAAGCCCTTATGATTCTTATTGCAAGATAACCAAATGGGAACAGCAGAGAAATTAGGGAACATGATGTAACAGTCCTTTAGGATATGATCTAAAAGCCTTTTCTTGCCACAAAATTCAAAGCAGCCAAACCACAGGACAAAAACAGCTCGGAGCCTATTGTCTACTTTTCTTACACTGACAAGATGCTGATGATCTCTCCATGGAAAAACAAGTCCAGAGAGTCACCCCTCAAACATGCTTTTTGTACTCTATTTCCCCCATTTCTACATTAATTTCCCCAAGTATGTCCTAAAAATCATCTACTTATGTACCATACCTTACATGGAAGCAATTAGTTTTAGAAATTAACCACAAGGCACATTTAAATCTATATTGCACTTGTATCCAAATCATCACCACGTTGTGATGGTTATATCATTTATTATGATTTAACTGCTACCAGCCTGTTTAGAAGGAAAACAACTCTCATAGTGGATCCCAGCCATTCCATAAGTTATATTTTAGTTTCCTTCCTGTAAGGGAAACAGCTGCAGTATAGCTGAATGTCAGACAAGAGGTTCTTATATGCAACACAGAGTTCAAAAAAGGTGAACCTTGAAGTGTTATTTTTAGGCAAGACATTGTTACCTCTGACATCATCTTTATCAGGATGAATGCGTAACCTCCAAGATATATGCCAGGTAAATCTAGTGCTTCTCAAAGATGACAAAGATGGAAGGATTTCTTTCATTATCTACACAGCTGTTCAAAAGTCTGAAATTTCAGGCCTGGTTGGAAGGCAATAGTACTCATGGTTTCTCTGAACAAAATCTCCAACAAGAACTTCACTTACAAACATGCTGTGGTGGTCTGTGCTGGCTGGACAGTGTTGATGTGAACAAGTGGCATCTCTAACAAAGGAGCTTCCTAAGAATCATTTAAAAACATGGGTAAGAAAGCACCTAACTAAAGCAACAAATATCCATTATTAGCCTTTTGGCAGCTAACAAGCTGCTCCACAAGCACCTTCTTCTCTCTCCTTCCCAGGTAGCTCCAAAACCATCCTTGCCAGGTGTTTCTGCTTGAGCTTGTTTTAAGGCATCAACACACAGAGCTGATCTAGCAGCTTTCAACATTGATTTTTGTTGCTTTATTGCTCACAAAAGATCTAGGACCAGACCCACACAGTAGGAAGCACAGCATTTTCCCTGCACTCTGGAAACCCCCCAGGAATGATGATGCAGACACATCCCACACCCTTGTAGCTTTTCCATAGTCTCCCATGAGCCTCACAGAGATCCTTCAGTCAAAATTCTGCTTACAGACAGCAGGCATATCAGATGGCTTCATATTGTGGAACAGGAACCACTCATTCACCTCCTGCCCAGGCTTCCCTTTTCCATGTGCTCTTTCTACCTACATGAAAACACTGTGCTTCAAATAGATTTAAAAGAAACTTTGCTACTACAACAGGACCTAATGCAGAAATACAAGACTGTCTTGATGTGTCCAAAGAAGAGATTTAAAAGAATATGCTAGATGCTAGTCATATCTCATCCAGGGATAAAGAAAATCGATCACAGGTCAAATATTGCTCTCTCATGCTCTTCTGCAGCCCTGAACTCTAAGTCTCATTAGCAATAACACTAAGGTTTGGTCTCAGACTGCAGTTTTTCTGACAAAACACTGGCCAGCAAGCAGACCACATTTTCTACAAATGCAGTATATCTGTTTGCAGAGAACTGAAGGGGTCACTTGTTTAGATGTACTGAAACATTTTCAGAGGGGTAAAATTAATTTAACCAATTATACCCATCCCATCACTGGCCATTAAATCAACCCTATCTACTAATTTCTCATGCTCTGTTCAATTGTAACCAAGTTAGATACAAGGAAATGTGTAAACCACACATTACACCTTCAAAACAAGGAGCTAACCTCCCAGGGTTTTGTCTAAATGCTTTTTCTGAATTTCTAGAAAATGCTCATGCCAACTGGAACCACTTCTTTTTTTCCAGGAACATTCCGTTTTGGTGCTGTTTTGTTCCTTGGAAAACTTCAGATATGGACTGGCATCTCTGGTTACTTCCCTTGAGCCCAAGTGATCCTATCCTGTTCTCTCTCCATTTGTGAAATGATAGCGGTAGGTACCCAAAACAAGCAGCTTTAGGTTCAGTTCAAGGACAGGATTAAATGTAGGTCTTCCATACTCTAGGGAAACTGTCCACTCACTCCCTCTGGCTGTGGTTAATCAACCTCTCAGATGTCATGAAAAAAAAAAAATTGGCCTTCACCATTGTGAATGAGAACATTACAGCTGCAAGAAGCCAAACAGTAAAGAAAACATTCCCCCAACTCATGTTGTTCTACCAACAAGGAGCATATGTACAACTCGAACTTAAAATGGCTTGCTGGTTTTTTTCCTAAAAAAGGTCATAGAATCGGTTTTTAAAACTGCTTATATAAAACCAGACTTACAAAACAAAATTTGAATGCACCCCAAGTGTAAACCCCAGGTTTATAATAGCCATCATTATAATAAAAATCTTCCCAGTTGCTGGGTTTTCCTAATTAAAACATAAATTTTCTATAAACCAAGTTCTAATTCTATAGGGCCCCGACCCTTTTACTTCATGTCCCCTCCCACTTTTGGATTTGGTTATTTTTCTTTCCATTGTAAATCAGGGAATCGGAGCGGTCGGCTCCCGAGGAATGCGCCAGGGATCGGGGCTGCGCCAAAGAGGGTTTGCCTTCTGCCAAGGGGGAACCACCCACACGCTGCAAGAACGGCATGGGGGCCAGCCAGTATCTGAATGGCTCCGCTGCCACCCAGGGGAATGAAGTAAAGTGGACACAAACAGCTGGAAATGTTGCCAAAGTGTCAGGCTTCCAGTCCTCCAGAGGCTGCAGATTCTGTAATCCTCGTCTGCTGAAGTAGGGTTTCAATTTGCTTCCATTTGCTACTGGCTGGAAAAAAAAAAAAAAAAAAAAAAAAAAAAAAACACCAAAAACTTGATGCAACACAGACCAAGGTGTTACAACATTTTTGGTTATACCTCCCAAAGGACCTGGCCAACACCCACTGGGGGTGCAATCGTAGCCTGGGATTTTTCAGAGCCCTCTCTCACTTTTTCATGGTCCTTCCCTCCTGTCCCAGCATGCGCTAAGCTCCTCCTCTGAGAGCTCTTCCATTAGTACAAAGGAGTTATTGGATTCTGAGGAGCGCATTTCTTCTGCCCAGGAAACATCTACAATCCTAAGCAAGCTGAAGCAAAGCTGTGCACTGACACTGGGATTTAAGAACAGGTGTCCAGAAGAGAAGGTGAAATTGTTGTTCTATATCAAGTGCACATTTATCTTTCTTGCGCACTGACTCATCCTCACAGACAAGCCCTGGTGTTACTGTAGTGAGTCATCAAAGAAACTTTATTTATAATCACTCTGCCTGATGTTTCAAAAACACACAAGACCTAAACCTTATTATAGCAATACTAAATGAGTTTATGGTCTCCCAAAGCTCATGCTTTGGTTTGAAATTCAAGAGCATGACAGAGTTTTAAAGGAGAAACAGTCCTGTGAATAGTGAGCACTGCGACTCAACCTCCAGATCAGATCATCAGCTGTCATTCAGGTAAAACTAAAGGTACAATGGATAAACAAACACTTCTGTGCACTGGCTGTTTAGATACACAGTACCATGGTGTGAATGGACAAAACTGTGTCCCCTACAAAGCTCTTCTGCTCAACCATCCTTGTCCCTCTTGTAGCTGCAGATTTTGGAGTAACAGGTTTGCAAACTAACAAAACCAGTTCCTGGACTCAGGCATGTATTTTAGATTCACTTCATGCAAGCTGTTACAGACTACTTTTCCCAACCTAGTGTGCAGATGTGAAGACATATTTATGTACCTCATATCCTATTTCAGGCAGTGCTGGATGGTCCCAGTCTGAAGGAAACGTGTGTGAAGGAGCATCTGATTGACTGTTTGAAACAAGTTTGACCAAGACTAACAAACTCAAGGGATTTCCACAAGAGAGCCTCCTGGTCATGTTTCAGGGACTGCCTCAGAAAACTTCTGTCTTTATATTCTGTATAAACTGTTCTCTTTTACAAGCAACAAGAAAATGTCCATTGTTATAGTGCAGCTCTGCAGCAAGACGCATCACATGGGGCTTTCAGCTAAGTGTCAGCTTTTCCTTCCTTGCTTGGCTATGTGCTTTTAAACATGCCTAACAATATCATAACCTAGACCTATCTAAAGAAATTACCAACAGCTCTTCAAGCATGATCCCTGCATTAGCTCCCCTTACCACAGCCAGCCCATACTGGCCTCTTCAGGCCAAAAAATTAAAAAGAAAATGTCATGGCACAAATTGTTCACAAACACCTGCTGAGACTCTAAGAAATTATTAAAATTATCCCTTTCCTGAACTGGGAGAGGAATCAGAGAAGGAAAAGGTCACCTAAACCACAACAGATTATCAATATCTGCTTCTGCTCCCACCAGAACACTAATTTTCTTCTCTTTTACTTTTCTTGACTGATCCTGTTCCAACAACACTGCACAAATTCCCCCTTACTGATATCTCTGCTTTTCCAGTCCCACTCTTCTGCCTGCTCTAAGCTACTGCCCTCAAAAAACAGGATGTTAGCCTTATTCCCTGATCTTCCCAGCTCACCAGCAGGCTGCACGGCAAACCAAAACTGTCTTCTCCAGGCTCTATGGCTATGCATGCCTCAGCTGGACATGCCCTTCCACCTTGTCACCAGTACCAGCCTTAACAGAAGAATATAAAACACAACTCCAGAAATGCCATTATGGTGTTTTTCCATCTCCAGCCGACTTTTTTGAACAACCCCAGCCACGTAACTTGTCATCAGCAGAAAGTGGGAAGCTGCCCTGGCAGTCCCCAGGCCTCTGGGATGTCTCCTCAGTGCACTCCTCTCGCAGCATGCCTGCCACAGTGACAGCCTGCCAACGCTGTCAAACCCACCACCCAGCCTACCTGCATCCAGTCTACATCAGCAGATCAATGAGTCACTCTGAAGCAGGAGAGGACTCAATAAACAGACATTATTTTCCACAGGCAGGAAAATCATGAACATAACACCCCATACCTTTTCTTGTTCTGTTTCCTGCCACTGCCACTTACTGCAGTGCTAGGACTTCTGCAGATTTTTATCACAGAATGAAGATTCAGGTGTCTCTGGACCATTTTTTGAAAGAGAAGATAAATGCACTATGAATGAGAAAGGAGTTTTTTGTTCCCTGGGAATGCTTCACAGGAGAGCAGATGTCATTGTGAAACACAGGGGGAATAGCCTCCTGTGCTGCTCCTACATCCAGCCCCTCTGTTCCCTGCTGCTCCTTCTTCAGTCAGTAAGGAGGTATCTGTGCAGCCTTTTCCTGCTGTGGTGATTGCCTGAGGAGCTGATTAACCTAACTTCATGTTTTCTTCCCTTCACATAGAATCTGACCCCAAAGCCTTAGAGGGTTGCTGATCTGACTTCCAACCAGCATAAACTCTTCTGGTGGTGTTGAAAGAAGAGACCCTCTCCTCTGTGATCTTGTGATGATAGCACAGGAAAAACACTCACTGGCTGCCTGAAGTGCTGCCTGTGAAAGTTTTGGGGAGGATTGTGGGCATCTTTTTAACTGTGCCTCACTCCAAGTGGTGATACAGAGCAAACATTTGGATCCCTTTATAATGGTGTAAATGCCTATGACAAAACCAGACCTCTTTGAGCTACAGAATCCTTCTCCAGGCCTCTAGACTCGGCCTTACTCCCACTACATCTTTTCTGTTTTCCACTGATGTGACATAGCACCTCGTATTTCAATCCCTATTCCAGGTGCTCTCACTGTTGTGCTGCTTGCCAAAGATGCTCAGGAAAATTTCTGCCTCTCCTCTCAACCTGGCAGCTGGTGCTGCCCACCAGACAGCAGCACCAGATGACGCTTCAAAGGCTGGGGAAGCCCAGAGCCTGCAGAGGCTTCAGGAGCCTGGCAGTCTCTCCGGTGAATGCCAGATTCTCCAGCTCCCATGCAGTGACGTGCCCAGATTATGCTGGATGACTCAGGTTCAGCTTTATCACCAGGGAAGATGTAAGGATAAGAACACACACTGACATACAAGAGCACAGTGATAGAGCAGAGCTATGAGAAGATAAAAGCCAGAAGGAGCTGCTGAGGTAGTGCTCGGTCACTGTCTGAGCATTGATTCCCTGGTCTGCTTACAGCTCACTTGCTGTAATAAACCTCTCTTTATTTCCAGCTGCTAAACAATGCTACCAGAGAAGCCATGTGCTTCTTCCAGCTCCAGACCTGAGGAGGAGACATCCTACCTAACTCTTACTCCCTTGGACTAGTTTTGGAAGATACTACAGGGCAATGCACACCATCTCCTCTAGATGTGAATGACATACACACTTTTTAATGTTTTAATCAAGGCTGCCTTCCTCAGCTTACAGCCTCCTTCAAATATAACATACCATGAGCAACCATCACTGCACACAACTTCTTTTTAAGCTCTGCACAGGATGTGTATGTACCAGAGAAACCCAAATACAGCTCATAATTGGCTTAAGCTACTATGCCCCTGACCTTTTTCCTTCCCTGTTCCTCTCCCTGAAGTCAATGGTCACAGCAGTTTGGGGTGGGGGGAGGAGGAGAAAAGGTTTCTGCTTGGAAAATCCTATCTGCATGGTACAGTCACACCCAAGGAAAAGCAGAATCACCAGCATGTCATGCTCACTGTGCACCAGGATAAAATGAATTCATACAGAAAGTCAAATTACAGTGGACCAAACAACCACCTACAACATGTATGCCCAAGAGGGACACCATATCCACCTTGAATTATCCAATTTCATTCCCTTCAACATACTTGTACCCTTATTTCAGCCCTTTATTTTCTAATTGCAAACATATAAGGAAGGTTCCCATATTTACAATCTTAGCTCAGCATGTCATAATATCAAGGAGACAGAGACATTACTTTAAAAAGTCTCTACTTAGACCAGAGCCACCAGTTTTGATTAGTTCACAAAAACTGCTTCCATTCTCTTTATTCTATGTTTCACTTCCTTCCCTTTCCCTTCTTCCAGTGTTAATAGATGCTGCCTGTACTCCATGCAATGTTCCCTCATTGCTTTCACATTCAAGCACAAAAAGACTTTCAATGGCATTTTGGGAAAGAAGTTGCATGAAAGTTAGTTCTCCCATAAGTATGTCAAGAGGTAAATATACAGATTTTTTACCTTTGAAGTCTCTCGTATTTCTGTGAATCCACTTGAAATTCAAAAGTGTGCAGATGAATGTGAAACCATGGCACCACATCTGCAGAAGTTATAGGAGCAGCACCTTGTTCTGGACAAAGAAGAGAGATATTTTTTAGCAGTTGGATTTGGGCCACAGAGGTGTCACAGATAGCATCTCGGATTTAGCATCTCTACAAGTTATGGGGAGAAACCCGTGATTTAAACCAGTCAGATCATGGGCTTGTCTCTGAGCTGTGTCAGGGTTCCTCTGATGTGTTTCATGGAATTTTAGAAATATTTAGAATATCATTTTAGAAACTATTTTAGAACAGTTTGGGTTGGAAGGGACCATAAAGATCATCTAGTTCCAGTCCTCCTGCCATGAGCAGAAACGCCTTCCACAGACTGCTCAAAGCTCTGTTCAATCTGGCCTTGAACATTTCTAGGGATGGGGCATCCACAGTTTCTCTGGGCAACCTGTGCCAGTGCCTCCCCACCATCACAGTAAAGAATCTCTTCCTGACATCTAATTTTAGCTTACCCTCTTTCAGTTTAAAGCAGGTTGGAGGGTCTCTCTCATGTCCATCTCTTTTCTCTGTGTCCCCCAACCAAGGACTGCTGGTGGCTGCAGTGCCATCTGATTACTTGTGCATGTCAACTCCCTTCACCCCTGCAGTGTCACCCTCCTTGCTCCCTGATGCCCATCGCCCTCCTCTGACTGCTCTCAGAGGTGGAATAGAGGCTCCCCAGAAGAAGAAAGTGCAAATTCTGGCTCTGGAGCTATTTCCAAGTGAGCTTATAGATGGTGATGGCTCCTGGTTTGATAGTTTTGATGGGAAAACCAGGTGATTTTCTGGGATTTGTTTTTCAGCAGAAGTATGCAGAAAGTGAGCTCTCCTCACACACCAGAACTTTCAAATTAAAATGAGTTTTCAACAAATTCCCAAGCCATCTGTAAAGGCAGCCTGTTTTCAGAGCTGTGTTTCCTGGGAGCATTGAGGAAAATAATAAAAAAAAAAGCAAAAAATGTGTGATGTGATGAAGAAAGCACTGGGAGAATATCTGCACCCCTTTTATTAAACAAAGCTAGCAGGTGCTAAGTTCAAAGCAAGGCAAAGGAGAAGCTCCCTCAAGCAATATCCCGTTCAGCTGTGGAAATATTTGCTACAAGATGTTGTGGAAGTTAAGATTTTATACCTGTTTAAAAAGTGATGGAATAATTACTGAAAGAAAGACACATGCAGGGTATTGCATATATAGATACCAACTCTGGTGCAGGAGATCTCCAAGCCAAAATTTGCTGCAGGCAGGCGGAGCAGTTTGGAAAAGTATCGCTACAAGTCTGGCTTGAGCTTCTAATTTTTTTTTGGGCACCTCTATCATCCAGTGATAGGGACAGGCTCAGGTACACCTCTTGTCCTGATATGATACAGTCTTTCCTACATTGTGGGGTAAGAAGAGCAGGAAGGGAGTGATTGGCATTGGGTGCTGGGCGTGAGGGGGAGATGTTCACTTGTTCTCTGTGTTCAACCCAGTGGTTGTGCCCATCAGGCAGCTTTCCATCCTGCCCACACAGAGGGCCGTCAGTGATGGGCAGGTAGTGCAGAACGATGGACACGGGCAATGAAAGAGGCAGATGATGTTCCGGCAGTGCCAAAAGCATTGGCAGTAACCCTGCAGCCCTCCGGCGCTCTCCGCAGCACGGCTGCCTCACAGACCCTCCCGCAGCTCAGCCGGTGAGGGCCGCACTCCGCACTAATCCGCACCTCGTGCTCAGCAGCAGAAATTAAACCGGGACTCTCTGGGGAGGGGGCGCCGACCTGCCTGCGGTGCAGTTGCCGATGAGGGACGGGACCCCGAAAATCCTGCACTGCTGTCAGTTCGCCCTCAGCCGGCCCCGCCGCAGGGCGCCGGAGCTCGGCTGGCTCCTCCGGCCCGCCCGCCCGGCGGCAGCTCCGGGGTGAGCGGGCACCGCCACCTAGGGACGGGGACAAGGCTCTGGCAGGGGCTGGCGGCTCCGGGAAACGTCCTGACAGCGCTCCAGGGACTCCTTCTCCGCCCGGCACCGGCGGAAACGCAAGGAAATTCGGCTCACCTTTTTGGGGCACGCTTAATTTGTATTCTCCTTTTGTCATGTGCCATCTCCTCTTTCAGTGTCAATCGCGATGACTCTGAACGCACGCATCAAGACCTGACAGCCGAAGAACAGATCATCACTTTGTCTTGCCCTGTTTCAAGGAGCAGTTTACTTCTTGGAGATATCCAGACCAAAAGATCAAGGGACCCGGCACAGTCAGTCTTGCAGCCGTGCTTAGGAGCTTCCCAAAACCACCCTCAGCTCCCGTCCTGCACACCTCCCTCTGCTTGAGCTGTATCCTTCCTTGCACCAACATCTGCACTTATCCTGTGCCTGCTTAATGGAGAATCCCCTTCTTTCCACACTCCCCTCCATGCTGCTGTAGCACTGACTGCTTAAAATCAGTGAAAAGCTTTTCCCGCCTCTTGTGTCCTGGCCTGCAAGCCTTGCCCATGCAGGATACGCAGGACATGCTATGTTGTGGCACCAGTCACATCCCACCTGCATTAGAGATCAAGCAAAGAGATACTTCACCTTTGAAGTTGATCTTATACTTCCAATAATCTGTTTGAAACTGGAGAGTGCCTGCCAGTCTGGTCAGCCTGAATTGCTTTCTCTGACTGTAGAGGTTAAAGCAGAAGCACAGCAGTTTGGAGACTGGGGGGGGGGGGGGGAGAAGAAGGAATTATCCATCAGAAAAACAATTGGCTTAAAAGACCTGTAGAACAGCATTTTATTTCCTAAACAGGTGTAATTGCCTACAGCTTGGAGTTTCCCAGTGCATTCCAGCTGAACCCCACCTTCCATCAGAAGCTGTTTCCTGGACACTGCTCCCTCCTCATCACAGCATGCATGACTGGGGACTGGTGGGGTGGTACATCCCCAGAGCCCCATCCATCTCTGCAGTCTTTGCTGCTTGCTGCCTTCTCCTCAGCCCTTCCAGGCAGAATTAGAGAAGATCACCACAGCTCTCAAAATGGTCTCCAAATGATCCAATTGTCAGCACATAGGAGAGCTTTCTGGCACTGTTTTCTGCTGTAAGTTAGGATTTGCAAAAGGAAGGAGCACTCTCCTCATGGATGCACACACAATATATTAAAAAAATAACAAAAGAAATGTTGGAAGGCTCTGGTTTGGTTAAGAAAGTAAACAACATTCAGGCCTCAGCTTCTGAAGGTCCTCTCGTGAGTGATATAAGTAAAATTATGAGATACTGCAGAATACATCAAAATGCATGGGGGCAGACTGAGGCAAGGCACAAGACATGCAGAGAGCACACAGACAGGGAGTGAGAAGAAAAAGCTTATCAGCTTCTGGCAATTTGCTTAACGGTAGTCTTGAGAGGGAAACCCAAACTCTGTCCAGCCTCCAAATCCTCAGGGAAGAAAACAAGTCCTAAAATGTCTGGATTTTCTTTTTGCCTGTGCTCAAACCCAGGCGTGCCATTTTCTGCCCTCTGAGTGTGCCAGCCCACAGAACAGGCACTGAGCAGACACCTGAGCTTGGTTAGTTAACAATAGTATTATTTGGTTGTTATCCATGTTTTACCTGTACAAGTCAATACTTCTGAATTTTCCTAATGAAAAGGCAAGTTTTTATTTATAAGTTCCCTAATAAAACCTCCACAAGTGTGGGAATAGATCACCTGGCTATCCAGTCCATGTAGCTTATGCCGCTGCAAAGAGCTGCTTCTCTTGATGAACAACAACTTTCACAATCATCTTGAATTAACAGTCATTAGAGGATTATGCTAATTTTTATGTTGGTTGATGGCATTTAGATAGAGAAGAGTCCTGCAAGTTGTCTTCCCAGTTATGTAATGCAGCTCTTTTACTTATGAATGTCATTAATTATATTTCAGCTCAGGAAACTGCATAGATGCCACATGTTAACAGGAACAAGTAGAACTGAAAGTTGATGGGAAGGAAAAAAAAACAATCCAGAGGTCAATCTGGGAAAGAAAAGAAAAGCCAGTGATCAAGACATGTCACTGAGCTACTCAGACTGTTCAGGCATAGCAGCAGGTGGAGAAGATCCTGATAGGAAAACTGTATTTTGATAGCACTGTCTCAAAGTTTAGTTTTAGTTAGTAGCCTACAGTGAAACTAATCACCTTTCTGACTAAGGAAATGTTCAGAGGACAGTCTGTTAGTATGGAATTTGACTTGCTCAGTGAAAAAACCCCAACCGACCAACCAGAAAACCCCACTAAACAAACAAACAAAAAACTAAACAAACAAAAAAAAGGGGATTTTTTAAGACATTTGGTTTGATGTGAGGACCTTCAGTCAAATAAGTTATGTGAAGGCAGAGGTTGTATCGCTGCTAAAATGAGGTCATATTGTATGAGGATCAAAAAGGAAAAAGGATATGAAAAAAGACTCTTAGAAGAACTTGCTTGATCTGAGAGACAAAACAAAGGTCAGGTGGCTTTCAGGACAGCAGAATGATCACAGCTTTAGATGGATGCTACAGATCACAGTAAAAAAGCCCCATAAACCTGCAGGAATTTTTAACAGAAAAGCAAACCAGAAGTTGCAAGGGTCTATCTGCAAAATGCAGTCAGAAAGAGCCTGCAAGAAGCAAGAATTAAAGGGTGCACAAATTGTTTAAGCAGAGACCAATGTGACTTCCAACACCTGCTTTGGACTTAGTAAATGGAAAACTATATTGAAAATAAAATACTGTTAAGGACACCAAAGCTGAAGATACAGACCAAGAAAAGTTATTTACAGAACACACACTGAAATAAAACTTCTCCTTGGGAGTGAGTAAAGGCAAAACCTCCTCCAGTGGTGGGGATATCACGTGTAGACATTTCCCAAGTATTTCTAAGTTGAACACTGGCACACCAATTAATGGGCCCTCTGACATCACTGGAAACCATCTGGAAGGGAAATCTAGGCTTATTAAGAACAGATGGGTAAGAACCAGGTCAGCATTCCCTATTGCTCCTATTTGTAAGCTAGATGTAAAAGTAACCTTGTAAAGACAGTTTGAATTGCTCTGGGAAATCATGCCTAGGACTCAACATGACAGAAAACAGGCACTGAAAAGAACAGGAACAACCAGAAAAAGCTGTTGCCTGAGATCTGTCTCCTACAGACCCCTAACTAAAGACTCCTGCCCTTCCCCAAACCCTCAGCCCCCATCATTACCACAGTGATCTGGGTTCATTATTCCCTCAATCTAGAAACAGCCTTGTTAAATAATGCAATTGTTGAGCATGTCATGCCAAGAACAATATCTGTGTTTTCTTCACCTGGCACCCATACAGTGGTCATGCCAGGTTATGGGGCTCAGGTTGATTTTTAACAGTTTGAATGTTTTGGAAAATAATATGTCATTCAGCACATTCAATCAAGCATTAAGTTTCTGCAGTTTAATCATCCTGTAATAAATTCTGTCAAAATTCTTAAAAGGTTTCTTAAAAATACTGAGAAGTCGAACTCGGCAACAGTAAATGAAAAGAAAGCCTGAAAACTTGCTGAGGTGTTATTTAATAGATAGCCTACATGAGTTGCATGAATATGTAACCAACTGTGTTAAAACTAGGCATGCTGTGAAGGCCTAAGAGAACCACAACAAAATCAATTAGAAATACATTATGATAAAAAGATCACTTGAGCTAACATCCTTGCAGGCAAAGACAGTACATTTGAACACATAGAAATAGATACATTATTAATATGAGTACAGAATGCATCCATTGAGCCTTATGAATAGTTGCTGGTTCCTGAAAAGCAATTTTTGAAGAAATAACTGGAGAAGCTGCTGATACCCACAGCAGCCTGTCCAGGAGATGACAAAGAGAGGCTGCTGCTGCAGAACAAGCCTACTGCAGCACTGCCCATCCTGGGTCAGTCTGTCTGAGGTAGGAAGAAGCAAACCCCTCAGAAATCAGTGTTCCTCAGGCCAGACCTGTCCCATCACCATCTTGGTGACTGTGAAACTGTCAATCACATGCATGAGTCAGAAACAATTTAAATCTTTGTCAACAGTTCTTAATTGTTTTCAGGGGGAAAAAAAATGAATGAAAAGCCAATAGATCCATGCTTGGTGCCTGCCAACTAGCGCACACATTGCTGATGGTTTGCAAGCATTTCTCATCTAAAAGGGTGCTGAGGAATGCTTTCTGCTTAGTACTTTGAAGGCACCTGGGTACTCCAGAGGCAGCTAGAGGTTCAGGTTGGGAAGAAGATTCAGCAAATTTATGATCCTGAACAAAAGTCCCATGAAAAAGTATTCATAGATTAAGTTGCTTTTCACTTTTACTAGCAGCTTCTGCTCTCAGTGCCTCACTGGCTGAAATATTCCCGAGTCTTTTACCTTTAGATTCCCAGATCTGCTTGGGCTAGAGGTTCAGGATCATCTTATGCCAATTAAAAATCATGCTGCAGCCTGCTCAGCTCTCTGTTGGTGTCGACACAAGCAGAACTGGAAACTGCTCATTGTGAACACTGTATTTCGGGGCTTGGGTTTTGTGGGCGTTTTGGCTAGGTCAGTTTTCAAGCAGGTGAATTCCCTGCATCTGCTTCCCCCCATCCAGCAGTGGCATGGGGGAAATAGCAGCAGCGCTCCCCTGGAGGCAGGAGCGCTCCTTTGCGCAGTAGCACAAAGGGACAGTTGCAGAGGGTGACTCTGAAAGAACACGGGCTCCTCAAGGAGAACTTCCGTGTCAGATCTGGTACTCCAGCACCTGCAGACCCCCAGCAGTGCCACACCACAGCACACTGTTACAGCTGCTCACACCAGATCCTGCCTGATCTTCTTGATATAACACCCAGCACCTAATTCTGGAGGCAGCTGGAGGCTGTGAGAAACTCTCCCTGTAGTCAGAAATAGTTTTGACTTGCTGGAAAATCTTATTTTTCTTCCAAACTGTGCATGTTTGCACCTGTCCTCTGTTCTCTGCCTGGTTTCCTCTTTTTCAGATCAACAACCCCCCCTTTTCCTGTGGCTGGCCTGCTTCTCAGCAGGCTCTTCCTTACCTTCTCCTGCCTCTGATGAATTTGGCAATCATACTCTGAAGCCCACCTTGCTGGAAATAACTTTCTCCCACATGATGGGTGGTTTCTTCTGTCATAGAGGAGAAGAATGGGGAAAGATGATTTATACACAGGCATCATTCCACAGAGTATTTTGTATAATAGCAAACTCTTCCTAAACCCTCCATCTCCCAGCCCCTATCCTGCCCAAAGGCTGCATATCCAAACCCCCTTAAGCTGAGGAAGCCATGGAGGAAATCTATGGAATGTTGCAAGGACGAATGTAGGGTGACAGCTGAAAATGGTCACTGTTCAGTCCCTTCCCATCCACTTTAAGTCACTTTAAGTGACTTTCATTTTTACTTCCTGACTGTGTGGAAAGTTCTCTGCTTACCTGTGACTGACAAGACTAGATCACTAATTTGCAAAAGAACAACCTTTAGGCTTCTGCAAAAGCAGTGAGACGTGGAATTGCATGAATTAGTGAAGCTTAGGGACTTACTGCAGTCACCTGTCTTTCAAAATTCTCTAAAGGCACTGATTGTGCCTGAAGATAGCAGCTTTAGGAAAGCTGATGAGATCCTACACACAGCCCTCCTCTTGGTTCCTCCCAGCTATGGCACACACAAGTGAACTACTTGTGACTCCTCTGCTGAATTACAACTTACAACATTCACTTTTGTTTTCATGCTATCATTCATCCCAAATGTTATCACATTATCCACCGAATTTCAAGTACTATGATGACAATTCAAGCTTTCTCCACCGTCCATCCTAGCTGAAGCACACACCACTGGGACACTTCTCCATTCCCCAGAGAACTTCCAGGCAGCAGAAGCAGCAGCGGGGCAATCCAAAACAGCCACCACCAGTGCCAGCCTGCAGGGTGGGAAGGAGGTGGCCATGCCAGCAGCCAGCCCTCACAAAGCCCCTGTGTCTCACTGCTCACTGCTGCAGGAACTGGCTCCACAGCCCTGGTGGGACACTGCTGTGCGCCATTTTTCAGCTCACCATGGACTTCCTCACTGCTGGTGTCATGGCATGGTGGGGCTCTAACTTCAGCAGCTGCCATATCCCTGCTTTTCTTGACCTAAATCCAGTGGGAACACAGGAAGGACAGGGTGTCACAGAGACATGCAGACTTGACACAGCAGAACAAGGTAAGAAGAAATGCCAGCAACGGGACCAGGAAACAAAGCAAAGTTCTTTGCCAGCATTAATTACAAAGCCTTCAGAATGCAGAAGCTTCCTGCCATTTACTTCAAAGACAGGCCATGATTCCTCTCTTGAGCACCATGATGTAGGTACTTTCAGTTTTCCTTCTTCCACATTCCCTGCCCAGCCTCCCTTTGGCATATCAGCACCATCACAGGCAGGAATCAACCCGAGGTGACCATATCAGTGGATCAAGGTCATTTCAACTCAGCAGGTCTCACTGCATCATGGTATGCAAGGCAGGTACGTACCCATTCCAGGCTAGAGATGTGCTGAATGCTAAAGCTTGACACTGCCTCTGGGGAAAGAATAGCCCCTAACAAAAAAGCTATGCCCCCCAGACTATCAGGGGATTAATACTGGTTCACTGCACTACAAAGAGTTCTAAAGCTGCAACTAAAATTGAACAAACATTTTTAAAAAATGTACTGGAGACTAATTTATTCAGTGTGAATTCAAAAGACATTCCACCATTCATTACAGGACCACACAGCTGGTCTCAAGGCTGTACTCCAAGATATAGGCAGGGTAAATTTGTTGCTTCTCAAAGATGACAAAGATGGAAGGGTCTGTCGGGTCATCCACACAGCTGTCATAAAGTCTGTTTGAATTTTTCTCTCTGGGTGGAGGGCGGCAGTACTCAGGGTTCCCCCGCACAAAGTCTCCAACAAGAACCTGAGCTACGAACATGCTGTAGCGCCCACCCAGAGAGGAGCAGTACTCATGGGAATAGCTGGCATCTCTGGCAAAGTAGCTTCCTAGGGAGCAGAAAAAGTCACAGGTCAGACAATACAGCAGCCAAGGGATAAGCACGTGCTGACAGCACTTTGGCAGCCAGCAATCCAACAAATCCAGCTAGCCCTACAATATGTGGGAACACTGTTGCCAGGTGTCACCACATTGGCTTATTGTAAAGTACCGACAAACTCCAGTCCACATTTCACCATCAGCCTCCCAGTCCTACCTGTCCAAGAGCAGGCACCTGAGGCAAAGAGAGGTGGTTTTAGCCCTTCCTGGAATGGGATTGCTGCTGTGGGTGCTACCTAAAGCAATGCAGATGTGCACAGGTGACCGTGCCCCAAAGGCAGGAGTACGTGGGTCAGGTACCATCAGTCACTTCACACCCATATCCCCCAGCCTGGCTGGGGTCTGCAGTCCCTGCTGCTACAACCCCTACACCCTTCTGCACTTGTACCTTTTCCATACATTGTCCCATGAGTCCCACAGAGTCTCCAGTCAAAGTTCTGCTCACAGATGGCAGACACATGGGATGGACTTGTGCCATGGAACAGGAGCCTCTCGTTGCCCCCTTTCAATTGATGAAGCTTCTTCATCTTTTCTTTTTGCCTAGAGACAACAACAACAAGAAACAACAACAGGAAACAACAACAGGAAACAACAACAAAAAAACCTACTTGTTTTCCTGGTTCAAACAAGGAAAATTTCCCAACTCAACTCCTCCTACTTCTGGGTCATGGAGGAACAGTGACACAAACCACTCTCAGTGGGGTTACTGCCTGCTTTGCACTTCTGCTGGTACCCTGCCACACAGCTGGCTCCTGCCAGCAAAACAAAAAGTTCTCAGCAGCACTATGGACTGTGTCACCCACAACTTCATACCACATGAGAGAGTAAAGAGACAAACATCTCTTGACTAGGAGTTGGTCAGTTCCCATGTTATATAAATCCTTAATACATAAATATGATTATAAAACAGAGCTGTAGGAAGCCACAGTGAAGACTGTATAATCTCTGCCCTTATCATTATCACAAAAAAAAAAATCTCCTCTTTTTTTTCCCCAACTCTTATGTGGAAGAGGCTAAAACCAAAAGAATAAACCTGAAACACCAAAGCTCAATTATGATGAAGGAAAAGAATTTACTTTTTCAAAAACACTAGCAACAATCACACATATCTTGCTAGGGATAAAAGGCTCATTTCTGCACACACAAAAGAATACAGATTCAATGCTAACAACTCAGTCATAGACAGAGGAGCTCCAGTCCCCTTCCAGGGGGAAGGGGACTGCCCCAGGGAAGCCTCAGCCTCAGGGAGCCAGGTTTTGGGGCAGTCATAAGTTTGGGCCACCAGCCAGACCTGGGCAGAGGGATATGTGGCAGCCTCACCTCTGCTGGAGTGCTGAATTTGGCAGCTCCAGATGTCGACTATGGAGGACAACAGATCAGGAAATACCAGGCTTCTCATACAGTAAGGATAATGAAATAAAATAGATACAAACCATTGAAAAATGTCCCAAAGTGTCGGGTTCTGAATCCTCTGCAGTTGGTTTATGCAGTAATTTTTCATTGTCTTCTCAAACAGTCTCTTGATTTTTGTATATTCTTGGGAATCATTGCTGAGCTGTATCAACTGAAAATTTTTAAAGCACTATAAATAAAGTATTAGTGAGAGTAATAACTCCCAGTTCTTTCAAAGGACTCCTCAACCTTCTCACATCTGCTGGAAAGCCCTACCACAAAAATCACAAGCTGCTTCTGCTTTTCCTATCAACCCTCCTTTACGATCACTCCCCATGTGGAAGCACAGGCACCAACTAAGGGAAACCAGTGCAACCCCATATGAGCTTCCTTTTGAGGGTGCACCTCCACATCTGGACTATGTTTAGCTCAGAGTAACCTGAAGTTGAAATGCACAGCAGCATTCAGGCTGAAGCAGAGTGAAAGTTTCACTTTAATCTGACACTCTACTCTACTCTGCCCTACAGGGCTAAGCTGCCGTTTTACTACAGCAAATAACATCCTGCCCCAAAGTGACAGAGGAAATACCATATTAAGATACAATTAATCTGGTTTATCAGGGGATGAAGTGCCTTGGGAGAGTGCAAAGGACAGGTATGAGCAGCAATGGCCTTTCTTACCCTGTGTGGTATTTTAGGGGAGATGATACCACATCATTCTCAGAGAGCCTCCCAGGAAATGCACGTCTGTTCTAAATATGAAACTGTCAGTCTTGTTTCACATCATAGCTGCTTATTTTACAATACACATTTAAAAGCTGGTAACATCTCAATTGCCTTGAATTATGGTCTTGGAAAAATCAATACAGGAGAGAGCTCTCCCTACCCACTGGAGAGCTGGAAAGTCCTACCTTGTACCCAATATCAGGTAGTGCAGTTTTGTCCCACTGTGGAGGATAGACAGGATGTGATAGAGTCATGTTTTGGCTACAGAATAGAAAAAGGAGCCAGTCAGCTGGTGATACTCCTAACCAAATCCCCCTTCTGGTGAATCTAACCACGGATTCTAAAGCAGACTTCAGGCATCCATTCACGAGCTATAGTTTGTTTTCTATTTGAATGAACAGCTTAGGTTGAACCAACACTTTATTTGAACCCTCAGCTTCACATGCACTGTCTGCTGGTGAGTTTCTAAAGCAGAGACAGCTCTTACTAAAATAAATCAGTAGCAAAAATAACATTTATAGCAGATGTGTTCAAATTCTGTTAAGCTGAACTTCTTTTAGAAAAAGCCATAAGATAGGCTATCTCAAGTAAGTGCCTCTAATTCACTTCATTTCAGTGGATTTGCCTGTTCTGAGTTTTAGTTTGTCCTTAGCTTTCCGAGAGATGACATCCACATGCACCATAGCTCTTGGGATTGGCAGTCCCTCGCTCCTAATTGCTGCACAGTTTATTTATTAGTGTTGGGGCATAAATCAATGAATAAAAATTCCTGGCACAGTTGTGTCAGCCCTATGTGGCCTTGCCTCTCACAGAGAGAGCAGATCTGGTCTAGTGGTCTTTCACAGCTGCCAGAGACTGCCAGCAAACATCCCTCCAGAGAGTTTTACAGAAGTACTGCATAATTTACAAATACTGTCACTGCAAAATGTACTGTTAAACCAGACAGGAAAAGGTATCTAAAAATTAATTTAAGAAATATAAAATTGCATTCTAGGCAGGTAGGAGGAACTTCTTAGCAGAAAGATGCTGTCCTCTAGAGACATTGTTAAACAATGAATGTGTATTACCTTCCATCTTGTCCATCTTCAGACTGTTTAGGCAGTCGAATAACAATTCTTTGAGTTTTAAAGAGCACATTTGTTTGGACCATGTCTTGAAAGAAAAACACAATAACTCAATAATGAGATAATTCATTCTCTAGGGTCAGGCTCTTCCATGTTAAGTAAAAATAAAAGAGGAAGGAGCCCTGAATATTGCATTGTGGTGATCTCTCTATCCCACCCACCCCAGTGCAAACTTCATTCCCACTTGCACTGTTCCTACTTGGACATCAGCAAGGTCAACTACCTGCTAGCACAGGCTGTGATACTTGAAGGCAACCAAGTACCAACTGCACCCGCACTGGTATTGACATCCAGGCTGCTGGCCAGAGAAAACCACATCTGATGGCAGGCTTGCAGCAGGAAAGAGTTTTCAGTGCATTGGGGCCACAAACCTGGCTTTCCTGGCAGGACAGGGCTGCTCTATGGTGCTAAAAGCAAAGCCTGCCCTCCCTTCTTGGTCCTGTAACAATATCACAGAGCACATGCTGTGTGACATGGCTAATTACCCATTGTTTCCTCCTTTAAACACCACTCTTTACTCATGCCAGGAAACATTTAAAGTTTGGAAAGCTAAGAGGAGTTTTAAGATGGGTAAATAAATTAGAAACAGAAAAGCATTTTTAATTTTCCCATTTCTCTCTCTATGCAACCAGCCCTAAATTTTTGTTTGTTGCACTGTGCTTTCTCTCCCTGTAAGGAGCTTGCAAGATGTTCACTATAGGCTTACTTCTTCACCTTTTGACTTTTCAGTGCCTTTTTTTCCCCCCTGATTTCTCATTCTTCCTTTTCAGGTGTATAAACACAAATGTATAAGCCAAGATGCCATGAAGCATTTACTCTCAACTCTTCTTCTGAATGTACAGTATTGTCAGGTATGTTTTTTTGACTGCAGATGCCCAAGTGGGGCATGTCAAAAGTTTAGAGAAATTTACCTACTGCTCAATTTCTGCTTGGAGTAAATCTGCAAGATGAAGAAGAGCTGTTCAAACAGATGCAGACATAGTGTGAAAATCTTCAAGCCAACTGCGCTATGTAATGAAATTAAAACAAGGAAATACTTCACCTGCAAAGTCTAACTTATACTGCTGAGAACCAGCCCTGAAGAAAATAACACCATTCTTGTCAGCTTGATATTCATTCTCCAGAAATGCAGATGTTACAGTGGCAGTGATGTGATCTGGGTGCTGCAGAAAGAACAAGGAAATTATACATGTTAGAAACCACCCTTTGGTTTAGGTACCATTGTGGGGAAATATCAATGTTTCCCCAGGCTCCTATGACAGGAGGATGTTTTGAAGTCTCTATGGCTTCAAGCATTTTGTTCTACAGAGATGGAGGGGTATCCCACCGAGCACAGCTGCTTCTAACAGCAGCAACAAAGCAGCCTTCAGCCTGTGTGGTCAGTTCCAGCCAAATTATGTTTGTCAGCTCTGGAAAATGCACCCGCTTCCCAAGCCAGTCCCTTGAAAGCTTTCACAGAGTTTCAGTTCTGCTTTGAGGGACAATTAAGAAGACAATTCCACCCAGGCATTGGAGCAGCACTGCAGGGGCATCCAGCGGTGCGTGTAAAACACACCAGCTGCAGAACAACACGCTCTAAAGAACTCTCCCAAAGATGGCTTAACAAAAGCTTTTGGCATGAACAGCAGATGAATTTCACCTCTTTCCCATACTCAATCCACTGCTTGGAATCGTCGAGCCAATACCAGACATACTCCATTTTCAGGAGCAGACAGATGAGTCAGGAGACAACACAAGTGCAGAAGAGCTGATGGGCACCTGGCTGCTTGCTCTGCCCTGCATTGGAAAAGAAATACAGATCAAAGTAGGGGTCTTTTCCAAAACTGTCAAATTGTGCAGTATCCCTGGTCTGATCAGAAATCTATTCACTTCTTAAAAAAGGAGACCCCCTTCAGCTGGAAAGTGCAGGTTTGCCCCAGAACTGAGGAATTGGTATTTGGATGTTTATGGGGCATGGTAAGCACCTCAGAAATGACCCTGACGTCTCTGGCTTGGACCTGTGCCACTGATTTTCTCAAAAATGTATCTTCCTAAAAAACACATTTTAGGAAAATACACTTGACACCAAAATTCCCCTGCAGCCCATAGAGAAGGCCATGGTGAGACAGCTGTGCCCCTGCAGCCTGTGAAGGTCCATGGAGCAGAGATCCACACAGCAGCTCATGGAGAAGGCCCCGAGGGAAGCTGCAGTCCATGGAGAAGAACTCATGCTAGAGCAAGTATATCCTGAAGGACTGCAGCCCATGGGAAATGAACCGTGCTGAAGCACGGGAAATTTTTGAGAATGATGGAGGAGTAGATGGCAAGTCTTACAGACTGAGGACAACATCCATTTCCCTTCCTCTCTGCGTTGCTTTGGTAGGAGGGGGTAGAAAAGTCAGGAATGAAGGAGTGAAGTTGAACCTGGGAATCCATTAAGGGGGGAATAAGTGATCTAATTTTCTTTCTCACAATTTAAATCTATTTTAATTAGCAATAAATTAACTTCCCCCAAGTGAAGTCTGTCTTGCCCAATGTTCACCTTGGCTTTATCTCAGCTCATGAATCTTATTTTCTCCCTGCTGTCCTGTTGAGGAGAGGGAGTGAGAAAGCAGCTCTCACTTGCAGGAGGGGATATCATTACTTACCAGCAAAGTCTCCGTTCTGCACTCTATCTTATACACAGCACCTACAAAGAGAAGAAGATTAAACAGATAGCCACCAGTAACTCCAACTCGTGGGACTTCACTTTGCTGCCTGCTGTGCTTCACCCTTCGTTTAATCTCCCAGTTTTGGAACCAGACAACGCTTTTTTAATGTATCTCACCAATTTACTGCCCCTACAACATTGCCTATCATGGATCACAGATCCATAGCCAAAAGCTGCCAGTTGTTCATCTTCCAAGGGTCTGTGACAGAGCTACTCTGAGTTGCCTGGAGAATCTGAACACGATATTGAAACAGAAACTGGAAATGATCATGTATCCAGCTCTGACGACCTTTGTACTTTGGCAGGGATCAAGGGGATTCAGAGCAGGCCAATGAGAGGAAATCATTACAAGAGCAGCTCCCTCACAGAGCTGTTTACAGTGCAAAGGTCCCCAAAACAAAGGCGTGGCAGCCCCACACTGCCAGAACAAAGAGCAAGGAAGAGCCCCGGTCTCCTTTGCAGACAGACCTCGTTCCAGCACTGCCTGACTACGCAGTAACACCAGCCAGGCCTGTTCCTAGAAAAATGTTCCAAACTATTCTTCTCTCCCATTGCAGGGCATTCAAGAGATCCAGCACTACCAGGAGATTTTTTGGACACGGCTGTCCCTTTTTTTCCCCTCTGCACAGCACCATGATGCTGCTGCTATTGGCACGGCTGAAGAATTTGAAGTTGGCAGATTTGAAGGGTGGAATTTGAGGAGGGACGTGGGGAGAGGGGAAATGGAAAGGAAAGCAGGGAAGTGGGGTGGGATAATGTTTCCAGGCAGCTTTTTTCCACTGCTGCCCAACTCCCTCTTTCCTCTATCCCCACTCCAGATCACCCCTGCTAACCCCTGCCAGCTTCCCTGCCGAGACTGGGGGCTCCCAGTCTGCCCTAATAACATAAGCTTGCAAATCTGTCCACTTGTGACCTTCTTCCCTTTTCACTTTCCAGCATTTCTGCTCCATGCTGGGATTCTGCACTGATCAACTAGCCCCAACTAGAAATAAACAGAGGTGAAACACTTGAAAAGCAGACAGAAATGTTTTGCCAGCAAGACGGGTAGTGTCCTTCACATTTTGCTGAAGATCTCACTACATGGTCTTGTGCAACTCTACATTTGCTTTTTATATCTTAACAGGAATAACTTTATACAGAGAAAATGTTATACTTAAAAAGCAGCCTCATGTTACCTTCTCCCTTTCACAAGAAAAAAAAGATGAATGAATGAAGATACAAACACAACTTACAGTATGACAAAGTGCAAGCAGGTAACCCTCCAGCAGATGTTAAAGCCAAGCCCACAAGCAATGAAAACTTGAACTTCCTGTGTGTCCAACCCTCCCCTCTCAGCTGCACCATGGGAAGGCTGTCAGAGCCCAGCATGTGCCACTTCCCTGGCACAGTTCCTTGGGCTGCCCAGTCACTACCCTCAGGAGCTGAGGTCATCAGCCTTGTGCTTGCCAGGCTGGATGAGCCTGCTCAGCCCTTGCTCTGCATGGCAAAGGTGCCTCGGGTGTATCAACACCTTCGAAAGGGAGCCACAGCTGGCCTGTGAGAGCTCCCTGTGAACTGCCCACAGCACATCTGTACCTTGCTGTCTCCCTCGCAGCCTCTCCGTGGGAGCACGGGTGCCTCTCTGCCACAGACCCTTAAGGAAGTGGGGCTGAATAACATTTCCTTCTGCTTGTTGCGACAGACGCATGCGCATCTGCCAAGCACAAGCAGGCCAGGGACAGCCCAGGGCTTTGGCAGATACAGCTGCAAAATCAGTGTCACTACGAACCAGCAGAGTTTTTTCCTGCTTCTGGGTTCCTGTCATTGTACTTACCTAGAACCAATTCCTCTCAGCCTTCCAATGGCTGGGGATATTCAGCACTTTCTCCTTTCTATAAGGAGCAGCTTCTGTTGAACATCATTCTTGCAAAGCCAACAGCTGACATTGCCTTGCAAAGCGCCCCCCCAAATCTCAGTGCAGGAAGTGGGTGCTGTTCATCCTGCTCTCCCCAGGGTTGTGTGGGCACTGGTGGGGGGTTTGCAGCAAGCAGAGCCACACTGAGCCACACAAACCTGTGTGTGCCAAGTACAGAGCCCTGTGAGACAGGCTCGCTCAGCCCTGAGCTCTGCACCATCCCAGGTGTTTGTGTTCCTGAACCTTGAAGTCTGATCCTCCTCTCTGCTCTTCCCCACACTAATCAGACAAGGCTTAGGAGCTTTCCAGTCTGACCTCCAGCCTTTCAGAAGCTGACAACATTTCCCAGCAGAGCTCTGAGGCATAAAGTTTAACAATACATCAAGTAGTCTTAAAATGCAAACTTGTTAAGCCAAAAGCATTTCTTTGACTTTTTTTTAATCTCAGATTGTGTTCAGTTGAACTGCCCAGAACATTTTTCTTTCCTGGTGATCCACTCCCACCAGATCAGTAGTGGCTGAAAAACATAAATCTCTGAGTTTCCAGAAAAGGTACACTCTGAGTGCATTCTATAGACATAGCATTAAAACAAACAAACCAACCCAACAACAACAAAACCCTTAGCACACACACACACAAAACTGAACCAAAACAAAAAAACGACGCCGCAAATGTGATTATGAACTCACTTTCTTTCGCTTCTGGCCATTCTTGAAGCCCTTAGACCCACTGAAGCCTAAATGCTTCAGTAGACATGAGACAGGAGCTTTAGGAAGAGCATTCTGGCTTGGTAGAATATCTTTGCTGGGAGCAGCATGCCATCCTCTCTAAAAAACTCTCCACAAGCTGGAAACTCGAGCTCACTGTAAACTAATATCTTCTGTACATCATACTTTTTATTTTTATCCCTTTTAATTAGAATGTCATCCATGGAGCTGTTGAACCTCTGATTTCTCAACCATGGTACTATATCTGTCTGCATTTCCAGTATCTGGGAATGGAACAGGTCTCAGACTTCCTATGTATAGCCCTGCAAGATCATATTCCTGCACAGTCAGCAGAGGCACCCAAGTGTGGTTTCCCTGAATATGTCAAATTACTTATCCTTTATAAAGAAACCATGGTCCAGTAGGTAGCATTACTTAGTTCCTCCCAGGAATTTCAATTATTGATTGCTTTTTCTCTTCAGAGGAAATGGACAGAGAAGGGACTTTCCACCCTTTGTCTGTGCCTCTGTGACACACAGCAGCTCTGTTGCGATTTCAGACTGCTCCAAGGTTTGGTGTGGGAGACTGTGTGTAGTGATGTGCACACTGTGCTCACATGGTGTTGCAGCCTGGGACCAGGCTGGCAGTACCTCATGCTTTTACCTTAAGATGTGTAAAATCCCCCAAACCAAAGTGGGTAGACCCAGGAAATGTTGGGGTGATTGAGCTCACCTGGTTCTGCAAGGTCTTCTGCAGGTTGGTCCCCCAGCCACCCATACTGAGTCCTGGTCCACCACTAGGCTGCTGTGGGAAGGTGTGTCAGGCGGTTCAGCTTCAGGAAAGCCTGGCACGAGGAAGGATTGGCTCTTGTCTGGGATCCTGGAAGCATTTCCAGATCTCACTTGAATCCATTCTATCATTTAAAGCCAGCAACTTCTCTTGTAGGTTGTGATGGTTTCTGCTATGAGGGTTTTCCCAGTGAGACTGTATTTCCTGTTGGACAGTGTCCAGCAGCTTGTAAATTAAATTGTGGGAGGGTAGTGGGGAAACAAGCCCTGCAACCACACTGCTGCTGTCCCAGCTTAATTCAGCACAGGAGCAGGAAGCAGTCACTACAAGAATAATAATTCTCAATTGCTTTGAAAATAACCCAACTTTAGTTCCAAAAGTTTACATGTTTCAGTAGATTACATTGGATTTGTAAACGGTAATTTGTTTTTATTTTAAGTACATAAATGTTTGATACAAAGGATTTGAAAATGCCCACATTCTGTTGTTCCTCTTTACAGCAGTCATTAGAGGAGCCTCAGCATGCTACTTCCCATCTTTTAGGAACCAATTAACAATTACGTGATTGTAAATAATTGTGTAATTGCTGTATTATCTGGACATAACATTGCCACATTAATAATGTAATAATGTAAACCAAAGTAAGACAATAATGGAAACCTTTCTTATGCCATTAGTTCAAATGAGCATTTATGGATTAAATCAGCAAGTCATGCGCAATTGGCAAGTTAAAGCTTGGATGTGAAGCCACTCATGTCTTCTTACAGCACCAGAAGATTTATTCAGGAATCTGCCCAGGTCTCATCAGTGGTCCTGTCTAATTAAAGGAGGAATTGTATTTCACTGGAGCTAGGCCAAATTCTGAGTTTTCAACTTCACTGGTGAGGAGTGGGTCTGGGAAGCCGTGGGAGGGACCAGGATCTCTCCTGTCATATTGTAGTTGATATTTAACTGATTGTTTTAAGAATACACTTGTACATTTAAAAATGTCATTTCAGAAAAGTAAAATTCAAAGTTGAAAGATTATGTCAAGGCTAAAAATCTCATTCTGCTTATACAAAAATCAAAGCAAAACATTCTGACTTCACTTTGTTAATACTTGAATTTCAAATATCTTCTCATTAGCTCAATCTGCAGTTTCTGGTGGATAAAATTTTATCCCCCCCTGTATTCCCCTTTCCAGTTCATCTGCCTTATCTCTAATTAGCTCTTCCCAACCCTTCCCCTCGTCCACAACAAGGCTGCTATAGTGGTTCTGTTTGAAACTTGCATTTGGCTTCCATGTATTGGATTCTAGGTTTTGCAGCATGACCACTTCCTCTATTTGCCAAGCCAGGAAAACAAAATACTGTCTCTGTACACACACACACAATTTTTCTCAGGACTGGGCTCAGCTGAAAAATTAGGATCTTGGTTTCAAAGACACTCTGCAGGCAAAGCAAGCTCATTTCAGAGAACTAGTTTGCTCTTCTGAAAAAAATAAAAGGGCAGGAACAGATCCCAATTGGCAAGCTCAGGAACACTTGCAGCAAGGTTTTGGCTCAGTCATCCTCAGTTGCACTGACTAAAAAGAATAAAAGCATGGCCTGCTTTTGGTAGGATCAAAGGTGTCAAAAATGGTGTAAGTAGGTTTTTATTGTCCTCTGTGAGTTTTGATGGTTTTCTCAGTAAGTCTTGATTTCTTGTTGGACAACTTCCAGCAGTAACTGTAGTTTGTGTGTAAGATAATCTGAAAGGGTGGAAAAAAAGGAAGGAAGCTTAGTCCAGAGGAAATCCTGAGACATGGCTGAAATCAGAGCATGAGCACTGATGGCTGGAGCACTTTATGTTGGCAGATCACTGTATCTGTTTCCTTTCTTGCTATATGTTGTCCTCTATTGAGTTGTTACTGATGCACCTCCATCCAACATCAAATCAAAAGAAAACAAGACTTGGAACAGAAACAACAAATTAAACTCAAACCTGGGCTCTCATTTCTGAAAAAACCCTTGTGCCACCCTGTCTGCATGCAAAGGAAATCTGTGCTGCACACTGCCTGGTGTGGAGATGTACTTCATTTCCACGGCTAAATTTGTACCCAAACCATCCTGGCCTCTTCACCAGGCACACAGACCTCTGGCAGTACTCTTCTCCTAGCAGTCCTCTCTCCAGCCTTTCAGCAAGCAAGTTTGTGCATGGGGTTACAGCATCTGTCTGTAGTCTCTCCATCCTAACTTTTCATCTTTCTGCTCCATGTCAGACAAATTTCACCCAGAGCTGGTGATCCCAATGATGTGATAAAATTTAGTAAGTACTGGGGCTGGGGTGGGAAAGTGACCTTCTCTGTTCCCCCTCTTGGTAGACCTCAGCTTTATCTTTGTTAAAACAAATTTGGCTGTGGAGGCTGTGCCTTGGGAAAGACACTAGAGTGGTGGCAGTGGTCATGATTTAGGTTTCATGACATCTGTTTGTCAAGGAGCAATTTGCATCAGAGGTGAGCCCTGGCAACAAACCAGACCCTGACCCTTGAATGTGTTAAGGTCCACAATACTGAAAGTGAAATGCATGCTTACAAAACAGGTTGCGGCAGCGGTCTGACATCTGCCTGTGAATGATGAAGTAGTAGACTGGAAAACCACTCAAAACTATGGTGCATCCAATGCTGATGTTCACAGGGTCTGAGTAGAAAGACATTGCCACTGTGAAGAGGCAGATCATGGTAAAAGAGACAGGAACAAACAGGGGAACCTGAGGAAAAGAGCACAGAAGACTATCAGGGAAAACTGGTGGCTGTAGCCGATCATAGTCTGTATGTGCCAGCACATGCTGTATTCATTTCTCTGCCTAAAGAAAATGAGAATAATCATATCCTGTCCTGCAGAATGCTTCTGTACAATCAGACTGCAAACAACTGTATCAGCCTCAGAGCCCAGTGTGCCCTGTGAGGTGCATGCCTCCTATATTCATGTGCACCAAAATCTAAACCTAACTTGCAACTGGAAGCCAAGCACGAGAAGCCCTCTACACCCCACGGCTCTGTGAATGTCCTGCACCTGTGCATGCACAGGCACACACACCTACTTGCCACCTGAGGCAGCCGCTGAGTGAAAATCTGAAGCCAAGAAAGAAGTGACACTTTGAATCAAACTTTCTTTGCTTATAAAACTCATGACTCGTGTTGACCTGCCTCCAGTATGCCTGAGACTTATAGTGACTAAACCAAGACAAACCAGACTCCCTATCCCTATCTCTGTAGTACCGGCACCAAGAATTTCAGCTTCAGTGACACCATGGTGAAAATCAAAGCAGCACTCAGCACTTCAGCCATACCCTATTGGATGAGCCAATTCATCTGGGTTATTTGGAGAGCAAATAGGAAGAATGCAATAAATAATGAAACTGTGAAACACTCCCTCTGTCTCTGGATCCAAATTCCGCCAAGTAACTCCTTGCCATGGCTGATGGAATGAAGGAGCTGCTCTCATATAAGGTGACAATCTTTACCAGTAATAAAGATTGTATTTTGGATACTCAGCATGCCAAGTTGGAAGACCTCGGTTGCTCTAGGTATGGCAGCCATCCAGCCATCAAACTTAGGTACTCTTGTCTTTCCAGCCAGAGCATCCTCTGCCAGCCGCTCCTACATGCACACACTCACGCTGCGCATCTGCTTGAGAGGTGTGCGAGCGGACTGCTCCCTCCTCTTTCCGGTGTTTTCTCACCGTTTTTAACCCAGAATGCTATAGAGATAGTAAATGCCAGCGCTGTCACACGCGTGCCACGCTTTGCTCTCCCGCGGGCAGCGACAGGCGACGGCCGCGTGCGGCCACTAGAGCGCAGCACGTGCCCGCGCCACCTGCGCGCAGCCCTTGCCTCTCGCACGGAACTGATAAAAGCCAGGGGAAAAGCGGGGGAAAACCAGCCAACCGACCAAAAGGCTAGTATTTCCCTCCCTCGTTTAATCAGCATTTAGGAGCCACTAGAAGTCTGAATCTTTGTCTGAAGAAAACCAGGGCAAAATCTCAGCATCTGAAACCATCAGCAGTGCCACCTACTAATAAATCTCCCCTGAGAAGATTGGCTTGAAAGAAAAACTAAACTAAACTTATTCCATTTGGTTCTGGGGGAGTATGGGAGTGCAGCCAACCAACAAACTGGGAAGCCTCAAGGTCTCTGCTAAATGCAACGACCGAGAAGAGAAATTACCCCAAACTTTGCAGGAGGATGCACCCAGCTCATAGAGGATCCCTGCGAGCTGCAGGAAGTGTTTCTGTCCCCTGAGCTCCTCGCTGCCCAGTGCCCACAGCCCCGGAGGTTCTCTCTGTTCCCGGGAGCTGCTACCTGGGGGCACCACACAGGGACAACCAGAGTCAGGAGCAAACTCCACCCGCCTCAAGCACTGCCCCAACCTAATGCCTTCTGCACATTATCTGGCAGTGGGAAAGGTTCCCAAGCACAGGAAAGCTCTCCAGCATCCCCTGCTGATGCTGGAACATCCTGGGGGGGGGCGGATCCCAGCACCCAGCAGAGTGAGAAAGGCCACAAGAGGGGCCCACTGCTTTAAATCAAACAGTATTTCTATACCAGCAGATGATTCCTCCCAAGTCAGGTTTGCTCCCAGGACCCCTCCACCCATGCTCCTTTTGCCCCAAGCCTGACACCTTCCTGCTTCTCAGTTAGAGCTGAGACTCACCTGCCACTGAAATAACATCCAGGCAAGAGTCTCTTCTTGTAGGCCACAAGAGATGAGCCAGAGAACTTCTCTCCGTACATCTCCCAGTTCCAAGCCTGAAACTTTGTCCCTTGTAGCAAGCAGTCTTCTAACAGATGCATCTGGTGAGCCCATGTAGAACTGGCTTTATAGGATTTATCACATCTGGCTGTTTGGGCACACCAACCAGTTTCAGAAGCTCCCCACAGACATTACTAAGAGACTGAAACCCCTTAGAGCCTAAAGGCAACCATGGCCATGTGATGCTGTAATTATGAGCAAATCAAAGAGAGGGATGCCAGGCCTGCACGTTGCTGGCTGCCAGGTAGGTGCTGTGCATTTACCTTGAAGGGGCTGTGCAGCTCCGGGTGACGGTGGCGATGGACGATGAGCCCAAGGGTGGCTAATCCTATGAAGAGCCATCGGGAAAAGCTGAAGAAGTTTAGTAGATGGTAGATGTCTCCAATGCACACCATGGCAGTGACCAAAGGGAACTGAGCATTTTGAACATGAAATACAGTCATTACAGTCATGGATCACCTCCTCCAACCCCCCTGCAACTACTTCACAGCTCCAGCATTTTGGAGGTCAGAGAGCTTTACAAAACAGTGTCACAGACTGAAGACAAAAGACCTAAAGGTCAGTACTGCTACAGAAAAGAGTGATCATTCCAAGATCAGCAGCATCTTCGATGCTTCATGTACAAGCCAGGGCAATTAAAACATGCATGATCCAAAAGCCTGCACTGCTGGTACAGAAGTTATCTACAGTGACATCTGCTAAGTTTTCAGCAGCTCAGCCAAGCTGCAACAGGCACTGCAGCACAGTTGGGATGGAGCTGGACCACTGCCATAAAAAAAACCCCTGAACTAACCAAAACATGAGAGCAGACCATCTCTACAAATGCTCATTCCCTGCATTTCCACCACACCTGGGAATTTTAAATTTCCAGATAGCCAAAGCCTAGCAGAGCTGTTTTCATAAGGCAATATCAAGGAGCACCTGTGGCAGATGGGACTGTACTTTTTTAAAAGGTGTCTAACGTTATAAGGCAGGGACTTCAAGGTTGTACATTTGGATACCACTGCTGGCTCAAGGGGACTTAATACTTTGCAGCCATTTCCTGTATCCTGCCTTCTTTATTTTTCAGGGAGTAATTTAATGTCCCAACACCTTCTAAAACTCCTCAGTTTATCCAGTCCTTGCAAGAAAGCCAAGATAGCAAAAGAACAGAGCGTGTCACACACAAACAGATCTCCTTACCATTAACATGACAGCAGGAAGGGGGGTATGCCTTCGAATGTGGATCATGGAGAAGAGAGGAGGCCACTGCCCTTCCCTGGAAGCCACAAACAGAGTCCTAGGAAAAGACAGGGAGCCCCGTACATTAGCATTCAACATCCACATTAGAAATGTGATGAGTCACTGGACTGACCTGAGGCATCAAGGCACCCGCTCCCTTCCCCAGCACAAGTCTGCTGCTAGTCAAGGCCACAGTTTTGCCTGTAGCTGCACTTTCATAGAAAGTTTGGGTTGGGTTGGGTTGGAACCCAGGCCCCTCCCGTGGGCAGGGACAGCTTCCACTAGCCCAAGTTGCTCAGAGCTCCACTTTGGAGGCATTTGGAAGAAAACCAAGGCTGAATTCCCACAGCTCTCCCAAGACCAGTGAAGTTCAGAGCCCACTGTCAGAACCACTGGCAGTGTTTCCTTGGATGCTTCATCAGCAGAGACCTTTGGGCAAGTCCAAAGTGACCAAGAATGAACTCATACTGGAAACAGGAGTAAGAAAGTCTTTTGCCAGCAAAAATGGAATTATTCTTTCCAGTGAAAAGGAAGTGGAGAGATCACAAACTTCAATTCTTTATAAGAGAAACCAGTGATTTTATGAAAGGGGATTGTTAGGTTTGAAACCTATATTCTTGTATGTACATATATAGAAAAAATAAAGTGCAATCTCCTCAAATGATAAATGATTTCCAATCCTCTGGTCAGCTGTTGGAAAATACAGTTTGTCATACTGCCAAGAGACCAGCTACACACAAGAACAGCTACAAAATGAGAGCAGAGAGTTCCTTGCTTGCATCCCTCCTTTCACTCGTGAAAGAGCAATTAGGGAGAAGACAATCACATCCAATTTTAGAAATTTAATATCCTCAAACAAACCATGCCAGAGCATCAGCTGGGCTGAAGCAGGGCCCCAAGCAGCTGGGGCACAAGTGTACAACCGGTTTTATTGCTGTCTCTGTGGCTTTGCAGGGGGTGTGGCTGGCAGGCAGCCAGGGAGGCCCCATCAGTGTTTATATGGACTTTCTGCCGTGATTATGTTAATGATGCCAGGATGGGGGAGAGAAGGTCAGTAGGGGACACTAAGAACTTCTGTGCTGTCAAGAGACTTCTCATCCTCAAGGAAAACCATTATCTGATGCAGCTAATGGGAAGGATCATCCACACCTGTATTTAATACAGGACTTCAGGGTAGTGGATCAGATAATTCATTAGCTTTCAGGCTATGAGACATTCCTTTCAGATCAACTGATTTTTTCCTTTGCAATCAAAGCTGTGAAGCAAAACCCACTGCAGAGAGTTTGCTCAGCTCCACAGGACTAGCACAAGATAAGTATGTTGTTCATAAGGCCTGCCCTCCTCTCCAATTTCAAGGCTCCCATAAGGACATGGAGTGTGGCAGACAGTGAAGCTGGCAAGTTTATTCTTCCATGGGACAAAGCTTTTCTTATTGCTATAACAAGACTTCTTGAACCTTGATTATTGCTTTAGAAATAGCCCATCCCAATGACATTTCACTGACTTCAAAGCAAAGTTCTGGAGGGAGAGTTTGCCTAGAGAGCCTCACAACAGAGGGACCCCATGCCCTCCAGCAGTACAGCTGGGTGAACCTAGTGGAAAAGACTCAGTCTCACTGAGGAGCTGCCAACATCAACAAAGCTTTTCGTTCACCAGAAACACTGACATTTCACTTTAAACTGGGGATTTAAACTGAAGGGTAGGGGAGAAGATAAAAATCTTTGTGACCAGTCCTGGGTACCAAAGTCTGGACCTGGTCAGAAAGAGAAAAAGTAGACTCTTAGCCAAAAGGGACCATCCTGTAGCTGACAACATGGGAGTCAAAAGCCTTTTTTTCCCCACAAGAGTGGCTAAAATGCCACTATGTGGATGGATAGTTGCACAGGTTGGCAATGCTTCCCTCTGATACAGTGAGCCAAAAGCATAATAGACCCTTAGGGATATGACCTTGAAAACGTGAAGATTCCTCCATTCATGGTTCCAAAGCAGGACAGTGCGACAAGGACAGGGACCACGGAGATCAGGCTTTTGAAGGCTCGCTGCACAAAGCTCTGGAGGAGGAGCAAACATGACTTTAGGGAACATGTGGTGATCTCTAGGTGACATCAGGGTCAAAAAAAGAAAACTTCTTCCATTGAAGGACTAATATAGAAGTCATAAATCTCATCTTTTCTACTGTCATCTGCAGGTTACTTTTCATTATTTTTTAGGCACCACAACAAGAAGAATTTACTGTTGCCCAGTATTCCAGAGAAATTACAAGGCAATAATGCATTTTATAGGAAAACCATATCTGAAAGACTTCCCATGACCACAGCACAAGCTGGCCACACTGAGGAGATAACAACAGCAATAACAACTCACCACAGCCACAGCAGGAGAAGCCAGAACATCTTCTGTTCCCAGGACTGTGTAATAGGAGACGTTGGTAAGCATGTATCCCACAATTACTGTGATCACAGACACGATGACAGCCAGGGGGATATTTCTGCAAGGAAGGGGAACACACACACACACACAAAGAACAAGCTGCTATCCCTTGTTATGCACAGTATTACTGCAGATTTTATCTGGCAGTACAATTGATTGCAGTCAGGTGAATCCACAAACTTATTCCTCCTGTACTGCACTTGGGAAAGCTATGGGATCACTGAGGCTGGTAACCCAGGGCAGCTTCCTCCCAACCTTACCGTTCAGGTTTGACCAATTCTTCACGCACAAAGCTGGTCTGAAACCTGCACGATGGAAAGAGACAGGGTGAGAGTCTGAGTCGTGCTGAGGGCACCTGTCTGCTGCCTGGGAAGTGCCTTCCCATCGCACCTACCAGCCAGAGTATGCGAACATGCCAGCATAGAAAGCCAGGGGGAGCTTATCCAGTACCAGCGACTGTCTGTCAAAAGCATCCTGGAAGTTCTCGGTGTGGCCTGCAGAGGAGATAAACAACACACACAGAACAGGAAAACAGGCTTTCTTACCTGTAGGATAACATCCCTTGTACCTCTTGCTCAGACCTGGGAAGAGTGTTTGTGATCTCCTTGGAGAAGGGTATTCAAATTCATTTCATTGCTTTAACTTCAGTGCTGTTAATAAAATGTTTACTTTCCTACAGTGACATTAAAAACCAAAAAAAAAAATCTTATCCCTTGTCCAGCTAGGGTAGGCATTTCAGGAAGGGCAACAACAATAGCTAGTTGTTTCCAACAGACCCTGATGTGGGAACAGATCATGGAGACGAGCAGATCCATGTTGTCCTCTCCCTTCTTTAGGTCCAAAATTACGTTGTTGGATTGACCCCCATGTTCGGTCCCCAGCCCACTCAGCAGCTGGAGACACACTCCCTTTTGATGTGGTGCAGCCGGCGAGACAGCTAACTCAGCTCTCACTGTGCTCTCTCCTGTTCCTGCTGCTGGAGCTCTGACCCCAGCCCTGTGCTGGCCAGAGCATGGGAACCAGGCTGGAGGAGGGGATGGGAGCAAGACCTGCCAGTCTGACCCACCACCACTCACCCACAGGAAAGAACACAGAGTGCAAAGCAAAAAAAAATCAAAGTCAGGATTTTCTCTAAATCAAAACAAAAAGATTTAGGGAAGAGAGCAATTCTGAATGGCCTCTCATTCAAACACAGTCAAAAAGAATCGCTTTCCCAACATTTTCAAATCCAGGTAACCCAAGGTTTGGTACCACATTAAATTTTCCATAATAAAATCTCTTTAAGAGGTGAGAAGCTTTCCTAGTTGGGCTTTACCAGGCAAAGTGTGACATGTCACGGAACACATGGAGAAAGTCAGGCCACTTCTATGGGGGTGCTTTTGCAAGAAGTTCAGTCACAAGATTTGGGCACATGGGTTTGAAACGCTAGCCCAGCAAACCTCTAATATAAGCCTGAGCCAAAGAGAAGGTAATGGCAAAGGAAAGAACAGAAGTGCAATCGAAACAAAGCAGCACAAGGCAGAGGAATCAGGCAAAATTATTTAAAAGCGCAAAACTGATTTTTAAGCACAAAAAAAAAAAAAATGAAGTCAATTTGAAAATAGGTTTGAAGAAAAATAATCCAAAATACAGGAATGGGTCTATTGGGGTACTTTTTTTATGTTCCAAAATGATGGCTGGTAAGTGATGATGCATGAAAAGGATTTATTGCTTGCAATGCATTAATGAGCAATTTACAATCCCCCATGTGTCACATTAAATACAACCTGTCATATTGGAGTCTCTTGGTGAATTCTCCCTCCAGATGTCACCTGCACTTATTCCCCCGTCACTAGAGGACTGGTGCCAGGGCTCCAGATTGTCATTTGAAGGCATTCCTAACAATAATTGCTCGGGATTCCTAGCTGCAGGGCAGTCCTTTAGTTCAGAAGTGCTGTCAGCCCAAGGGGAGCTTTGCATGTTCAAAGGAGCCAGCTCCAGACATCAGAAGGAAACATGAACACGGAGCCCATTGCCTGTGGTGTTTTCTCTGCAGAAGAAGGTAATAGCATGAAGAGGGAGCAGGCTTCATCCCTTGAGTGGGAATGCCTTGGGCTTTTCTATGAACTGAGGCTTGGATTAAAGCCAATACTCTTGTGTGGTTCACAGAAGATCCTGCTGGTAGGGGTTTTTTCCCCCACTCTGCATATGGGCATGAAATCCTGTACCAAGTCCATTGTAAATTCACTGAATTACCACCCATCTCAATCTGGAGGTAAAAAACATTAGCTTATGCCACAGAAGGGTTAGAGATGCCATTACCAGGGCTCAGCTGAGGGCTGGTAACTCATTACACAGCTGTGATTGGCACAGAGGATGCTGTCACATATCCTAAATGTCCATCGAATGTGTGCTGCTTTGGAAAGATTTTGAGCTACACTGGAAATAGGCAAGTCTGACTTCAAAGAAAGACCATCTGCAGAGGAAGGTCAGAGTGACCTGGGTAGGCTCACACATTCTCTGGCACTAAGACCCACTAAATTTTGGAGAAAGCACCACCCAGCCAGGTGCATCAGCCCAGTGCAATGATGCAGCTTGTGCCACCTACGCTGGTCTCAGTTCCCGGCTAATTCACATCGGGCACATGGACAGAGAAAGTTCCTGCCAGCTGAGTGAGCACCACACTTGTCCCTTGGGACTGATAAAAGCCATGACAGGGGGCACATCGAGCACTCTCCTCAGCCATAGGAGCAGCAACACCTACCCTGGGCCAGCAGCATCATCCCTGGCACGATGATGAGTGCAAGAGCCAGGAGTTTGACGACGGAGAGAGCTGTCTGCAGCCGCGCGCTCCAGGTGACACTCCAGGAATTGAGGGTGAGGACCGTGTCTGGAGAGGAAACCATACTGCTACAGCTGCAGCCTGAGCTCAACACACAGGAAAAAATACAGCAGCTCTCCCTGCCCTAGGGATACTGGGGGAAAGCTGCGTCTTTATGCCTTAGAGACGATGCCTGGGATGAGAGATGTCAGGAAACACCGGTCTAGCATACAGTGTTTGACGAGGGAGCTGACTTACACTCCTAAAAGGGAGCAGGAACCTGGTTCCTGCTGGGTGATCCACACCCACCTGGGGGAAAGGTGTGGGACATCTCAGCAGCGCACTTCACAGCATTCCCTGTGCCAGTCCAGACCAGTCTGGAGCAGGCAGGACAGCTTCACAGGCTGGATGCGCCAGGAGAGGAGTCCAAAACCTCAAGCCTCACACCCACAGCTCATGTGGCTTTTGCACAATTACACATGGAGAGTTTCTTCTCCCACAGCTGGCAAAATCCCCCTACCTAGGGCTCCAGCTGGTTGACAGGGAGGCCCAATCCACTTCCTAGAGAATATAGTGGCCCAACACCATCACCTTGAATCAGAACATTTTGGTTAGCTGATGAGGTAAAACAGCTGTCTTATCCCACAGCTGTCCAGGAAATAACACCCCCGAAGTGCTCCTAGTCTAGGGCAGAGAGGCCAGGATGGACAATCCCATAAATGTTAGTACTTACAGTAGCCCAGGAGAGACACGAGCTTCACCGCAGGCACAGGGGCAGCACAGGGGGCGAAAAATGGCTCCAGCATGTAGCGTCCAAATGCCAGGGAAACCACAGCACTGTTGGCAGGCCTGGGGTGGGGAGTGTGGGGGGAACCAAGCACAAACTGGTCTGAGGATGGTTGAAAAATGGCCTGAGGTAAAACTGCACAGAACTTGGGAAGAGGAGCAAGTTTCCCCACCTGGCTTAATCCTCTCACCCATGCAGATGGTGAGTTCCCATCGAGTTTTTCTCATACGTTTTTCTCAGTAAATGGCTTAAAAACCACATGCTGCAAAATTATTAATTTCCAACTTGAAAGCAAAAATTGAGATTAATCATACTGAGCAATGCAAGTGTAGTTCATATGTTCTGCTTCATCTAAGCTTACATGAAGGATACAGGTTATTGAGAGGTGAGGACTTCCTTTTTAATGCTAAAAAAAGAAGTAGTTCACAATTTTATAAATTATTTAACTGGAGTTAAGCCAGGAATTTGTCTCCACTTTCTGAATCTGAAGAAACCAAAAAAGGTTTACACTGAAAACAGAAGATCTGAAATAAACCTGGCATCTGTTGTTAGTCTCTGAAATATACCACAGCTCTTGGGGAATATGAGCTGCCAGGGAAGAAGAGAGATATTCTTCAAGTACAGAACATATTCAACATTTGTAACCATTTCCACATTGTGTCTTCTTCCTTTTATCACTGAAAAATCTTTTAAAATCATTCAACTCCTTCTTTTACAAACTGCCTGGACTGTTACCTGGCACCATAACTTTTGGTATTTTAAATTATCACTGCATCCAGGAAGAGGCAAGCAAATCAAATCTCTTACCTGATAGCAAAAAACTCTGCCCACAGGAATAAGAAGCTTGGCAGAGGCCCTAGTGTCTCCAAAATGTAGATATAATGTCCTCCAGACTTGGTGATTCTTGTTCCAAGCTCTGCATAACACAAGGCACCTGGAAAAGTTCAGGTAGAAATGTACCATGTGAATAATCCCAGGGATTTTCCCTTTTCCGTGTGATTTTTCAGGGATTGAACAAATCCATTTAAAATAAGCAGTGAATGAGAGGAAGAAAAATAGGTTTAACAGAACCACTTTTCTCTGGTTTTGTGCACTACTGTGGTTTGAAGTAAGTTTTGAAGTAATTGAAGTAATTCTTTCCCCCTGTCAGGTGGAAAGAAATTCTCTATTTTGTGGTTAATGTTACATTTCCTCGGAAGCTCTGAAGAAGGGTGTGTGATAGAAATGCTGCACAGAGCTACAAGAGGTTTCCTTTGAAGGATACCCTGGATTCTTGCTTCTCCTCACTGTTAGACTGATGCAATGGTGCTTACGAAGCAACTACAGCAGCTCAGCCACAAGCCATGGCTGAACTGGTCATTGCAATCATGGTTTTGATCCCAGGCCACATTCTTGTGCCCTTATCTTGCATCTTCACATAAATCCCTTCCCTCCTTTGAATCCACTGGTGACATGGCCATGCCTCCAAGTCCCATGGCAATCATGCCATATTCAGGTCATGCAGGATGGTGAAAACCTCAATGTTTCCTGCCTCCCTGTTGGAAAATCTGTGCAAAACTCCTGTTCAAAGTATCAAATATAGGCAGACAGCTCATCTCGTTTATTCCAGTGGGTCCCTGTAAATGCTTCAAGCATGCATATAAGTATGTTGCTGAACTCATGGAATAGGACTTGTATATATACCCCACTTGGAAGAAAAAAAAGCAAAAAAGAAAGCAGGCCTTTTAAATAGACTGCAAAAAAGTGTCAGAGAAATGATATGGGGAGGTCATCAAGCTGATAAAAGAGGAGAACAAACTGACAAATCCAGCTACAAAATGCAATCACTTGGTAAAGAGGCTCCCAAGGCCCTTCCAGGAGAGTGTATCAAAGGATGCTGTAGAGGGAAAAACCTTTACAAGTGCAGAGCTTGGCTATGTGATTACACATACATTACCATTTACTGTTCTGCTTGGTTAAAAGAAACACCATGCCCACATTATACTGTCAGCTTTTCTTTAAGCAGAAGTGTATAATTCACCAAACAACCACTCACAGGTTGCAATGTGAAATATTGGTACACATATGCTAAGAGCAAGAACAACTTGTTGCCCTATTAACAATCAAATGTCTCAAATTCTAAAATTGCATGTACATTCCAGAGTGTCAAAGTGTTTCTCTTTTTTTTTTCCCCACATGGAGTATTTCTCCTTTCTTGTTTTTCTCTTTTGGTGGATTTTATTTTTTAGTAAGTTACAACAGAAGAAGAATGCCAAAGTCACCCACTATAATAAGCATCAGATTTCTCTCCTGGGCTGGGAGAATGTGCAGTTGTCCTAATAGCACCTTTAGAGAGTTTCTGAGATAGTGATTTTTTGCAGGTAATGAAAGAAACTAAAAGCCATGTTTTATCCACTGTAACTTAGAAGAGCTACGTTATTTCAAAAGAACTAGAATGAAACTGTCATCAAAAAGACAACCTCTGTGAGAAAAGACTGCTACTAAAGGACAGAAATCAAGCCAATAGTAACACACAGAAAATGGGGCAGCAGCAGACATCCCCACACTATTTCTTACAGACACCCAACACCCACCCTGGGCTGGTGCATCCCTGCAGCTCCCCAGGCATTCTGCTCCAGCCATTCTCTCTGACAGAAAGGGAGTCCCATGGGGCATATTGGGACTCTCCCTTCCTACTCTCTTCACAGTGTCTGTGAAAAGCACAGCACAGCCCTCAGATTCCCTTTTAGGTGCCTACATTTCCTTTCTACCTTACAGAAGGAGTCCCCCTCATTCTCTCCTAGCTTTCCTGGCAGAGACCATACTGTCTCCATTCACAGTCACTGTCATTCCCCTGCCCCGAACTTGTACATGAATTGATATTCACAGACCATAAGTGCTGGAAGCTTGTCCATTACTCCAGGGAAATAATTTCAACCAAAAACTCCTAGTGACCATCCCCTGACTCCTTAAACCTTTGTTGCAGCAGGAACTAGAAATTTTGGGTTTATTCATCTCCCAACTTTCTAAACATAAAAATATGCAGGCTTCCCTCACCTCCCAGGTGCTTAAGCAAGGGCAGCCAAAGCTCAGCACTCACCAAACATGGAGAGAAGCCCACAGGAAAACCAGACGAGCAGGGAGAATCCCACGCTGCCGGAGTTTTTCAGTACTCCTTTGGGGGAAATAAAGATGCCACTGCCAACCATGCTGCCAATGAGCAGCGAGAAAGCCCGCAGCAAAGTTATCTTTTTCCTCAGGAAGATGGCCTCTTCTTTCTTGTCTTTCCCCATGGCTTTCTTTTAATCACAGGGGAAGGTCACACATTCAGGAGCTACAGTCTCCCAAGTGTCCTCAAGGTTCACCTGTAAGACAAGGAGTTAGGGATTCAAGGATCTTCTTTTCAGGACAAATATTTTTTCGGTTACTGGACAAGAGCTGTTGAATCTGTTCTACTCAGCTGCAGGAAGTACCAGCCAAACCACAGGTGAGTAGAACACTCTTGGTATCATCTCTCTCATCAGTACAGCTCCCAAGAGACACTTCAAGTGTTTTGTGCTTCTTTTTCCAGGCAGCACAGAGTGTTACGTGTTGCATGACAGCCACACCTTAGGATGATTCCCAAATTTGAGTAATGTCAGATTGCCCAGCCTGGAACTGGCCAGTTTGGGGTTAATTTAATGGGATCTAACAGGGGGATACATTGATTTCAGCTCACTGACAGAAAAGAGATTTAAAGTTGCAAACCTAACAATCAATACCTTGAGAATCTCTGAGATGAGAAAAACATTTGGCTGCATTAGTTGGTGCACAGAGATGATTTAAGATTTTTTAACTTCCTATCCACCCGCTGAATGAACTAGCCCTGATATTCTCACTAGAGCTCCATTTAATCAGTGTTTCTTAATATAGTGTCAAGCTTTTTTTCTTTTAAAGTACTAAAGAGTCAGGAATAAGTGCTGTTTACTGTTGTAAGAGAGCTTAGTCATTAATAACAGATGTGCCATTTCTTCTATTAATGTAAAAAATTCCTTGGTAATAACAGCAACAGTGAAGTTTTTCCTAGAAAACAAGGAACTTCAGACACTTCAGGGATCACGAGTTGATCCAGATTTAGTTCTCATAAACTGCAGCAACCTCCCACTTCCCCTCCTCGCCTCTCTTGTCTGTCTCTATCACCCCTAAATTGGCAACTTCACTAAGAAACTCACCTTCTGCTTAGGTAGGTAAGATGAATTCAGGTCAGTTACTACAGCCTAATTTGCTGTAGCAAACCTATTTGTAGTTTTCCTAATAGCAAGGTAGATGTTTTATACTAGTAATTATCCCTGGAAGAGCAGGCAAGACAAGACTGGAGTAGATAATTTTGCTCTTGTCCAGCCTCTTGCCACACATCCCCAACAATGCTCACGCACTCAGCTTCACTGCTTTTCTTTTCATTATTCTAACACAGTACATTGCATTATGGTGAATATTTGCCCCAGCCCCATGGCTGTATAATATTGCAAAGCTACACTTTACATGAGACCCTATTTTGTGGGTTTCTTGAATAATTTAGTAATTGCAGTGGTGTGTCCACAAGGAGACAGTGGTCACCTCTAGAAGCAGACCTAAGCAGCCAGAAATTGCTTTCTTGGTAGAGAGATAAAGATGTTCCCCTAACTTTGGGGGACAATTCTTGTTACCACGATACTTCTTTGCATGCCCTGGGTAAACTCAGTGTAACCAAGGTCTTTTCTCCCCCATCCCCAGCTCTCTTCCCACCTGGCAGCTAGTGGGAGGAAGCAGGGTTATCACTTTTTCTGCACACATACGACAAGCACATGCAGAAAGCCCTTTCTCCTTCCAGCAACATGAGCTGGTTTCTCTGAGATTGTGCCAAGCCTGCACAAGCATCTTCTCAATCAAACCAGCCAAGTTTAGTTATTAAACTTCTAATGAGTCCCATAGGACTCTTTAAGGCTCAGATGGGTAACATCAGCCTTGTCTGGTTCCACAGAGTCCCAAAACCTCACAGGGCTGCTGGAGACAGTGGCTCTGGAAGAGCCGGGATAGACCCCTGGGAACCTCCCAACCCCTCAGCTGCAGTTCCCTCAGACACCAATTAATTACCTTAGCGTGAAATACCAATATTGTCTGGTATTTCTCAGCTGAAGTGCGACCCAGACAGCATTCATTTGCAGGGGTGAAACGCAGAGCCTCACCAAACTGAAACTGAACTGAAGAGAGATGCTGTGCAGAGCTATGTCTAAAGCACCGTTCAGAGAGAATTAAAAGTGCACTTATCTGTTTGGCTGGGTTTTGAACAAAGCAGGTGCATTTACAATCTATCAGACTCCCATTTCTTGCTGGGATCCTGAAGCCACAGAAGACAGCGTCTCTTTGCAGGCTCTGAAATTACACAGAGAGAGCAGGGGAGGAACAAAAAAAAAGGAGAGATCAAATCAAATTTACAGACCAGGTTAATGATCCAAAGTAAACACCAAACTCCGTACTTCTGTCCCCATGCTTTTTTTTTTCCTTATTTTTTATTTTAATACTACTGCCATGCAAAAGTATGTGGAGATAAAACAATCCAGTCCAGTAAATCTCAGAAACATGAAATGCATCAGTACTTTTTCCAGAAGTGGTTGAAGGAGGAGGAAAAAAAGCAGAAAAAGGAAAAAAATTTAGAGTAACAGAAAGCTATTGAGTAGAACTTCAAAGAGTCACCTAGCAGAGCCCACATCCCAGAGAGACCATTCCTGCCTGCTCTGCTTTCCAGCTACATTCCAGCACCAGGCACATTAAAATTCAGGGATGTTAATCCTTGTGGCAATGCTTAAGAATATTCACAATGTGCTTAGTGCAAAGGAAAGAGGCAAAGCTGCTTTTTGTTCACTCCTCTGACTTAAACTACAGGCTCAGATCCTTCTTGTCCCAAAATGCAGTACCTTTATACCAGCGAGATCATCAGTCAGCAGGGCTGGTGAAAAACACTACTCAAAGCTATTGCACAACTTATCACATATACTGTATCTTTCCTTCCTCGTTCTTCGTTTACACTGAATTTATTGTTAGTTTGGGGATTTTTTAGCTGTTAATCTTACCTCATAAGCACTGGAGCATGGACGGAGAAGGTGGAGACAAGCGTAAAGGGAGAATCATGCCTGTTACTTGTAGTGGTGTCTAGAAGCCCCAGCCAAGAGCAGGACCCACTGTGCTCAGCACAGAGGCAGAGTGGATATTACTCTGATGAAAAGCTAGTGAGATAAACAAGCAAGCTGGAAAAGGAGAGGAGGGAGACAGCATCATTCTCAGCTGGGAGCCGAGACCTAGAACAACAAGTGACCTTTCTCTTCCTATCACGCAGGGAGCGGGTGTCATCCATGGGAAAACAGACTACACCTCCAGAGTCCCAGTTCAATGACCTACCCCCTAAAAAGCACCCCAGCTACTAGGGAATATTCCTAAATATTTACAGCTGTATTTTCTCTGCATCCTCAATCAATATCATATAGCCAAGAACAGGTTAACCCCTTCCTATTTGTACTGCAAAAGGTGCAGGTGTCAAACTATTCCATGCAGTCTCACTATTTATTCTTTTTTGGTGCCAAAAATGTCAGTCCAATTCAATGTCTACCACAAGGCACAGAATCTAACTAAATAAAATCAGCAGTGAATGGGAGCTTTTTTATTCATGCATGAAAGTAACATAAATAAGCTTTAATGAGGCTGGTGGTGGTCTGTTCTGGGAACTCAATCAGAAAATCTATTTAGGAGACCTGAGAGATGCTTGTTTATAAACCAAAATCTACACAAGAAACAGGCTGAAAGGACAAGACATGCAGCTCAATGTCTTTTCAGCGTTCTACAGCTGGCTTGCCACCCTGGATAAGAAACCAAAAGGGACAGTAGTTAATAAATCAGGCCCAGGCTTGCGGCCCCAGATGTAGTAATAAATCCATGTAACTGCCTTAAGTGTAAATGTAAAAATAATTTCCATTGGCTTCTCTTTCTACAGAGTTTCACAAATATCATCTTGTGAACTGTCTGTCAAAAGACTACTATTTCCTAACATTTCTGTCTAAATGAATTTTTTTTTTTTGCTGTGACAGCAAAATTGTTTTTGGCTCAGGTCACAGAATTTCTGTCATCTCATTTAGGCATTTCCAGTTGTCCTTCCAACAGGGGTGATTTTTGTGGAAAACAGGTTGATGGTCTGGTGAGTCTGAACTGCTTGATGATATGAGGATGACCTTTTAATTGAGAACTTAAAAGTGCTGAATCCACACTTTGGCTAAAAATTGGACTGAACCAAGACCAAGGTTTTCAAGCAGCTAAATTCCCGTTGGCTTGAGAGTTCCTTGCCACCAGGATTTATATTTACACCAATTTCAAAATTCATCATTATGACCAGTCTGCCAAAGCAGACAAATGGAGGTGTTTTATAACTGTAGTGCTGATTGATTTCCAGGATGCACGGATCATACGACGTCATCTCACTTTTCTAGGCATCCATAACTCTCCATTCAGCTGCCACAAGGAACTTGCACTTCTGTGTATCCAGAACTGATTTCCATGTTGTTGTACAGACACATTGGCCCTTTCATGCATATTTCTTCCTCACGTGTTGCCAGTGACACACAAAACACAAATCTGGAGAGATGCACACTTGATTAAAAAAGACTCCAGTCTTCTTCCACAGCACCAGCTATTAAAGACTGTCAGGAAAGTGCACCAGCATCCCTGTAAGATGAACTAACGTGATTCCTCTTTCTTACAAGCAGGAGCAGAGAATACCCAAGGCACTTGCCTCCCAGCCCATCAGATCCAAAGGTGCAACAACACCCAGAGCACGAGGCGCTGGAGCGCATGAATCCTAGGAAAACAAAGGAACAAAACACTTAACAAGAGACTGTCTCGCATAGTTGTGTTTCCTGAGGCCAACATCTTGGCTCTACATTATCTCTAGTGGGGTACAGTGCAGGGAAGTGTCCTCAGAGCTTTGTTCTTTTGTGGACAGTCCTCCAAGTAGCAAGCTGTTTTCACTCTCCAGATCCAACCTCCTCCCTGGAACAAGACAATTTGTCCTATTCAAAACTGTTTTCTTAGCTGCGTAAGACAGAACACAAACAAAAATAAATCTAAATGTTTCTAGCAGAAGACACCCAACAGAGAAGTCTAATGTTGTAGCAAAGTACGGCCAAACTTTCCCCAAATGAGAATTCTTCTCATGCACATGAAATTAAAAAAAAACCAAAAAAACCTAGAGAGAAACATCCCTCTTCATTCCAATGGTTTGTGGCACTGCATCAGTGCTGAGGTCTGGGGGTTTGTCTGCCTTTGATCTGAGGCTGGGCAGTGCTAATGCTCAACAGCTCTTGCTCCTGCAGGGGAAATTCCTCCATGAACCAGGCCTTTGTTTTACCTCAGGCCTTAGCTGAGAGCTATAAAGGACACTGCTTCCTAGCCACTGCTTGGTGACTTAGAAAAAAACAAGTCTGAGAGACTGAGGCTGCTCCATGGGAGCTGTTATTCATCCCTGGGGCTGTTGCTCTGCAGGGCTGCTATGGTGGGGTCTTCATCAAGGCCACTATTCCCATCAGCAATAGGCCAATAGCACCATCATCCAGAACCAGGCAGGGCTTTAGAGCTGCAGACTAATCCCTAAGCCTCTCCATAAATATTCTGCAAAAACAAGACGCATTTCCTGAATGGGGGAAAATGCCAAAATGGCCATGCTCATCACCAGCTTTCCTCACAAAGAGGTTATTTCTCAATAATAGCAGCTATCTTATCCTGCTACAGAGACAGGTCTCTTCTGGTGAAACTTCTGCTAGAGTCAGAAGAAACCCTCGGCTGCTTTTGCTGTTGTCAGATGGTGGGTCCCATCAATAGGGGTTCCCAATCTACCCTGCTTTAACCATCTGGAATGGAATCCTTTGAGAGCTGACTGAAGTAATAAAATTCCTCTTTCTGTATTGCTTCATATATTACATTAGTTTCCCCCTCAATCTCACTGCAGTGCTGATGATTTATCACCTCAGGCCTCCAGTTCCCCTCAGACTCAACCTCAGTGCCTGGGTTTGCCTCTTCTCTTCCCACTTTCAAGGAATTAAAAATAAAATTTAAACATTAAAAAACAACAACCCTTTATACCTGCATAGTCACTCACTCTGGTTGCTATGCGCTGTCTAATCCACAGTTAAACCTCAGTGTTTTATGCTACATCAGCCACTCTGGCACCTGACTCACACACAGCTCAACCTCTGCCTTGAACATACCTCAGGGTGGGGGGTGTCTCTCCTTTTGGCCTTTCTGCTCAGCTGTTACTCATTTAATAAAATATAAGCCAAATATACAATTATGCTGGAAGGAACATGTTTCCTTGTTAGGCCTTTTTGGCTCTTATCCAGCAATTTACAGGCAATAGGGATTTATATTTTACTACACAAAGTTTCAGATTAATTCCTTACCATTTTCCAGGCCTCTGATGGAATGAAGGGGAACAAGAAGGGTTTTCTGTGACCCCTACTTCACCCCCCATGGGACAGCACAGGAACACATGTCCTGGTCTGTCCTGCGTAACAGGGAGCAGTCACTTGTAAAGACAGCATGTGTCTTTTTATATAATATGGCACCATATAATCTCAGGCAGTGCAGCCCTGCCAGCTCCCCAGAGCCAGAGGGATGGCACCAAAAACTAATCAAACGCCTAACTCATGTGTTTTTCAGGTAACATACAGGCCAACCCCATTTTCTCTTGTATTTAGTGAGAATTGGATTCTAGGAACAAGCATGTCAACAAAACCAGATCAACATGCTCACTGGGAAGGTTAAGTCAACACAAGGGCATGTTTATTCAATTTTAATGTAAGTACAGTCATGGAAGTATCTGCTGGGAAGGATCTCTGGGCGCCTCTGGCCCTGTCTCCCATAAGAAGCAGGATTGTTGCCAATACTAGCTCAGATCATCCCTTGCTTTGTCTAGCCAAATCTTAAACCCCCTCCAGAGTCCCTGACCTCTCTTGGTAACCTGTTCCAGGGCTGCACCATCATCCTGTGGAGAAGCTTCTCCTAAAGGCCACTCAGAACATCTCAACCACTGCTTGCAGCTGCTACCCACAGCCATGTCATCTGTCCCTCCAGAGGCCTCCCGGAGTTCACCTCACAGATCAGCTCATAGCAGCCTTTGGTGATGGTCCTTGCCACCCCTCCCTCTCCAGCAGCCAGGCCTCCACCGGCTTCCAGAGATTCACTTCTCTTTGTGTTTCCCTGAAGTCTGTGGACTCAACACTGCTACAAGTTGTGATTGCTTAAGTACAGAGAGCTACAGGAAATGAAAGGCACTGACTGGATGTTCCCCCCCCAATCTGGAGGCTCCAGCATGCCTCTGATGTCCCCTGAGCCCCACACTGAAATGACCTCCAGCCTTGGAAACACTATTTTTGGTGCTTTTTTCCCCCCTCCCTCTCCTTTTTCCATCCTGGACTTTGAACCTCCCTATGATCTTGTCCGCATGATTGCATCATTGCTGGCAGGTAAGGCCAGCATGAATAGAGGGAAGTACAAACAGCACTTCACACAGCACGCCGGCAGCTGGGAGAGCCTGCGGCCAGCAGAGGTTATGGACCCAGTCAGGTCTAATAAAGACCTGCATCAGTGGAGGGGCAGGAACTACAACCACGATCATTCATGTTGAAACAGAGGTCACTCCATCTCCTGCTTCAGAGGCAAATCCAAGCCCTGCGGGGTGTCTCGGGAGGAGATTTCCTTTGCACATAGCACTGAGCCAGGGCAGCCCAGCAAGGCTCTGCTGCAGGCTGCACAAAGGAAGAAATACCACGTGTTTTCTTTCCCTTGTCACTGTAGCTCAGCACAGATGCAGAATATGCATGGAGAGAGGAAGGGAGGACTTTCCCTCACGGGACTCAGCTGCAGCCCTGTGAGGCACTTGGATCTGGGGGCACTGTGGCCAGTACCAAGGAGCCATCCTGAATATGAAAGATCTGAATTCAGCTCCTGTCCTGGATGCCTTAAAACAATACCAGCCAGTATATCCCTAGCTCCTGGCATCTCCACGTGGCTCCACCTTGGGAGTCCTTGCTGTGCAGGCACCAGCAGTTCAAACCTCTGCTTGTTTCTATCCCCAGCTGACTTAGCATGTGAGACAAGGAGAACAAGGGAACTGCTCAGGGCAGCTACTGCTCCCCAGGTAGAGGCAGGACAAGGAGACCATTTCCCTGAAGAAGATCACTGCTCTGGCAGGGGCTGTAGCACTGTCACAGTGCTGGCTGCCTCATGGGACACCCTCTCTATGGCATCAGGGCTTCGTGAGAAGTGCCTCATGCAAGTGAGAATGTTGCAAAATTCAGGACATCTGTACAAATTCCAAATTGATGCAGCTGCTGAAATGCAATTATGAAAAATATTAGCCATTGAATTGAGAAGACATTACAAAACATCTAAGGAGAAAGAAAAGAAACTAGCATGCTGTGATTGATGTAAGCACATAACAGCCTCTCTCATCACTGGAATCAGCACAGACTGCACCAGATGAGGCACTCCTTCCAGAGATGGAAAAACTTCCAAGGGGAGCAGCTAGAAAGCTGGGGCCAAACCCTTGTTCCCTGTCACAGTGCTGGTGAACCATGTGGGCCTCTATTGCCACACAAAGATGGGTTTTCGGGGGCACAAGGCCTCTAGCCAGAGTTTGGGCTTCTGCACTTGTCAAAGCTTGGGATCAAAACATAATCAGTTGGGATGAGTTAACTAGATGTCAGGAATACTCCTCAGTCCTGTTCAGAATTGGACCTCTGGGCCACCAAGAGTGTTTGTCTTCAATCAGCAGATGCTGAACATCTCCAGACTTCACCACCACTACCAGGAGCTGCCAGTCCCTGCCAGGCATTTTCCATCCCACTGCAGCCTCTGATAACTGCTGACCTGGTTTGGTGCTGAGCTCTGGAGAGCTTCAGGGACAAACAAAGAGGGAGGTCATGGTCAGTGTTGCTCCCTGGATTCACCAATATGGCCAAGGTTGTCAAACAATCACCCTCTCCTTTCCCAGTGTGTGTCTCTTTGGTACTAGGATGCCTGTTGGGGGCACCCAATTTGGTGGGGAAAGTTACCATTCCAGCTCAAACAGCTCAGATCCAAGCCCCAGGTCAATGGGTCATGCATTATGCAACTGTACTCACATGCAAAACGCATCTAGCCTCTTGCTGTACTCTCATAAAGCACAACCAGAAAGAAGATGCAACGTATCCTGCATATCAGTGGAAACAAGACAGCAGGAGCAGTATTAAGAGATTACTCCACATGCATCCAACTGTTTCTATTTAACAGGTGGCTGCTCAGCAGCAGGTACAGAGGATACCAAATCACTAAGTTCTGGCAATCCCTGTAACTCTCTCATCCCTCCCCAGCCACCTAGTGCTCTCTTAGGCGAAGGAAAGATGAAGGAAAATGCTTCTTGGGTTTTTCCCCCCTTCCTCCCCTACACTCTTTTTGTTTCCTCTGAGAAATGTAACCTAAAAAGGTGCTAGCAAATGCCACAGATGTGTAGCTGATGGAGAAGCAAACCATAATTTCAGTCCTGAGACATGGAGAAGCCAACAAGTCTTCCCACTGGTTTCAGAATGCTTCAGGTAAAAACCTCCAGGGTACGGAAGGAAAGAAAACACAAACCCTTGCACTTTGATCACAGCCTCAAGCAGTGAGGAGCCTGGGATCCTCGAGGTGAAGCCTTGGGGGTGCCCTGTCCCCATGCCGTGCTGAGACGGAACGAGCCAGCAAGTACATCCGGCACTGACTGTTCCCACCAAAGTGGGATGCCTGCAGATGGTTTTTCTAGGAGGCCTTGGAGACAGCTTGAGGGTTTTGCTGCTGAATCAGGCTCTCTGCAGCACAGCAGAGACCCCGCCGCTGGCACCGAGCCCTGCAGCTGCACAAGGCCTGGCACGAGCCAACAGGGACGATCCTGCCGCTCGCCCGCTCCAGCCCGTGGCATCGCTGGAGGCTTGCATCCTCTCAGCAGGAAAAGCCGAAAAATAGGCACAGCAGGGCAAACCACAGGAAACACGGCCCTTTCTGGGACAGAAAGGACTTGTTGTACAGCACACGCTGTAGACATTGGGACAGAGGAGGGGTGTAGATTTGGCACTTGAGTGCAAACACTATGTCCCTGCTATGCCTCATCACTGGCTGCCTTAGCCTTAAATATTTTGGTTATTCATCTAAGAGTACATGTTCTGAAATATGTAATTGTCAAGCTTTTCTGGAAGCTCTTCTAATGCAGAATGCCTTGGTCCTTCCTCCCAGACAGCTTCCACTTGCAGGAAAAGACAACCTTGTCACTAAAAGCCTCATTTTCTGCTGCCACCAACTGTTAAGCTCTGCAAGGCAAGCAGCCAGGGCCATTTTTCTTCCTACTTTGCTGTAGGTTCTTCAGAGCAAGGAGTTGTTGAGCATGAAGGCAGCACGGACCTTGGCCAAGCTCCGTGCATTCCGCAGCAATGCATACGTGTACAGTCTCCTTCCCTTTTTCTCTTTGGAGAGAGTTGTCTTACAAAGGACTCGGGGCAAGCACAGATACAATGCCACCCCCCCACCCAGGTTTTGGTGTCTCCTGAAAGGCCCAGAGCCTGAGCATGCCAGCTTGGGTGTTTAATATCTGTCTCACAGGAACGGGGAGGGAAGGGCAGGACCTGTGCAACTTTGTGGCTGTATTTTCATTTGCTGTGTTTCCAGAGCAGCTCCTCTCCTTTGGCAGATACCAGGAGTGGGCAGGTAAAGCTGCTTCTGAGGGAAGCAAGTGTCTCATCTCTCAAGTGTCTCGCTCCAACTGGCAAAGGCAGGGGAGACACAAGTGAGAGCAGCAGCTCTGGAAAGGGAATCAACAGGGGCAACCACAGAAGACAGGGGAAATGGAGATTAAACATCAGATTGAAAAGGAACAATAAATCCCTGTTGGGGAATATAATTTGGGGTAGAGCAGGAACAGAATGCAGCTCAGTAATGAGGCAGATAGCATTTTCTTTGGAATCTGCAAATCCATTTGGACTTCCTAGCAAACAAAGATGCCACACTATCTAGAAATCAGCTTGGTACACGACCTACCTCGCCCTCTGCTTTCAGTGGCAATAGCTGCTGGAACGAGCAGCCCTGGTAGAGCCCAGCTGAGGGTCCGGCAGCACAGGCTGAGGCCAGTCTGCTCTCACAGCCAAGTCCCTGTTCTGCTTGGGCCACAAAGACAAGGTGACAGCCGGGCCCAGTGTCACCGGCAGGGCCCCAGACACGAGGGGCTCTCTAGAACCATTAAGGGCTAAGGGCATCTGGCAAAACACCGTCCTGCTGCCAGGTCCTTGCAGTACTAAGACTGTGGCTCCTCCGTCAGGCAGGATGGCTCCAGCCACGTGGTTTGCATCTGTAAGGGCTGCAGGCAGCAATGCAGAGCATTCCAGGATATGACACCTGTGGAGCAGGGATGTTTCTACCAGCCATCAGCACTCGTGTTCTGGCACTGCTGAGGCTTTCTTGCAAAACACTTCCAGGGAAGGAGAGGGAGGAAAAACAGCAAGCTGCAGATGCAGCTTGCAGATTCTCACATCTAGCCCCCACCCCTCAGTTCCCTGTATTTCATTAGGCAAATAATACTCAGGGTCAATAGCGTCAGCCTCTTTCCTGGAAATGAAATAGCTACAGCCAACTCTCAGGTTGCCAGGCTGGGGACCTGGGGGTGCAACAGAGGTCCCTGCTCTGCAGTCAGCTTCTTTCGGTGTCTTCAGCACAGCAGTGCTTCCGTGGCTCTCCTTTGCTGTGGTTTGGGTAACACACGTGTATGAAAGATGGGGCAAGAGCTCCCACCCACACATTTGGTTTCCTCGTGGAAGCCTTGGCAGGAGTGCTCTGGAATAAATGGGTATCAAGTGGTGCATCAGCCCTTTGAAATGCACCCTTCCCATCAGCTGACATGGGCTCTCCTTGACTGTTCTCACCTAACAGCATTTTACAGTGTTCCTTCTGATGCAAAGAGTCAAGACTGTGCCACATGCAACAATTACAGACTGGCATTGTGTGCTTGCAAGTGCACAAATGTACTTACCTCCTCCCTGGCTGCACATCCATTATGTGTTATCACCAGTTTTTCATGGACCATCAGATTTAGCTCCCACATTTTCCTCTCACATAGAAGTTTACATCATGCTTTGGGCTCAAGCTCTCTGACTCTTCACAACCCACCTCTGGCCCTTTATTTCAGGCTGTTTGCTTACAGAGGGTGCTGTGTTTCTGGCTAGAGCTGGCGTAGCACTCAGTGTAAAGAAAAACCCATCTGTAAGCCTGCAAGGTCAGGGCATTTTCTGAAAAGTAACAACAAATAGGCAGGCATTGTTTAAAATGTATCTCAGACCTTCAGTCACTCTGCTTTATCAGTCTTGCTTGCAAAGGAATGAGTACCAGCCCCTGTGCTTTGTTTGTTGGGTTTTTTTTGCTGTTCCTGCCTTGTATGAAAAGATGCTTCAAAACCCCTCTCTGTCCCAACCTAAAAAAAACTTTAAAAAATTAAACTTTAAAAAAAATAAATTAAAAAACCAAACCAAATAAATTGGGCTCCAGTCAGAGAAACACCATGCAAATCCCCATGAGCTGATTTTTTCCAGGGAGGTTCCTCACCTGTAACACTACTAATAGAAAGTCAATATTTAACAGAACAGATGCCACAGAGATACACTTCTGTTTCTGGAAATAAACCTGAAGGCCGTATTGGACATACCCTCACACCCCCACCATGACAAACTTACCACATGGCCCCAGGGACAGCCATAGCTGCATCTCAGAAAGCTGGCTGGGTTTATCTGCACACTGGTGAGGAAACATGAGGGAGAATAACACAGTAAATTGCAGTCCTGAAAAACTGTAGGAATTTTGAGGTCTACATAAACATTCTTCCAAAAGACACTGCAAAATCCAAGGGACAAGTGCAACATCAACTTTCTCCAAGTACTTTCAGTTAGGAAAACAAGTTGCAGAGCAGAGGTTTTCCATAGTTTAAAGTACCAATGAAGTGCCTTCAGTGGTAACAATTCCTCAGCCCAGCTGAACAACACATGGCTTTCTAGAACTGTTGAGACACGGCATATGTAGCTTTCACTGGGAACCATATTTTATTTCTTCTCTTCTTTTGAATTCCCTCCAATCTTTTCATTTTAGTGACAGATAGATTGCAAGATGGATCAAGAGATACTTGAACTTTTTCTTTCTTTCCTGTGACACTCAACACTCACTTTAACCAACAGCCATAAACACACAGCAAAGATGGCATTGGATTCTCACCCGTGCTTCCTCAAGGAGTGAATGCCTAAAAATTGCTGGTGGGTCCAAAATCCTTCTGAATGTTTTACAGCATGCACAAACACCTATGGAGTGAAGTAGGCTAGGGGAACTCTGTCAGGCAACCTGGAGCAGGAAAACTGCAGGGAAGATCAAAGAACCGAGTGAAAAATAAAAGGCTGTAACACATTACACAAGGAAACCCAGCAGGAAGATGCATTTGCTCTGCCTTCACTTGGATATCTTCAACCACTGACAGCAACAGCCAGCCCTACAATGTTGGTTTTCTGATAGACAGGACTACTGAAAACTCCAAGCCTACTAGAACAGCACAAACCCCCCACAGATCCAAGCCACAACAACTGTCAAGAGTTGTAATTTTACTTCCCTACTCTCTCCCATAGCCTTCTCCCCAAAAAAGCCATTGAATAAAAAAAAAAAAAAAAAGGTTTTATTTTAAGGCTGTGGCTACTTTAAGCCCAAGTTACTTTGAAATAAAAATAGAATTGTTTGGCTTCCCCCCCACCCCTCCTACTGAAGGAAAGCAGTATTAAAACCTAATCTCCTTTCACACACAACATAGGTGTAAGGAATTTGCATTTTCCCTGCAGAAGAATGCTGTGGGAAAGACATGCCATACACATCTCCTGAGTTCGAGGGAACTGGAGGTAAACTTGAGGACCAGCTGAGAGATGCAATAAAAAGATTGGCTTTATTCTATTGTAGGAATATCCCTTTGACTGTGACCCTGCCATTTTAGTCATGATTTCTCTGGGGTACCTCATGCCTAACATCTCCCACTGTACATCCCTGAGAGCAGAGGAAGTGCTGGCCTCCGAAGCTGTAACTGTCCTTTGTTTTCACCGGATATTTTCAGGGTAGCACAGAAAAAGCAATCACATCTGGGACCACCTCAAGGGGCTGCTGGCAAAAATCCAGAGGCTCCATAGAAGAAGCAGCAGACTGCGGATTTCGATGCCTTGGGCAGGATGTCTGTTTCCACAATGGCTGGGGAAGGAAGCAATATAAAGGGAGATGGTCTGATAAGAGCTCAGCTATGATAAAAAGACTCTGTTCAGCACTAATTTCTTTCAGCAAGAAGAAAGGTGCCCACAGTCACTGGGTTACAGACATTAGTCTCTTGCCTCAGTGAAAAGGGAACGGGTTAGTCTTGAGGCAATGTTGAATACTAGATTTTAAAACAAGTACAAAGATAGACAGAGAGCAGAACAGAGGTGACAGACAGTGGGTTCTTCTCATTCATCCTGCAGTTTTGCAGAAAATTGTTAAAATAATTTCTCCATCAGTTTCAATGCTGGTGGCTCTGTCTTGCTTTGTCATAGACAGAGGAAAATCAGCAGCTGCAAGGTGAAGCTCTGTGCTTTGTGAAATCAGGCATCATTTCCACAATAAAAACTTCCAGGCTTTAACTTACAAATTTGTTCTGCTGCCCCTGGATAACTGGGAACATTCACATTACTGAAGAGAGTGGCATTACTGACTGGCCTATAAAGAGCTTTACTAAAACTTTAAAAAGCACTGTACCATGGGAACACTCCCCTCTTCTGGCTGCCAGCTGGTGTTTATGCCACCTTGCCTTTTTTTTTTTTTTTCTTTTTTTTTTTTTTTTTTCACCAAGGGGGAAAAAAACAGATCTTGGAAGTTAAGTTTGAGGCCAGGATTCTCTGTATAAACAAAGCTGTTGACAGAATGATGGACAATCACATTCTCTTACTTCCCAGCATCTGCCCATGGCACATTGTCCCACCTGCCCTGGGGTTTGGCTCGTTTTACCTTTTCCAGGTGTAGTTTTATTTTGTGCATTCTTATGTCAAATGCCAGCACTGACAGCATCAAGGGGATGACTGCCCCTGCACTGCTCCGACTTGAAGTTCCCTCTTAGGAGGAATTCTGGCAGGCTCGGAGGCAGGAGGCTACCGCTGCAGGCTGTGTCATGAGCTCCTCCTGGTGGTCAGGAATACCGGATTAACTTCCCTGTGCTAAGAGCTCCAGGATAAAAATACAGCTTTCTGCTACTCTTCTATGCTCAAGAAGTGCATAAAGTGGAAACGTAAAATGAGCCACATATTCTGGGTGTGATGTACAGGCTTTCATTCCTCACTGCTTGGGCATGTGGCTAAAGGGAATGAACACATCTTACCCCTCATATTTGGGGAATTTTCATAAAAATCATAAGTTTCACATTTTATTCTGAGCAGAAGAATTGATTTCATTTGCTGTGCTTTCCAGTCTTGCATGACCCACAGCCAAGGAAATACATCCTTCCTAAACATTTATGTCTGTTGAAGCATTTTCCATGCTGAGTCTGCAGGACAACAAGAGGGAACGAGAAAGGAGTTATCCCTACCATCTTCTGAGGTTGGAATGGAACGGATAGAACGGGAAATTCTATTCTACTCAAATAGCATGGGTAAAAAAATTACAGACAGTTGAATTATAACTGATCCTGGCCCAAGGTGTCAACTGAATCTCTTTGTTAGGCACTGCACAATTATCCAGCATCCAACAGCTGCCATCCCAGAAAGGATACGTCACAAAGGATAAGCAGTAACACCCAAGTGAAAAAAGAGGGAGGAAAGAAAACAAAATAGGAGTTTTTGCAGAGACCAGTGCAGTTTAGCAATGGTCTCCACTTCCTTTCTGGCTGGCCATGAGAATATGACATTATAGCACTGCAGAACACCTGCAGATTTCTTTATAAAGATATTTAAATATATGAATATGTGAATACATGTATAAATTAATTTATTTTATTTATTATAGATACTCTACCAGCCAGGTAGTAGAAACACATCTGCCTTTGCTCAGAGCCTTGTCATGAAAAACCAACAGGGAAATTTCAGAAGGAGGCATCATGCAGTTTCCTCAGGGTGTGCTAATAGAAACTGTTGTTAATCCTGCCCATTTTCTGTACACACCCAAGATGCCTCACATCAGAACTATCACATACAGCATCTTGCACTAGAAAGGCTCCTTTTAGAAATGTCTTGTCCAGGACATCCTTCTGATGACTTGGCAGAGAATTGTTCAACAGCTGACCTAAGTAATGTCGGTGGGCTCATTTCTCCCACCACCCCAATCTTCAGCATCCCTTCCTTTTCTTTTTTCCTGTGCTGCTTCTACATGATCACTGTCCCTTATTCCATATCTGAGGTACAAACCAGGGACTTGCAAAACCTAGATTTTGCTCAGGTTCTGTCACAGAGAGAGGGAAGTGGATTACATCACGGATCAGAGGCACAGCCTGGCCCTGTGCCCAACTGCATTCATGTGCAGACAGTATTTACCTCAGTCGTCAACCCCTACTTGTGGGAAAAGCATGGATTAAATGTGCTGCATTCACATGGACACAAATATGGATCTTTTCTTCTGCACACCTCTAAGGTACCTTGCAAAATAAAAGTTATGCAGGTTCTACATTTGAAAGTTGTCTAAAAGAACATATCCAAGAGAGAAAAAAACACTCTTTTTTATAAATTTTACTGTTGCACTTTTAAAATTTCCCAGGTATTGATGTTACTGATGATGATTTGATGATGTTGATTTGAAAGTTCTTTGGGCTGTTGAGTTTTACTAGCTGTTCACAGGTATGCCGACCTTTGGGCTCACACTGTATCATTAATTAGCACTTTAAAATATCAATAGCATTTGAGGAGACAGGAAAATCAGCTAGCAAGAGTTGCACTCAGAAACATCCCCAAAGATTTGGGGAATTTGAAAAATGTAGAAGGGAAAGCCAGAGATGTCTTGGTTTACATATGAGAATCACATCAGTGAGAAGGAATCAGTACTTCAGTGCAGAAATACTGCAAAGCATAGCCAAAAAAATTAAGTGGAGAAGTAGTAAAAATCAATATAGATCTCTAAAATGCTAATTGAGATTCTGTAGCTTCCAGCTAAAAAAACTAAAAATATATAGAAACAATCCATTTCAAATTTATCAGATTTTTCATGTTTAACTTGTATCAAACTTAGTTGCAACAGTACACAACTCAAACCACGAGCAATTAAATACTTTTTAAAAAATTGAGTCAGTAATTATCCTCCAGTTCAGATCTTTTGCAAAACCAACCAGAATCTGGACCCATTATAGTCCAATCTTTTTGGCAGCTAATAAAGAAATTCAAGCAGAGGGATCCAGAGTTTTTAAACAAGTCTCCAAGAGATGCTTAGTTTAGATGTTTTTATACAAAAGCAAAATGTGTCTGTTCAACCTCCTTCCATCCTGTTACTGCAGTGACAGAAATGTTGATGGTTCAGTGCCACTAACACAACTTTCCAGGCAAAACTGCTCCATTATTATGTGACTAGAACACAGGAGAAAGCTACATTCCACTCAGTTTCAAAGTAACAAAGGAAGGATGAAACAAATCAAAAAAGTCAATGGTTTAGAAAGAACTTTTCCAAAATTGCAAAATGGAGAGTTTCACTTCATATTATAACAGTAGCATAAGTGAAAAACTGGTTTGGAAAAGTAAGACTTCAATAACACCTCAAGATGCTCCAAACCCAAGCTGACCTCAGGGATTGCATTGATAAGAAAGCTCACACCATTCCAGGTACAGCTTGGATAACTCCAGGTTAATTTTTGTCATGTTTATCACAGGAATGTGCTTAACTTCTGCAGACCTGACATCCATGCAAAGGACAAGAGGAGGCCTTGAAGGGAAGGAACGCCAAAAACCCTTCCCCATGTGGCTGGGGATGGGAGCCATCCTCTCAGCTGACCCAGGTGAGGCTGGTCAGAGCTGAGTCTGGCTGTCGCTTATGCCCCGCAGGGGGAAGGCAGGGATGTGTTTCAGGGTCCCACCCTTTCCATGCTCTGCACACAGGGACTGGCAGGGTTGGAATACTCTGCTGACCTGTGATTCCTCTGACCCCTTCCCTCACCAGTACACCCCTGCAGCCCTCATCACATTAGCAAAACAGAAGTCTAGATTTAGCAGCACAATCCAAAGCCTTCACCTCCAAAGAATTCCTGCACAGGAGAAAGCAACTTCCAGGCAGCAGAGGTGGCCATCTTGCCTCCTTCCCACAACAGGCTAGGACAAAGCAAGATCACTTTTTTTCCAGAAGAGCACTGGGAGTTCTGAATCATCCTAAATCTTGACCAAGGATCCCAAAAGAGCAAACCGCAGCATCACCTGAAAAGCCTCAGAAGAACAGCTACATATTTTAAGATACGTCACTGTTTCAGCTGAGGCATTAATACTAATCTCATCAGAATTATCACATGCATGTTCAGTATATGAGCTGGTTAGAGGTAAAGGGTAGACATGGTGTGCAAATCAAAGCAAATTCTTCCCTAAAAAAAACAAACAGTGGTGCTTCTAGCTAGAAACCAACCCTATTATGGCCTTGTTTCTTGCAGTGATTTTTATCAACCTAGTCTTTCAAGCATTAAGCCTATTCAGTTCAACTCCTTCATGCAGGTGAGAGTGAAAAATCTAGTATTCCTGTATCTAATTAATTTAAAATTACTTCATTTTATATATATGGTAACCTTTCTATTCTCTACCACAAAGTACATTTTGATCTGATGAGTCAACATGACATCTTTAAGATATCAATTTATACCTGTGCTCTAGTGCTTCAGCTAATGACTGGGGGTATGGGCTCCACAGAATATTTAACAGATCAGTGATTTCTTTTTTGTGTTGTTCCCAATCTTTAAGTCCTTTTCAGTGAACCACAATAGTGCAGCACAGAATAGTAACTCAGTTTTTTTCTTCAAGCCATGAACTGTAAAATATCGTGAGAGTTTGCATCAGTGCAGAAAAAAAAATACAGAAGTGGCTGAATACCACAACCAAGGGGAAAAGAATTTTAAGTATTTTAAGAGTGTGGACAGCACTATTTTGGTGTCTATTGAAATGTGTAATAAAAGGATTAGTGAAGACATTGCTGTAATCATAGCTAATATTATTAGAGTTTGGTAGCTACCATTTTATACTGTTCAAAATTGAGATTAGTGGCAACAAAAAATTAATGGCAGCATTACTGAGAACAGTCTATAAGTTATCAGGGCACAGCAGTGGCCCTGTGTTGTACATAAGGTTTGTATGAAGGTTTGTCTTACATCGGAAGACTGTAACCTTACATTGTATAAGGTTTGTCTTGCATCAGAACCATGAGCACTACACAGGAATTCCCACTCTCCAAATACTTCAGTTGCTCCAACACAAATCACTTCTCCTTACAAACCTCATTCACAAGGGATCTGGGATGTATAACACAAAGTATCTTTCATGGTCTGTATAAACTGAACTTCTTAAAGTGAAATCCTCAAAGAGAAATCCTCTTTATAGTGAAGAGAATGCATTAACAGAACCAGTGTCTAAAATAACTTCCTGTAGCACCAGAAGAGGTATGTTACACAGTGGTTTTGATTTTTCCCAAAGCATCTCACCAATTCCTCTTTTCAGACCTGCTGCAAAAGCCAGAGGAAAAGGCATCCTTCACATGCCATGTCTCATTTAATGCTTGGTCTCCCTCCCAAGACTACAGGTCAGCATCACTTGTGGTGCTCAGTGACAGGCACAGCTGTCCAGCAGTCTTTGCAATATGATCTACCCAGTTTGCAGTAGTGCACTGCACAGCTCACAGATTTTTCTTCTCCCCACTCCCAGCAGACCTGAGCTGGATACGAACAGACTTGGAAGCAAAATAGTTCCACTCAAGGAAGAACCTCATCTGAACAACAAGTTCTGACATTACTTTTAGGACTGCTGGTGTGGGAAATACACTTTGAATGCTCTCCTTCAAGAGGTGCAATGATTTAGCACATGGGAACAGCTCTGTTCAGTAACCATATCATGATGGCATTTCAAACTCTTTCTACAAGAGCTGGTTGAGCACAGGAAAATTTCTACTGGGCCAGAACTGTGACAAAGCAATTCAAAGACCTCTTGTAAAAAAAGTAAAAAACCCTTTGTAACCAGAAATCAACTTAAGAATGAAGCACAAGATTTAATATCTTCACATTAATACTTGGCTGAAACCACTGCCAAGTTAAGCCAGAATTTCCACAGCCCACATCCTATTTGAGGAGACCAGAGTAGTAGTTTCTAGAGTTTTGTTGGCTTTTAGCTTAACCAGAACAAAAAGCCAACTTGTATCTTTGTGACTTACCACCAAGGTGTATGATTCATGGGCAAATGTTTCTTCCAGACAGATAGCACATTCTCCAAGTATGGATGGGAACTTTACTCACACTCATTGCAGCAAAAGTTTCTTACAAGGAATAAACTTTGGGGCAAAGCATCACAAACAAGCAGACTCTTTGTATACTGGTTTTTTTAGTTGACTTAAAAATTCCAAAGTAGAGTATTTTTTTCCAAGACCAAAGCAAATACAGCAGAAGCAGTACAGATAAATAGATCTATTAAGCCAAACACAATTCTTTGAAAAATTTCAGTACTTATTCTAAAGATTGAATATAATTGGCTTTCGAGAAATCAGACCTTAGTCTAGACAAAGCAAACTGTGCTATTAGCCAGCTGTTAGATGGAATACTACAAGCTCTGGCAATGTCAGATTTTATTCACTGTCTTGATCACCAGCTGTTTTTTCTGCAGGTAAAAATTTCAGTCACTATCACTGTAGAAACCAAGGTGTTCAACAATCCTGGCGTATCAGGAGTAGCAATAACATTCTGCTTTTACAGTTTCAGTCCTCATTAACTTTTGGCTTGAGACAGCTGACATTACTTACCAGCACTAAAAGTGTAATTTCAAGGGCTCCCAGGACAAATACTTCTATATAAAGAAAAAACTAAGTTTCTACAGAAACTAACACTCAGCATGATTGACTTCACCATATTCATGCTATTAGTCATGTTTCCATCATGAATCCAAAGGTCCACCTAAACAAAACAAACCAGAAAAGGTTTGGTTGAACATGTTAACTCATGAGCCACCACCACAAAAGCTTCACAGCTTAAGCAGGTCAGAACAAACCCTCTGGAGAGAGCTGAACTTCACTAAATGTACAGAAATGGAAAGCCAGACTGTAGGCACTTTATCAGTGGGTACTTCACCCCAAATACAGCAGAATATTATTAATTAAAGACCAAAATACTTTAGTCCTCAGATACCAAGATAGGTATCTTGTTCATTCCCTGACTTTAGAAATTAAATTCTTTTTTGCTGGATTTGTTAGCCTTGAAATTTTTAAAACCCATACGTCCCTCAGGAAAGAACAATCCAGGTAATTTTTCTCCATTCTCTGCAAACAGAAAAGCAGAAGACCAGAAACTGATTTTTAATGAAAACATGGCTCCAGCTGCTGAAGGCTATCCAGTAGGATTTGAAGCAGCACTTGAGACATTTCACGTTTTCCAGTGTATTATCCTGTCATCCACTAAATAGCTGAGACAGAAAAAAAAAATCTCTGAAGTGTAGCTGGCATAAAACAAAAGGACAAATAGTAAAGTTGCTTGTGTAGGTTTTTATATGTGTATGGAACTTGTATTAGTGGCCCACTAAGGAGCTCTCTTAAGTCTATCACTTTAAGACCAAAACATTAGTCTGAGCAGTGAGTTGAATGTGACAAATCCAGATGGGTATTTGATGGAAATGCATAGTTTGTAGCACTGTTATTCAATCACAGTGATTAAGACCTTTTCAAAATATGCAGTTGCTCCGACAGACAAACAGCTCTTTCAGATCTTTAGCAAATCTCAGGCTAACCAAATTTAAAATCAGTTTTAACACATTAATTGAAAAGATGTAAAGGTGTGTCAAAATACAATGGGAACAGGTATCTGGACATATAAATATTTCATCATCGACCCCTATACTTGACTCTATTTTTCCCTCCACCCAAATGAAATTTGTTTTTGAAAGAGCATAGAAGTTTCTGCTCCCAAAATCTGCAACACTACCATGTTTTAAACTTTAGGCCACAAAACTTCCCAGTTTGTCACAGGTTTTCAACTGTCCCATTAAGCAGTACGTGGTTTGATGAGGTCAGCATTCTTGTTCTTTTTCTGTAAAACACTTGGCACAATTAAGTCAATGAACAGATCTCCTAGTCCTTACAGTCACCCATAAATTCTCTGTGAACTAGAAGCCAGGCTAAGAAGCAAACCTGAGCAGCTGAACAGGATGCTGATACCAAACCCTTCTGCCATCTGATTCTTCCAGTGCCATTGGTGCATCATTTATCTCAGGCTTTCCTGAAGGACCCTCAGCAGAGCACTGCAGCAGGTCAGTGGGGCAGAGTAAAAGGCAGCACACCAAGCTGCAGGATGGGACAGCCATGCTGTCACCACCCTAGGAAAGCACCCATATGCAAACACTGCACTGCCACAGGAGCCAAAATAGGGAGCACAGGCAGCTGCAAACGAAATGATGGTGTCTGGAGGGGGAAAAGCAGCTGGGAAGTCCTCCAGGACTAAAGCAAGTATGGCTAAGCATATGTAAGTGTGAAAGAGAAAGCTCTTCTTCCAGAAACTGCACACACATCGAGGAAAAAGAAAAACCCAAACCAACCAATAAATCTAGAGTTGAGTCAGCCATCAGTAGCATGAGACAAACCTGAACAAAAACCAAGGGCAAGAATACAAAAATACCATTTGACACCCTTTTTACAAATCTAGATCTGATAATATGATGAATCACAAACATTTCCACCTCCTTTTTATATTAGGATTCAAAAAGAATATACACATCTTCACAAAATGCATTTAGTGGCCATATAATATACTTGGATTAGAATGAAATTTGCACTTTGAAAAAAACTTTTTTTTTTTTTAATGGTATGAGAATATTCCCTCACATTTCTCCACAAAATTTCTTCTTCAAATGTAACAAGCAAAGGGCACAGAGATTGGACCTAGAAAAGCATTTTTTCTCCTGATGATACTCTGTACATTTTACTGTATTTACACTGAAGTAAATGAGCAGAAGTCTGAAGAAATTAAACGCTTTCCAGTGCTAAAATCAAAACATAAGCATACAATTTTTTAATTTCAGTATTTTAAAGTACAGAAAGTGGAAACTATGAATATCAAATACAAATTTAAACAAAGCCACTTGTCCTCCCCTAGAATAATCAATGTGAACTACTTATAGAAACTTACAAATTTAAAGTAAAATCAAAACAAAATAAATACTGTACATACACTTTCCCTGCCTGCAGGCAAAAGAGGATGGGAAATACTGTTATGAATTGAAAACAATGCTCTTAAAGCTGCAGCATCCCATTTCCCAGCCAAATACTTAACACAGTAGTGCGTTTCTGTAAAAAGGAAGACACACATACACCGACCCCTACTGAGCAGACAAGCTAACATTTTCAGAAACATTAAGAAGGAAAGACAGAAATTAGACTATGAGAGTAGAAAAAGGAGGAAAAGACAAATGGGCCAGCAAAACATTACTACAAAACTAGTAAATATAGACAAGAACTAGCCCCGTTTTTTGTTTGGTGTTTTTTTTTTTTTTTTCAAATTCCATGTTTGTTTTTTTTTTTTTAAAAAAAGATTCACCAAAGCATTGGCAGCAATAGACATTTCCCAGCAGAAGTGACAATACATATCAATATAATCTCTTAAAGTGATCCCTTTCATTCCCTTCCCACAGCATGAAACTCTTATGGCTTAATTTATATTAAAAGTAGAAAAAGTCCTTTTTTCTCCAAACAGAAATGCAGCCTATGAAGAACATGCATCTCCTTATCAGTGCTACTTTCATTTCCCATCCACTGCATGACTTCTCATTCATAGTCTCCCACAAAGAGGGTTATCAGGGTGGGTTTTTGTTGGGTTTATTTTTTGGAAAAATGGATGTTGCAGCTTTTCATCTTGTTTAACGATAAACAGTAAGGCCGTTGGTTCCATTTATATTTCTTCTGTCAAAGAGTAGTGCTGGGCTCACTCAGCCCCAGAACTACAAACAGCTTCTAATGGTCTGGAAGTATTATGTGAATGACACTCTGGAAAGACACAAGGCTTGGGGGTCGTGGTGGGAGTGTGAAGGGACAGGTGGGCACGTGGAGCCTAAAGAGGGCACTAGTCACTGGGTCATTCTAGTTCTGCTTAGTCTCCACAGCTACCAAAAAGGGGGTAGGCAAGATTCCCACCAGCTCTGGCTTTGAAATCCTGCAAAAATTTTCAACACTTGCAACTTTATGGTCTTGTGAGTGAAGGCAGCTTATGCCTTAGAGCAAAGCCAAAGTGTCTAAAATGTGGTCGTGACACTGTGCTCTCTTCCATCTCTACCAAAGGTAACACAAGCACTTCAACCACCAAAAATAAAATAAAAAATCAAAACCCCAAACCCCCACATGTGATCAGATAACAACAATTTTAACTCTCAACATCTAACCCTTCCAAAATTCTCTTTAAGAATGAATTCATGTAGAGTTTTATAGGTTGCATAGGTAATCTACCTCAGAGGTCAACAAAGGCTACCCTGTAGCCAGGGTTTATTAGCAAGTATAATAGGAGAAGACAAGGGAAAGTTGCTGGAAGAATCTTTGATATAGTTTCTAGGTGGTCTTTCCATTTTCATATTTGTTTATTTTTTTTGCAATTGTAGGAATGTGAGAACTTGGAGAGTGGGAAAACCCCTACAAATATTTCATTTCCTATTGTTCTGCCTAAAAAAAAAAAAAAAAAAAAAAATTAAATTGAGTTTTATGCCAAATGCGAGTTCTCTGACTTTTCAAAAAAGATTATCCTTGAAAACAAGTTACCATAGCAGGTGTCATTTGCTGTTGTCCAGCCAGTGTTCCCTACTCCCTCCCTCTTCCACCCCAAGTGAGACAGCAAGGAAAAAATTGGGCTTTTTCTCTCCACTACAACAACACAAGGTTCAGTCCATCTACAGAAAGATTGGTGCAGAAGTGATTTCAGCTAGAATACAATAAATATATCTCTACATACAAGTACACAAAACAAGTGAGGTCACCACATCCTCTTCATGAGCTACCAGGAGATTTCTTTTTTCTCCTTTGTTGTTTTTCTTTCTTTTTTTTTTTTCAATACTGCTCAACATGGCAATTCCTTTTGAATTACTTGTTCTGAGTTAGAACATCAGATTTAACTTCTGCTGGAAGCATGGATATTTGAAGAAAATGGGAATGAACCTCTGCCTGTTGACAGCCTGTGAAGAGACTATTACATAAATTCATGACAGTGGAGAGCCACTCAGAAAAAAAAAGGTTAGAAAACTAGAGCAATAGAAAGGATAAAACCAAGAAGAAATAATATATATGGGTCCAGCCATATCTATATTTCAACTGTAAGACACAGATAAATAGTGTGGATGGTCAGAAAAGAGACTTTGTATAAACCAATCACATGTACAAGAAACTCTGTATTTTAAAATTCCTTACTCCAGATTCTATTCTGGCATACTTTTACTTCAGACAAAAATCTGTCTTTAAGGAGAGAGAACTCATTCTCTATTCTGCTCTGAATCTGATTGCTGCTCTTAACTGGAATTTTCTATCATTAGAAATTGCACAGCCAGCAGGAAGGAAACAGTTTGGTTCAATATGCTAAAGCTGAAACAGTTTCCAAAGCCTGGCAGGCATTAAACCACTTGCTCAAGTTTAAACGAAGAGAAAATTTATATGGGTATATAATTTTAACTAATATTGACAACATAGTTTATTTCTTTTACTTACTTTGGTGAGAAAAATTAGAAGATAGTTAAAATATTAACTATTTCCATCTAGAAAACATAGCACCTGAGAACAGCAAGTCCTTATAGTAATTTTCAGCACCTGCAGAACACTTCTTAGCTTATCTTCTGCTTTTTAGAAATCCTTGACTACCTCCATCTAAAGGCTGATAACTTGATAAATTAAAAAAAATTATAAGACTAAAAAACTTTTAATTTAATTAACAAACAAACAAAAAGTTTAAAAATTCACCCATACAAGTCACAGAAGAAGTTAAGTCATCATAATATAAAAGTAGGGCTGCAAAAACACTCCTAAACTATAATTTCCAAGCTCCAGACAAAGTAAAGCTATGAAAGCTACCTGACTTTTTTTTTGCAGTGGCACTATATTTTGATGTTTCTCCATTTATAAACAGGATAACATAGTGCTAACTGGTTCTGACCCTGCAGCAATAAAGAACACCTGACATCAGAACTATTTCCACAAATTTCTAAATGCATTCATAGTCTAGCCTAAATAAAAATAACTCTGCACAAATATTATGGAAAATAAAACTGACTTTGTTTTTAAACCACAAGAGAAAATTATTCCAGTATAGGATATGGAGGAAGGAAAAATTGGTGTGGAAAATTAAAATCAGCTTGATGACTTGGACAGCTATGCCAGAGTATTTTTACTCTTACTAATCAAAAAAAAAAATTAAAAAAAAAAACCCCAAACAAACACCACCCAACCAACAATATTGTTGTCATTAGCATATTGACATTTACATTTTGGCTGGACCCTGCAAAATGCCCTTTTTCCGGAATCAAGTAAAAGTATTCCCCTTTCTGCCTTCATCCCCGTCCCTCAAAAGTTAAATATTTAACTTTATATTACAGAAAAATACAAATTTTAAATCAAAATTATTTACAATAATTCAGAATTGGCATTTGCTATCAGCTCTGTATGAAGCCTGACACAAATGGACATTCTGATACCAGTAAGCTACTTAAATGCTTATATATATGGACCAGTTAAAACTTTTAATTTGCTGTCTTGCCCAGCTTTGAAAGCAACACACATTCTCTTGCTTTCATGACTCCTCAGTAAAATGTGTTTAACGTACAACAACAACACAATTGCTTCTTCCATGCTACATTAAGTAAAATGCCAAATCTTTTAATTGCAATGTGTATCTTACGAGTTACTTGAGAGCAACTGTTCTGAAGAAACACTTATCTTAACTGATGTCCCCGTTCCTCCAAAAGATATACTGGGTCTTCCTCCTTTGTACCAACTATTAAATTACTAGTACAAGTATAATTTCAGGGAGTCTTTTTACAGAAGAAAATCATCAGAGACAGATCATCAGGAGGAAAACATGAAGTCAGATTTGGAGGAAAGAGGTAAAGTTTAAAACAAGTTAGCTACTGGACCAACATAAGAAAATTCTTCTGTGTTTAGGAGTCTCTTCTAGTCCATTAAATAAATAAATCTGATATTAAAAAGGACAGGTTAAAAAATAATCAAGCTGGCAGAGAATATGCAACTTGCAAGTCAACAGAAGCCCAGCCAATAGCTTACAAAAAGCAGGAAAAAATAATAAGATTCCTTATGCCTTAATTTAAAAAATAATTAATAATGCATCTCACCCCTATTTAAGACTATAACCTGAATATCAAATTTAGGAGTCCAGACTAATCACAATTAATGTGGCTCTCCACTGCACCAAACATACATTATCAAAACAATTTAAAACTTTCACATTATTAAATCTAAATTAATAACCCCCCACAGAAAAAGTCTTCCAAATAAATAGTTTCTTAAATGAATTTTAAAGTTGTGAAAAATCTATCAGAAATAAATTATTGATAAACCACCTTCATCATCTTCCCCTCATTAATTTAGGTCAGAAACTACCAGCAACAAATGATATTCAAGCCCTGATGAGAGACTATTTCTCACAGTCCGTGTCTCTCTGAAGATTTCCCCGTTCCCATATGGTTATTGCTGAGCAGGTGTGGCACAGTGAAAATGCAGCATTGGGTTGGGTTTTTTTGTGTGGTTTTTTTTTCCTTTTTTTTTTTTTTTCTTTCTTTCTTTTGTTCATCAGGCAGTGTTTTCTATGGTACATGCAAGTCTGCTTCAAGCAGAGGAATAACAGCAGCTCCAGGCTCTGTTGCCCTCAATACTGGTCTGTGTAGGAAAGACAGCAGTAGTAGAAGTAGCAGCTACATTAAACAAAGAAGCGTGCATGGCCATTCCGGTTCAGCTTCAGGATCTTCCCAAGGCGCTGTTTAGCAGTTGCCATTCCTTTCTTTGGACGTTTGCCTGAAAAACCCAAGCAAGGACTTCAGTCAGGAATTTCAGGATGAATGTTAATCATTGTAAAACAATGTTGAAACCCAGGTTTCAAGCTGAAGCAAGCAAAATTTTCACCGGAATCAGTTTGAAAAACAAATAGGGAACCAGAATACTTAAAAAGAACACTCCCAGGAACGGTTTTCCCTGAACTCTGGTTAGAATTATCATAAATAAATGAGTGTATTATTTACAAATATTTCCAGTCTAGGAAGCGCAGTGGGTGTAGTACGGGAGAACTTCATCTGAGCTTCCTGAATTTTACTCAAGTTATTCTCAAGTAAACTACAGAATATAAACCAGAAACTAAAACCTACATAGTATGCTCATCGGACTATTTCTGAAGTGTTAAGAGCTTCTAAACCTTCATTTCAATAAGCAAATCAGATTCAGGCCAGTTAGATCTCTCTTAATTCCACCTCCTCATATTCTGTGCCAAAATCTGAGTGTACACAGCAAGCTCACTTTGTATTTTTCCTCCAGGTCTAATCCTGTCCTTTACTCAGTTTCTGCATTTAGTCTTTTACTTCCCTCCCCTGGCCCACTTTGGCAAGGGGATGGAGATCAGCATTACCTTTTGTTGCCTGGTTGCTGATAGGGGGTGGATTTGATGCTGGCCTCTTCGTTGGGTGCAGTGGTACAGACAAGGATGTTTCACCATACGGCCTGTCAGGGCTAAGGCTGCCATCACTTAGCTGACATTCTGCTTCCATCAGGCTCGAGTCTCGTGTGTATTTGCCATGCTGAAAACTCAGGCTGTTGCTGTGGACTATGCTTCTGTTTTCCTGAACCTTAAGACTGGCTTCTGATGCACCCTCCTTCTTGATATATTTTTGAGTTTTATTTGCATCCTAGTATAGAAATGAGAAGAAAAGATGCACAAGTTAGTAGCTTCTGGCTACACAGTCACTCCAGTTTTTCCGATTATACTACTGTGTCTTTGAAACAGGTATTTCAGTTCCACCAGTATCTGGCCATTTTATGAGTCCATCATTTCTTTTAGAATAGATACCTCTTAAAGATAACATGCAACAGTCTCTGTGCAAGCCTTCCCATTTGCACCTAAGGACAATGCTACAGTTTAAGTACACATACTAATGTACTCAATTCCTCTACTACTTGTTCTCAGTTTGCAGTGACCAAAACAAATGCAATTGTTCTTGATTAAACCAGACACTGTATCAAGCCATACCATAATCACTGACTACTTTAATAGGTAATTTGTTTTCAATATTCAGTTAATGAAAGAATAAATACTAAATTGGGAATTAAAAACTGCAAAGGAGTACCGTGCAATCAAATATTCTTACAAAGCAAACACCACTAAGCACACAGTTAAAAACAGTGCTATTTAACAGCTGTAATTTTGCAACTTTAGTTGTTCTAGTTAATTATTTATTCTAATACTTCTAATACAGACAAGTTCAGAACTACTAAGAAAGTTCACAGTGTAGAAAAGCTCAGAATGTCAGAGTGTAAGGCACACAACCTTTCATTCCTTGCTGGATTCCATTTGGATATCAGAAAACAAAAATATTCTCACCTGCTAGCTGCTGAAAGCTATCAGTTTAGCAATACCAATTTCCTAAGCAAGTATTTTTACTACACATACTATCAACACGTTCCTCTTGTTCTGATGTTCTGACTGGGAATAACAATGAATAAACAAGGTGCTTCCCCAGTTAGAATTAATTTAAATTCACACATTTTTAATGCAATATTTTTTATTTTTCAAGATAGTGCCCTGAGCACCTTAATATTAGGCACTATGAGAGAAAAAAATCTGAAAGGAAAAAAACCAAAACAACAGTGAAAAAATGCATGTTAAGAATAACCCAGTTACCAGAACCAGAAGTATCTGTCAGATACACAGTGTTTAAAGACCAGTCCACCATGCCTTCTGTACTTACAATTTCATGATCTTTCCTATAAAAATGTGTTCAATATGTTCTAAGTATTGCTTTACCTGAGGGGTAATCCTCGAAGTGTCATTCAGGTGTCTAGTCCATGCTGAAGTTCCCAAGTCTCCTTCCTCCTCCTTCACAGACCTACCTAAAGAGAAGTTCAACAAGTTTAAATTTTAATACTTTCAATCTAGCCACAACTTTCCCATTCTTCTAAGTATGCCACAAAACCTTTAGATGGAAATATTTAGAAGGGGTATTCTTATAACAAGCTCAGTTTGCTCTGGTTTTCAGAAGTAATATTTACTTTTTATAGAAAAAAACAACAACGCAAAACCACAGAATACATCTTTTAAAATGTCAATCTGATTCATTTAAAAGCTACTAATCTAATAACTAAAATCTAAAAATGTAACTATAGGTGACTATTCTGAGCACTGTGCCAAAAGCAGGGAGAAGCAGTTCCTTAGCTCAGATACCTACCACATTCCATGGTTTTGTGGCTCTGAGATGGCTGTCTGTCTTTATGCCGACTCCTGGGGTAGCTTCTGTGTTCCTGAAGAGAGGTTCTTTTATTTGTGCAGTCTGTGCTTTGAGTATGACCTGGTAAACATGTAGTATAGTGCAATCCTGCCATAGAAAGCATGCCCTGAATAGCTTCTTCTTCTGTACTTGTCGAGGTAGGACATTCCCTAGGAAAATCAAGGGAGTAGTAAGCAGTTCAAAACAGAACCCTTTGAAGGACTGATTTTTACGTTGCTATAAAGTAGAACCATAAATACATGCTAAAAGATCTAACAGTTCATTAAAAATGCCCACAATGTGCTTACTTTTTACTGGGAGTTTCATTTCTGGATGGCTTCTGGGTATTTTGACAAAGGTCTCTTGTGACCTTAGATTCCTCTTTGAAGTTTGATGTTACTTCCAGCTTCTCTTCATCACCTGAGCTTTCTGACTCCTCTGTGGAGGAATCCTTCTGCTGAAACAAGAGGAAACAGTATGCAGAATAGTCACCAGACCTCCTAAGTGGAGACTCTTATTGATGCCTTAGGTTTTAGCTTTTATATTTTTCAGATTCTGTACTGCTTTAGTGTGTAGTTCTGAGCTTCCTAGTAAGGGTTGGTAAGCTCTCTTCACAGAGTAGGTAGACGAAACAATTCCTTTCCTAGCTTTGGACCAAGGACAAATGATCCAAATTCCAGGTCCAAGAGCATAAGCAATGTGTACTGAAGAGAGAAAAACAATAAGGATGGGACTGCATCAGCTAAAGCTGTAATTGTACAACTCCAATATGCAAATGGACCAGAACTTATCACAGTGTGAGACCTCATAACAGGTGGATCATTTTGTGACCATTTTTGGGTTCATCTTGAGTGTAGCCCTGGCTGGGCTCTTGTACTGCCCAAGTTTGAGGCCTTTTAATAAACACCTACTTTATTCCTTTAGCTCTATCTAGCCTCTGTTCTAGGTCAGCCTTCACAAGGCATCACTACCTTAATTTATGCTAAGTAAAGAATTCAAAAGCTTCAAGGTCCAACTGTTTTTATACTTACAGTATCCAGAATGCAGTTAATCTGAATATAGCAGCTGAGATGCTACACATTCAAATTTTGTAATACTGATAAGTACATGTTCCACAATACAGAAAGCATCTCCAAAATCCATTTTTTACAAAGCACCTCACATATTACACCATAGACAAATCACTGCATTCTCTTTAACGAGAGCATTAATTACTCTTATCTTCAATATTCAAAGTACAGGGAAGAAATACAGAAGTATGACTCCAAGCAGCAGACAGAATTGATGTCTATTATATTTAACAAGACACATTCTGCCCCAGAAAACTGCTTCTGGTTCCTGCTCTCACAAAATATAACTTTCAACAGCACCATCTCTGATGAACGACAGATGCTCTCAGGTAAATCCAGAGGACAGCAGGAATAGAAACATAACAGCTGTTGCCTCTTTTACAGAGGCACAGCCTCATTTCATGAATGAAAGAGCTTTTCAGCTCCTGCTGAGATTACAGCTTGTATGGGCAGGAGCTTCTCAAAGGTGGAGCAACCATATGTGACTCAATATGCCTTTACAGGAAGCAAGGGCTACAGTGCATATGTTCCATCTTGGTAATTTAGACTAATCTATTTTCAACAAGTACAGAGAACATCACAATTTTTTTTTCAAGCCAAGGAATATATTTGACACTCAACGGAATTTTTGAAAACAGAAGATCAGAACATTCATAATACTTAAAGACTGACACCGTTAATCCCCACCACCAAAAACAGAACTGGAATTAATGAAGTGCATTTTATCACCAAGAGATATTTTTATACAATAGTTTCATTCACATGAGCAGCTTCCTAAAATTAAAAAGCAGGAGAATATGGAAAAAACTAAGAGAGTAAGTATAGCATAAATATAAAACATTCACTCATTTACAAAGTCATACAAAACTGGCTATATTCTCCTGCGAAGATGAAATGTATCACTTCTGAGTAATCACTGATTCTGTGTCTTAGAAAAGGAAACTTGAGCCAAAGCTGCTGGGAATGCAGTTTAAGAAACCAGAGAAAACCACACCATGAAGGTTCCTATCACTTTCTACAACATTTAGATTAGGTAATGATGAAAGACAGGAAGTATAAAAAAAAAATCTTGACCACCATGGAAAAAGTAGGAATTTGAAAACTTCTTGTGAAGTCATATAATAGGCTGACAACTGAAAGAAAGACCAAGGCATTAGCCTTCCAGAACCATGAAACAAAAATCACTTCACCTTACTGCTAACCAATAAAAATTTAAATTACTAAGTACAAATCAATTTGCAAATGAAAAAATTAAAGCACTTATAGACACATACACACATCTCTAAATTCTAGAAGTTGTATTAAAAATGTTTGCAAATATCCACATATGTGTGCCTTCATACTTCATTTCATTCTGAAGAAAACACCACAATCTAGACCCTCAAATGGAAGATTTCCATCTATTTCCAATAGTCTAAAATACCTGAGAAGGATTTAGTCACTTCAGGTTGTTTATAAAACTGAATACCTGTAAGATTGTTTCCTATTACCTAAAAGGAAACTGTGTGGTAGATACTCATAATTTGAATGATGAAATTTACACTTGTTATTAAAGAAATAAATAAAACAATTAAGATCTGACTTTCCTCAGACCTTGCTTGTTCCAGAGCAGGGCTCATCCTCTGCCAACCCCTCCTCAATGACAAAGAAGATGAAATTTGGCAAGATAGCATATTTTTTTCTCATCACTAGAATAAATGAAGAATGAAGCAGCACATTGTTTGTGATATTAATCTGAACAAGAACTACGTACTTGGTTATTGCTGCTTTAACACAAACTTTGACCAGATAAATATGAAGTATGTGAGCAAAATTTACATTTCATTGCTTCATTAATTTCTGAGACTTTTTTGATATGTACCTGTGTAGTGCAATCAGGCTCAGATTCTTCTGAATCAGAAATATCAGAGTACTCTGAGGATCCATTCCTGAGTTCTGATTTCACACTTTCAAAGAACACTGCAGAGAGAAGGATTAAAATATAAGACACAACATTAACTATGTTAACATTTAACAATTATTTTTGAAGCAAAACCCAAGAAACGCATATTTTGTTTTCAACAGTCTGTAAACAAAGGCAAATGCACACACTGATCTGGTTCACAAGTATGCTTAGGATGACAATGAGTTTTCTACTGCTAACCAACAGACTCCTCAAGCAATTGAGCAGATGAAGACAGGAAAAAACAGTTTATATTTCTTCCTTCCCAAAGGGCACCCATTTCAGAGACGGCACTTGGGCAGTTTCTGGTTTTTTGTACAGGCTGGAGTCAGAGCAGACCTCACCAGCATGTACCCTTAAAAGACTGCATTTGTCCCAAAGAACCACAAGCAGGAAAACACATTGCTAAGTGTTTGTATTCCAGGGCTCAAGGCCAGGAATGAGCTGTATGTATACCTGGGTCAAGGCTGCTGGCAAAAATTTTTATTAAGTACAAATTCGTTAAAGATAACAATGTGCCATTCAGGTAGCATAAGTTTTTTTGGAGCAAACCAAAATACAGTAAAAAAATAATGACTGTGTGTCAAGAAAATAGGGTCTAAAGAAAGAAACATCACTTTAAAAGTATTTATAGTTGCATACAAAACAATGCTGAAAGCAAAACTGCACAAATCAGAAATTGACTCTAGAATGAAGACAAGTAAAATTGAAATGTTGGTTTGTTTCCAGCATAGTTTTACATGAAATCACATACAAGAACACAATTCTTCCTATAATTATGCAAGAATAATAACTATAATTATGCAAGAATAAAGGATGTACCGGTAACTATGTATACTACAATTCTAGTTGAGGTTTGCTCTTATTGAAAACTGTGGCAAAGATCACAATTAGGCATCAAATATATTTGAAGGGATATTACTGATTTCTAAACGCTGCACAGTGATAACTACTTTTAGAGTCAGAAGAAAGCTAACAGATGAGATTTGTCTTTAGAAAGTGAGTAAATTGAAAAGCTGGGACCAAAAGCTAGAGAAGACTAACTAAACTTAAGATAGTATTAGAAAGAACCCTGAGGAACATCCAAGCACATTAAATGAGCAACACCACTGTATAGGAAATTAAGCTATATAAAGTAATGCTCAACATATAAGAATAAATTAATGTTTTTTATTACCGCAGCTCGAAACAACCCAAGGGATTTTTGACTATAACTCATGCCTTTGGCTCATTTCAAAAAGGCAAATAAGATTCTAGGATAAGCAAGACCATGAACAATACAGAAAACAATTTCAGAGATCAAAAGAACTTTCCTTTGGACTACTATATTTTCCAAGAAACTATATTGCTCTGTATGCCTCCAGAGACAAGGAGGAATATTCCTGAAATTGGGTGAATGAGAGTAAGCCTGATCTCACAGATAATGACAAGACACTGTGAACTGAGAAAAATCTCAAACCACTTTCCCTTCACTCACACCAAGTATCTTGCTCAGTTAAGGACAGCACTGGATCTTTGTCCCTCTGCTAACACTGGGTCACCATTTAAAACCAGGATCTTGGCATGACACACAAAGCTAGATGGAGTTTGATCTGTTTAAAGGCATCTCTCTACGGACATTCCTCTTGGCCTCAATCCCAGTAAGAACAACCAAAGTTGGCAGCTGTTCTAGGAACAGGTAGTTCCTCCTCCGGAATTCTCTGTGGACAATGCCTTTCCCCTCTATCTCTAGAGTCTCAGTTAATGTAAAATCATCACACATAACACACACTCAGGGAAGTCTGAAGACACTCAATATTCAATTAAAAATATCAGGATTAGTCCTGAGTGCTCAATTTTTGGAAGAACAATCTCAACATTCACTTCTAGTTCCAAGTACATTTAATACATTTGGATACTCACTGCCATATTCATTCTGTACCAAATAAGAGCAATAATTTTGAAGAAAAGTTACCATTTCTCTGTATGATTTAACCTTTGATTCAAGTGTAAAACTTAGTTTGATTTACTTATTTTAATTTTGGAAGTGGAAAACCACTACAGTAAGCCTTCACTCAACAAGCTGTTCGCCCTGTTTCAAGAATACCCAAGAGAGACTTCTCTCATGTGCAGGTTTTTAATAATGTCCTCTGTGACATTTGGAAGCACAGTCAACAGGGAGTATAGTTTGACTTGTTAAAGAAAATAATTAAATATTTTATTCAGGCTGACAGCAGAGTCGAATGGTATGGTCTGTTGTGCAGGAAACTCAGAACTGGAAGTCTCCAGAGGAGTCTTATCATCTTTTAAGTGTTGACTTCAGTTTTGTAATAGGCACCTTCTGAGCCCTTCTAAGCTCTACTGTGAACGGATGTGACTTATAATTAAGCAGGGAGCTGAACAGCTATGTCAAGGACTAATTCTATCTGCACACAGGTAAGAGCTATTAAAAACAGGCATTGGCTCCAAGCATTCAATATTGATACTTTACTAATACACTGTGTGATAGCACTGCTGAACACTTGGCCCGAGGCTACCAAAAGACCACTAAAGATTAGTTCCCAGTGAAGGGTGGTTTAAAGCACTGGAAAGTGGAATGAAAGTGTTTTACAGATAACCTAAGTTCCTTCCTAACCTTGCAGATTACAAAGGTTGAATGTATAAGGTTTTACTAGTGTTAAATTATGTCTTTTCACTTATATGGAATAAAGCAATTTATTGGTAAAACATACAAAATTGTATGATCAACTATAAAATTGCCAGGTTTAAAACTGGCTATGTATTATGATCTTTCATTCTCTACAGTGAAATGATGCGATGAGCTTTTCACAATGAGGTATATTTTGGTTCTAAAAACGAAATCCAATCAGCATTCTTACATTATGAAGCAGACCTAGAGTAACAAATACTCATCCAGAACACCAATTAAATCTCCACTGTGAAAAATGCTCTCCATAGCATTCAAGACAGCAGTAACATAAAAAGGTGAGCTTTACTTTTCATTTCTATCCTATTAGCTTCTTCAGTACAAAAATATTTAAGAAATGTTTTGTGTAACTTCGAACACTACTGCTCTGATTTATTTCTTTATCCTCTATATACTTAGTTAGTCAGATTGAAACATTACAAAGGGTAGTTAGTCCCTCATTGAGACCATCAAAATGTTCCACTGATAGAACTTGGGAGATAATCTTACTGTTCAGTGGCTTCTGGGCATCAGCATTCCCTTCTCCTTCAAATCCTGAGGGCTGGTCTTCTACCTTCACAGCTGTCTTTTTTGACCTTGTCCTGTCATCTTCATCTTCACTGTCTGCTGTGTAAAGACTTCGATCTGTAAATGGACGTCTCTCATCTCTTCTCAAAAGAAAAAAAAGAAGTCAGTTTTTACTCTTAAAAACCTGAAGCAACCATTTTCCTTCCATTATTTACAACACATTCCAAAGATATAACAGTAATATTGTCTTATGCTCATCTCTTCATTCTGAACTGTAGGTATTCCCATTTACTTCCTATGCAACTGTCATTTGCATAAAGATAGGAAGTTTAACACCAGAGTACTTTAAACGAGAAGCGCTCTTATAGATGGATACAAAACAATTTTTTCTACTTTGAAGCATTCCCTTCAGTACCGACCCCACTGAGCAACTGAATGAAATGCTGTAACAAAGAAACATGCAAAGAATCCCTTCCTCTTCACTTCCTACTTGTGGCTCCACTAGGGGACAGCAGACACAGACACTCCTCCTGTATCCCTAACTAGACTCTTACTGTAAGAACTTAAGAGCTCTACAAATAGAAATATCAACAATTAGCATATTCCAGACCATAATGACCAGGAAAAAGTGTCCACAAGTAATCCTTTATACCTAATTATTCTTCCATTTGACAGCAGAAGGCGAAGATCATTGTCTTTTGTTCTCCATTCAGGTACTGTAGAAGAGGGCTGAAAGGGCTTGTTAAACCTCCCATTCAGTTTTGAGCTTGTGATATCCTAAAAAAGTAAAAGCAATTTTGCTTATTATTTTTTCCTATGAATTCAACTGTTTTTTCTGCACTCCATAAAAGATTAAATTCACTACTAGGATGGTTACCACCTGGATAGCCAACTGAAAAAAGCTCAGACAAAACATGTTTGGATGTAAAGAACTTCAGGAGATGACTGCACTTTCTCCTTCCTTGAATCATCTATACTCCCCTGGAGCACCTGAAACAAATACAACTTTCCTAGAATACTCCTTTTACGTTTCCTTTGAAGAAATACCAATACACTCAGGCAAGCCAGAAGCTGCGCTTGGAACTGCTACAGCAGCTCCTGGATTGGGTACGTGCTCCCTGATATTAATATCTCAGAACTGATTTAAAGCATAGCAAAATATCAATAATGGAAAGTAACTTGCCTCAAGCAAAACTCTCTTAGTTCAAAGCAATTTATATTTGACATATACTCTAAAACAATCTATCCATATCTCATATGACAAAGAGTTCTAGTCTGCATTCTTACACATCTTAAAACCATTTTCTTTTCAACAGAGATTAGAAAACTACTCTGGTTTTGTTTTTCCTTGCACATAACTCAATACTTGCCTCTTCCCATGGTGACATCTCCAGCCTTTTCAGTACCTCCCTAGTGTGAAGTTCCAGGATGTCCAGATTAGAAGGAGTTTTGGTAGCATGGTCTCGCAGCTTCCTCACCCTTCGTCTGGAGTGGTGAGGGGAAGCTGTTTCATGTGAAGATCGTGAAGTTGGAGACACACCAAGAATTCCCTGAGTTTTAACTAATTTGCTGTTTTCCTCCTGTAATTAAAACCACTTTTCAGAATAGTCTCAGAGGAATAAATCCACATATTTAAGTACTGCTTCTTGTTAATCTAATTAAATGTAAATTATGTATGGAGAATTGTTAGATGTTTTAGAGAAATAACTACATGTTTCATTCAGATTTGATGTGCAAAGTTTAGTTCTACTGCACCTTTTTTTTCATTTAAGGCTTTTACGCTATTCCACAAGAGTAGTGCCACCAAAACACATGGTTTTATTCAGCAAGGCAGCACAGGGTAGACATGTACACAACAGATCACATCCCCTTAGACCCATTCTCTTCATGTGGAAATGGGTGAATTTTTCAAGAATCAGTAACAACTGAAGAATAAAGGAGCAAAACACTGGGATGGGAAAGCAACAACAACAACAAAAAAAAAAAACTCCCCCACTGACTATAGCACACAGCCACAAAACAGAGGAGTGAGCAAAAGAGATGACAACTGACCAGAACTAGCTAACAAATAGATAGGGGAATGGAATATGCACAGAACATCAAATTAAAGTCTTTAAGAACACAATAATAATAATTTTAAGTAGTTACAAGTAACTACATTTTAGAAATACTAAACTACAAATAATTTCACCATTAGAATCTAAAAAGCAACAAAAATACATAACTATAACAATAAATAATAATACTACTATCCATTTTCTTTATCTGAAATACCCATAGCTTAGTATTCCAAATAGTTTTCCTCTTGATGTTCTATTATTAAATGAATGATAAATAAATTAAAAGGTGAATGTGGTCAACCAGAAGCATAACTATGATGGAGTTCCCTGATTCAAAAGATTTATTTTCAGAAGACTTACAGAGGGCTGTCTCTGTTCTTACCTCTACAGAACGAATCACTTTAGAGAGCTCTTTGATGAGATGCCCAGGCCTAATGTTGTCTGGAATTTCAAAGGCATGTTCTGTTACAAGCTGTATGCAAAAAGGGAAGAAAAGATACTCAGTTTTGGGGTTTTTTTCCCAGATAAAAGTAGAAATAATATTAAATAAACAAAACTACAAGGGAAAAAATAAAAGTAAAATAAAAACCAGATTCATTTCTGTAATAATGACCACAAACTGCCAGGACTGATATACCATGCAGTAGCTTCCAGTGCAAGCTTTAGTAGCCAGCAGATATTCCTCAGTGTCTCCAAGATTCCAAAGAAGAGGTAACAGAAAGCCACAGTGACAACCACTTTTTTTTTTTTTTTATCCTCAGTACAGTAACCACCCTTTTTCCCTTTACCAGAGCAATACTTGGACATTCATTAGAGTCATGACTTTAAAAACACCTTAAGACTAAGAAAATTTCACCCTGAGAAAAATTTAATCTCAAGAATAATCATGAGTAACCAAGATGCAGATTTTTAGACATCTTCCTGACATCCAATTCTTAAAAATTACCATCTTAGCTTTTTTAAAATCTAGCAGGTTGAAAAATGCAACTCAGAAAAAAAACCCTATTCCTTATAAAAAATGAAGGAAGTCGTAAGAGTTTATGTTCCCTTTAATCCTCTGAAACCATATCAGAGACAGATTTCATATATATAAACACACAAAAGTCCAAACACTCTACAGCTAGAGCCAGCAAAATATATTTTGTATGTAGCTTAAATGTCCATTTAGAACACTTTTAGTTAGAATTAAACAGATAAAACATCACTTACACACAGGCTAGAATGACTGCCTTGAATTCCTCTAATCAACTACTTAAATGGAAAAACATCCCAAACACTTTCAGCTACCCACATTTCAAAAATGAGATTCAGCAGCAAAATGACTGCTAGAAGCAATTCAGTACTGTATGTGCATTTCATTGAACCTGGCTTCCTCTCAGTCATTAAAACAAATGCTTTCTCCCCCTCCCAAAAAAACTCAATACCAACATATAATCATGATGTGATTATTCATTTCAGTGCCCCTAATTCTACAGGGAAGATTAAATCAGCTGCTATTATTTACCATTGTTCATTCTTTGAATGTATCATACCTCTACACATTCACCCTGGAGAAAACAGCAGCTCTGTCACTAAACTGTATAATTTTTCCATCAAGTTATTGGTCATTTTAGGACCATTCAATCCTTCCTACTTCACTGTCTCAAAAGAAGATGAGTTTGAAATTCTCTAGAAAATGGCACAAAACAATTCTCTAAGATAATTCACCTATGTTGAGAAGACATACTCTGTGACACAAATGTGAAAGCTCATGAGAGGGGTTCTCCTTTGAGGAGCACGTATTTGCCATTTTTTAGGAACTGTCTGAAATCCTCAGCATGAGCAGCTCAAACTGCATTGCACAAAGCTCCTCCTGTCCTCACCTGCCTACAACTCCAAACCTATCACACATGTGGTCTGCTGCATAGCAGGACTGGCTCAAGGATGAAACAGTAGCCAGAGAAGATGGGTGTAAGGTACTAAACATGATAGCTGGTGGACAGCAGACAACACTATGGCTGAATCACTGATATTATGCACTTCCCTCACAATGGGTGTGTCTGTTCATCCAGTGGTTTAGGAATACTCAAAGGTCTCATTAATAAGCATTCAGAATGCAGCAAGTGCAATTGATTTTTCTTCCACAGAGAAGCAGAGAACGTACCTCATTCCACATGAATCAAAATACTTAATGACCTACTAGACAGTACACAAATGCTACAATACTACACTACAGCAATCTAGAAAAAAGGAATGCTAATCCAATTTCAAATCAAAATAAGGATTTATATAGGCTGTGTTTGATCTCAGTTGAGTAGCCTGATCACTTGGCTTGCTTATTATCCATGAGTCCTAGGGTGACATTATGATGCTTGTATCCCCATTCGTGTGTTCTGTTTATGGATATTATGTTCTGTGCCTTCAAGACGGGCTCTGAAGAGCGAATGTTTTGGTTTGTTATCAGCCTGCTCCCCCACGGCTGGCGGGACACAGAGATGGGGCAGTACATAGGGCGGCTTTTGCTTTGCTCTTGCTTCTGCTTTGCCCTGCTTTTTGCTTCTGCTCATGAGTTAGTTTAGCTAAGCAGTCTGAATTTTTCCCTGGACTGTTTTTCCTTTCCTTTTTTGGAACTACTTGAACCTGCTCCAGACTGGGACCTGGGAAACACCAAGAGTTTGCACCCTGTGGCCTGCAGCAGCTATTCCCAGCGCCAGAGGGACCGACAACAGAGCAACCACTCCCAAGAGAGACTTTGCTGAATTTGTCATCCTTTTCAGAACGGTGAAAGAGTGTTGTCATCTGGTATTGTTCATTTTGTATGCTGGGAGGTGCTTTGCCTGTTAAATAAACAGGTTCTTTCCACTTCTCTCTGAGGAATCCTTCCTGAACCAGTTGGGGGGAGGGGCTCTGTGGGTTTGCTTTCTGGAGGGGCCCCCTTTTGGAGTTTCTCTCCCAGATTTGCCCCATCTTTGCCCAGATGCAAAGATGGCTTGGATTCACACGTGGTTCAAGAACTTAGGCCCAACATCCTGTAAACACTGCGACATTGCTCGCTAACAAGCCTTCACCCAGAACAGCAGAGACCAAGAGACACTGGAGGACCAACTGACAGGGCCAGCAGAGTTTCATCTGGGATCAGTAATGCTGCATAGGCTGGACTCCAGCACATTCCACAAATAAAAACCACTTCTGCATTTGCATCTCATGTTCAGTTCCATGGAGCTCATGCTGTTGGATGCAGCATTGTGCAATTATCATACATACTATCATACATACGTGTTGCATGGTAAGTTTTCTTACAAGTAAAATTTGTGGGTAAAAAGAGCAGAGAGATCTCAAAGAGCCAGTTCAAGTCTGGCTTGCAACAAGGCAATATCACAAGCAACAACAAAGTAGAATACCCTCAGTCAGAACCAAACTGCCTGTCAGTGAACAGTACTTCCCAGGAGCACTGGTTCCAAGAGGGTTTATTAGCATAGACACATGAAAAAATACATGGAATTAGACCAGACCCAGCTCTGTGCCAAAACAAGCTTTCCTGGAGAAAAGAGCACCAACAAAGCCAGCACTGATGGCATACTTATGATTTTACAAGAGTAAATCAGTGTTGAGCAAGGAGAGTATTCAATTGAAGTTAATATTCCTCAATCTGAATCTAAACTGACTCTTCAGCAGGTGTAGTTGAAATGTGCTTTCCACACCAGTGACATGAATGGAAAATGAAAAATACCATGGCATTCCATCCCTCCACTGCCTCAGACAAGGATTAATAGACTGTATAAACACAATTCTTAGAAAATTCCCTACCTTATCACCTTATCCTCTGGTATTCTTATCCTATCCTGAGGTAAAGCAAGATTCTACCTCAATCAGCTATAATACTTGAGCTTATTAAATGGCCTAACAGACTTGGAATAATCATGGAATCATGATTATTGGAATGTAAGTCTTGATGCCAAAATCCAATATAAACGTCACCCTAGCCATGGAAACATCAGTTTTTATTTTCTATCAAGTTTGTAGGTCATAGCATTGTTCAGTGACTAATCATAGAATATAAAATTGTCATTATGATTCTTCCCCAAATCAGCAGTATATACTTTCAATAGACTATTTCAGTATTCATTAACAGATAAAAATAATCTTAAACTTTAAAAGGGCATAGACCTCCACTTAATTTTAAATCAAAATAGAGGTCACCAAAATAGCAAACAAAATCATTTATACGTACTTCTTTTTTCATCCATAATTTTAAAGCAGTAAGTAAAGCCTTCACTCCTTGCACTAAATAGCTTGGAGGCTGGAAACCATCTTCTCTCAGTTCTAAAAAGGATACAGAAACCAATTTAGAAACATATCAAGAGAGAAAATAGAATTATACCTACCCTTCAGACAATAAAGTTGCCATTGTGCAACAGCACACTATAGGAAAAATTGTGCAAGCAAATGAAACATGGCATGGTGCATTTATGTGCATACTGTAACAAGAATGACCATGAAAAAACCAAATCCAACCCCAGAGTGATTCTACATAAAACCTTCTTTTTAAAAACTTATTCTTGTATGAATTACGGTTAGTTCACAACATACTAAAGGTGATTTAGGGAAAAAGAATCCAAATCTAAAATACAGAACAAAAAAATAACATATTTGAAGAAAGAAATCACTTGTGTTTCATTGAGAAATGTTTTAGTCAAAGGGGACCAGCAGGATGTGGGATGTATCTCTAAATTAGAATCTGCATTGCTTATCCCCATACATATGCAAATGGCTCACACTAGCATACTTCCACTTCCCAAACATTTTTGTCACCCTTCCAATTATCACAGTTCTCCCTCACATGGTTTACATTTTTACTCCGAAAATCGAAGGGACAGGGGTGGAAACCACTCTGCTTCAAAGCCTTCTCTTCTTAGGGAAGTTGGTGTTCCCAACTGATTGCAATTCTTTTTTCATTCTCTCTTTTGCTTGACAGGGGTAAAACAAAGAAGGGAAAAGAGAAATCCTCCATAAACAGCCAAAAGTAGATTATAACCTCCCCTCACGTTCCTGACAAATATTTCCACTTGTCAATAGCAAATGGATCAACATTAAAACCATTTGGCTCATTTTATCCCCTTAAAAGAATACACTAATAAAACACCATTCTTATGGATTATGTATTAGGAAGCTGGCAGAAAAAAGAAGGTTCTGTGAGTAAACAGCTGTTCTTCTCTCAAAGGCCTCCTACTTGTTAAAGGGTATGAGACGTACTGGCAGCAGCAATCTTCCTGCCCATTAGCTGACTGAGTTGATAAAATTTTAAGAATACAATGGAGTACCACAGGCTGAATCTTCTAGATGCAATAGAAACAATTCCATGAACTAAAAGTAATTCAAATTAATGAGTACAGCATACATGAACAACAGCACACAGTGCCTATTTGGAAACCCCAAGAATTAAGAAAAATATTTAGGTGAATGCAATAATACTTATCGTGAAACACTTTCTGCCAAGAAAAAGTCAAATTCAAAATGTTTGTGACCCTGTTACCATTCTATAAAATGAAGCAGGAAAGACATGTTGTGCTGATTTTGCTCACTGACCTGAATTCTATAAAACTACTGCTAACAGCTGGACATCACCATTACTCCATAAAACTGAACTGGCATCATCCTTTATTCATAAAACAATGGATTCTGACTAGCAAATACCTAATTCATAGGAGTCTTGATGCCAAAATCCAATATAAACTTCATCCTAGCCATGGAAACATCAGTTTTTATTTTATTGCGATGTTTATAGGTCACAGTGTTGTTCAGTGACAAAACATCTGCTAAACCAAAGATTAAACATAACATGAGAATAAGCTTCACAACCCTTCCCTAAGACACAAGAGGCTCATAGCCTCAAGGAGTCATGGGATAAAAAGGGGAGAGGGAAGAGTGGGGTGAACAGACACAGCTTATAGTTAGCTAGATCTTACAGAAACACATGCATGTGTTTCCAGCAGGAACACAGTTCCTATGGCTTCTGATGAGTTTGTAAACGTTAAATATGCATGAATGACAGAAACCAAAGCAAGCTTTCAAAATAAAAATACTCTTTTTGAAAGCAAAAGTTTTCTGCAAGTTTGTTCTGTTTGGTAAATTTTTTGAGCTGCTCTGGGGTCACTGTGAGACTTTAAATGCTCATTTAGGAAACAAGGGTTGTTCAATGCTTTAATTTGGTGAAAGAAAAAGAGATAATTTTCCATATGTTGTACTGTTTTCACATTAGAAAAAGTTATGTGGGATTCCCATCTATTCCGAAACAGAAATTGAATTCAGCAGCCTCTTCGGAAGGTTGACTTCTGTCCTTTGAAATACTTTGTATTATTAAGATTAAACAGAGCAGGCAGAGGGCAAGATACTTGAGGAAAAAAAGGTGAAGTCAGATAGTCACTCTCTCAAACACAAATATACATGGGTACAATTACAACAATTAAGGAATGGGTGAGGAAGTTTGGAGAAGAACAGCAGCTGTTAAGAACTGGAGGCTGTTGAGACACCTCTTGGATAAACACTGATATAAGTGATTTAACACAGCCCAGAGGAACTGGTACATCTTTCCTACAAAAGCTCTCAGAGACATCTTTCCTTCTACAACCAGGAGCTGAGGACAGCAGGCACTGTGACTGGAAAGGTCAAAGAAAATTGTAGAAGTGCAAGAAAACTTCTATGTTCGGCTGTGAAGCCACCAAGAAGAAACTCAGATATAAGTTAGGGGGATCATTTCATACAACTATTTGCTTAAAGTAAAGGCTATCAAAGGATATTCAAAAATCTTAAATTATATGAAGGAAGCCTAGGAGAAAAAACTGATGCCATGGTCCATTATCACTTAAGAGAAAAAGAATTATAAAAGCAGGTATATGTACATCTGTTAAAATAAAACATGCACTACCTTTCAATGTTTCCAGTAAGTTTTTGGCCACAAACCAACAGATGGCTTCAAAGAAAGGAAATTTGAAAAGATCCGGGGTTTTTAGCCTCTTCTCCATTTCATAACACCTGAATAAATGCAAATATTACAAAACATGAATGTTTTAATTATTAAATTCATTATTCAACTATGTAATCATTCAAATTGACACAATGTCCAAAATAAAATGAAATAAAATAACCATGGCCATGATAAATAAAAGAAGTCAAGTACCACATAGTTAAACCCCAACAAGACCACAGACAAGATTGAACTCTGGTCTCATTCAGGCTCTGACCTTATCAAGTTTGACTGCGGCACTTCTAAGAATATAGTTGGACTTCATAAAACTAGGATACAAACCCAATGTGTGATCTTTTAACAGATGGAATTTTATCGGGATTCCACTGTAATAAATAAAAACAATATGTTTAGAAGACAGCTCTACATCTTGGACAAAAACTAAATACAGCTGCCCTTAGAGCAATGCTGACTTGAGGATGCTCATTTCAACTCAGTGTCGCACACCTGGGCTTGCTTACTTTTGTTTTACTCACTTATTCTAATCTCCAAAGTAGAATTGTTTTCTTTTATTTTTTTCCTCCTTTTAGTCACTTAAATTCTTGCACAGCCTTCATTTTGCTTTTGAAACAAACTTTGCAGAGGTAAAACAAGAGAATGTGCTTGATACATTCTAACTGACTGTTAGAGAGCCTGTACCAATTTGATCCTGGTTAAGCGCATGAAGAAAAATCTCTATGAAAAGAATATCCTGCTTACTGGGGAACAAGTAGAGGAAGAGCTGAGACTAACCTGAGCTGCATGCCAATGTTGAGGTTGTGCAAAAAGTTTCCTCCAAAAGCCATACAATCCTGAGATGTGAGCACAGCATGAATCCAGCCTAAAATGACAGATTGTGAAACTTAATACATACATATGAATTATTCTAAGACTGTTCTTAAATATGCACATAAGTAAAAATGCTGTTCCTAAAAGAAAAGAAGCAAACAGATTAGTATTCTGTGCTAGGAACAAGTAATTTTAACAGCATGTAAACTACAGTTTTTCAGAAATCTAATGGAACTGCAGTTTTCTGAAATAATTAAGCTTAAAACATTTATCACTGGGAAGGGGCGGTAAGGATGCAAAGCCAACTTGGCAAGTAAAAATTCCAAAAGTTTTCACTCCAATCCATAAATATAAACAACTCAGGAATGGAAAAATATACTGAACAAAAGATCAACTCATAAAAATGAAACAAAATTATATGTCTTTCAGTACTTACATATTGCTTACAGTAACTGGGATGTTTGCACAACAAAGAATCATTTAGCAATACTGAAGTTTCTCAAATAGGAATTCAGAAGTGGTCCTATAAATTATTCTAAATACAGCCATTCTAAGTCAAGTGAAATTATGATCAGTTTAAAACCCAGTCTAGACATGCTATAAAGTTTGTCACATAACTGAAATATTGTCCTTAAGAAATCCACTATTCAACGTGGCAAAGCATGGCCAACATTACACTATCGATCTAGCTAATTACTAGGGGATCATTTCAACTAAGCACACAAAAGAACACATTACATGAGCTGCCTGATTAAAAAGAGTTATCTGTGAAATTTATACTGTGGAGCTTTAGTGTAAGTAAACTACAAGGAGACTTTCTCCATCAAGATCTGATTTTGCATGCCTACAGATGTTCTTTGACACAACATGAGTTGGCCAGACATATGCAGACTACTTCATGCTTTCACTGAGAGCAGGCAAGATGGACAAACACAGGAAGCTTCCCAATTTGAGGAAAGATCAGACCAAATCACAAACTATGTATTACAAACTAGCATTAAATCTATGCCCTAATTCAGCTAAAGGTGAGCAGTTTCATGGCATACCTGCCTCAACCTAAGATATTTCATTTTTTTCATTCCTGCTTGCCATTTTTATGCTGCACTTTTGATCTAGGTCTACATAACAAGGAATGAAAATTTGGTGTAGACCACACAGAATATCTTGAATAATATTTAAATAACTCTAAAGAGCCTCCCAGTAGATGTTATTCACCTACATGCAAGATTAATTTTAGATCAGAAAACTACTCTGAACATATTTCCAAGATTATAAAATAATTATGACATTCACTAGCACCAATGCAAGCAGAAACAGCAAGTGATTTTCACCAGAGATCAGGGGATTTTTTTTTCAAAGTCTCTCCTCAGTCTTATAGAATTTCCCATTTTTTAAAACACCTGTCTTGAAACCTAGTTTAATTTACAGGTTTTCTGCTGCACTCCATCATATGTATAACAACAAGTATGTGTGTATACACATACACGCACATGTGTATTTGAAAGTACCTTTTTATGTGTACACATATTGAAACACATGTACACATGAGAAATTAATCATCTGATGATACTTTTTTTCATGGCCACATTACAGTGATAGCTCAGATTCAGCTGATTACTTGGAAAGCAGTTAACTATTTTCTGTGATTCACAATAAAGTTCTTCACTCTATAATTCTGCTTTCTCTGTTCATAGATCTATGAACTCACATACATGGACAATTAATGCTATTTCTTGATAGAAATACATGGTTTTAAAAGCTCTGGCTGTTCAGGAATGTCAGGAGCACATAGAGGGCCTCATCAGCTAGCAGTTATTCTGCACAAGCTGTGAATCAGAGCAGTAAACACAGCACCTCACAGGTATAGAGCCGAGCTATGAGAAAAATGAAGTAGTCTAGAAAGTACAGGATGGAATAATGTACTGATTATAATCTTCAAGGTTTCTTCCAGAACTAGAATTGTAAACCATTTTCCTGCTTCATGTATTTAAAGCTTTCTTTCCAGTCAAAAAAAAGAAGACAGCACCCAGTACAAATTGTCAATAATAAAATACTAAAAAGCATTTATAGAGATAGCTTGGATAAGCAAAAATACCAAAACCTAGCACTTTATTGGCAAAATATTGTTTGTGTTATTAAAGACTTCTAAGCTTATGGTATTTGGGAGTTGCGTAGGGTGAGGTGTTTTGTTGAAGCATTTTTCTGTTTTTTATTCTTTATTAAAGAATTGTTTTGAATTGTTTTGGCACTTCTCACAACAAAAGCAAACCAAAAACCCACCCAATTTGTATTCTTAATACTCTAGCCTACAGCATAAGAAGTTTTATGCAACATTTTTGTAATAATTAGGCTTAGTAAGCCTTGCTGAAAAATACTGAAATCTGTAAAAATAAAACCGTATTATAGAATTAGGGTAAGAATTCAGTCTGAATACTTAACAAATAGTGAGCAATCTGTGCTTTATTAATTGGAACTACTTCCCTGATAATCAAAATCAACTCTCAGTTGTTGTCTTCTAATTGGGTAACAAATATCCTTTCATTCCCGGGTAATTGTTATGATTGCCTGACAATCTTAAAAGCTAATTACTTGTTTTGAAAAATCTAAATTTCTAATTTTTTATTATTCTCTCTTATCAATAATTTTAGAGGATACCAAATGTTGATTATGCAATTATTTTACAATATTCATAATTCCTGGTGATTAAACTTGCTAAGTCCTAATACCAAGAGTAAAATCTTACCTGTTGGAACGAATAAAGTGTGTCCTTGCTTCACAACACACTTGTAACACTTGTCAACCTTGTCCCCAAAATATACTTCACTCTGGGTGACAGATGAACTCCAGGACTCATAGAGAGCCAAATTTTCATCAGTGGGCTTGATCAAATAGAATATCTTCTCACCCTATTAAACAAATATACCAAACAAATAAATTAATGTTTTCCAAGAGGTACACTACAACCTCTTAGTCACTCCTAATGAAGTGATTGACCTAATAGATTGACCTAAATGTAAAGTATTCCATCTTCCCACTATGGCATGTTCAGGCAGTGTATCACAAATGAAATCCACCAAGAGCTTAGATACAGCATTTTAAACAGGTGGTGTCTTGTGATTTAAAAGAAGCAAACAAACCAACCAGAGCTTTTCATACAAAAAAAAAAAAATCCAGTTTTTATAAATTCATGGATATGCACACACCTACCAAAAGAGAAAATGAATGGATGAAACCACTTTGCCTCTTCTATGATGTACACATGGTCAAATTTGTGAGAATAAAAAGTTGAGTAACCAATGATTTTCATCCAATTATTTTTTCCTGCTAAAACCTCACTGTATCACCCACAAGTCTACTGAAGTGATCAGTCAACCAATTACAGTCTACAAGTCACCAACAGCATGCTAAAATAAAAGCATTAAAATGCAACACCAGAGATCAATAATTCACTTTCAACCTCCTCCCTTAGCATTGCAAGCCCAAGATTTAATGCAGGTGATAATGTCACAACAGAAGGCTGCACACTGGATAACTTTTGTTTCACATAGTCATAGACATCCAAGGGGTGGCTGGGCACTGGAACAGGCTGCCCAGCAAAGTGGACACAGCACCAAGCCTGACAGAGCTCAAGAAGTGTTTGGACAATGCTCTCAGGCACATGGTGTGGCTCTTGGGATGCCCTGAGCAAGGCCAGGAGTTGGACTCGATGATCCTCATGGGTTCCTTCCAACAGAGCATATTCTGTGATTCTGTAAATCAAGCAGCATTCATACCCAGAGAACGTGGTACCAAACTGATGTTCCTCCAAAATCAATATGAAAATCTGTATAGCTGTCCTGGACACCCATTAAGCAATACTTCTGAACAAAAGGCTTAGGGAAGACAGAATCATCTGGCCAATAATTTTCCACCCACGAAAGCTTTCTGGCAATGTCTGGTACTTCCACTAATTCAGACATCCTTTTAAAAAACAAACAAAAAAAAGGAACTGTTAATATAAGCAGGAGTAAGCACACCTCTTTTTAAGTGACAGCTTCCTACAAAGACATTACTTATGAACTAATAAATATGTTTTATACCCACATTACATGACAGTGGCTGTCTACATAAAATACACCTCCTCCTGTCTTCCCCACTACAGGCATTATATTCCTACACATATTGTTCAGCTTAGTGAAAACCACTTCCTACATTCAAGGAATTGAAGTCAATACTCACTTTGTGTCTGAGAATTCCAGGCTGATCACATTCAATACTTTGGGTCGGTCAGGATTTGTGAAGTATTTAATGTAATTATGGAGCTTCATTTTACTGTCTGCTTGTCTTGCTACATCTATGACATCTATCACTTTGTCACCACCTGTGAAAAACAGGATGACTTTCGTAAGGCTATCACAGATAAAAGACATTTCAGGAATTTAAGAGAAAATTAGCTTTTTTCCAGTCTTTATCAAAACATTTCTGCAGAAAAACTCTACTACTACCATTATTCTCTTGAAAGAGAGACAGATCAGTATAAACCAACTTTTTATTAGGTTTAACTTTAATTACTATAATCAGCCAAGGACAGAACTGAAAACACTCTAAAAATAAATCCTCTTTCCTGTGGTTAACCAAAAAGAAAGAGTAGTATAGAATGGCTGCATCTGTTTAAAAAAAAATGGGTTTGTGGCTGCAATTGCAAAGAGTAGCATGGAGAAAGTTATCAAGGCAGATCTCTTTCTCACTTTTCCTATCAAGCATCACCGAACTCCCACCTCCCTTACATACATGCACAACTTGCAAGCACACAGTACTTTCACTGAATAATTATCATGGCTGTGTTTAATTTCTGATGACAATAGAGGGTTACACACCATGTGTTCTGAAGTGATACATTTAGAGAAGTAGACAAGCCAAGAGAAAGGACTAACACCACGACTATAACCAAGCAATTGGTTTATGTCCTTTTAGTTACACAATGGCCAAATTTGACACTTAATTTTGGAACGCTGGAAACATGCCTAGATGGACATTATGAACATATTCACTTTAAAACTGTATGTTTGTATCATCTTGATAAATTCCAGCTGAAATATTACTTATTCAGTTTTCTTATTTTTTATTTCAGTAATAGGAAGGTAAATCTGTGGCATTCCAATTTTTTCCCTGAACTGTAAAACTTGGTAGATGTAGATAAGACAGTCAAGTTTCTATCTGAATCCAAACAGGCAGTAATCCAGAAAAAAAGATTCAGAAATATCACCATAATAATAATTACTCTTTAAGGCAGAACACACATTACTATTTATCATCACAATGGTGACAACACTGCATATTCTGATGCCTTTGTAAAATATTGATGGACAGAAAACCTACTTTCAGCACACATCATTACATCAGGTGATCATGGGAACACACTCAGACTCTCAGCTGTACCACGCGTTACAGGAATGTCCTGCTGCACTTGGCTCAGTCTCTGTCTGTACTGCACACTTACATCAGGCTGGCACAATTACAGACTGGTAAGAGATCTGATAAGAAAGAAGTGGTTCTTGGGAAGCCTCCCCTGGCAAAGGATGCCAAGGTAGAAAAATTTCAGGAAGGCCAATATACTGAGTCTAAAACATTAGGTTTTTTCATAGCCTAACCAATGATTAAATTTATTAATCCTAAGAGTGATTCATTCAATTCCCATTATCCTTGGCTTACATGTAGCAGAAAAAAGCTTCAGCATTCCACATATAGCTTGCACTGAAATTAAAAGGTTTGAAAATTGAGACATAAGGCTGTAGTCCTATCACACATCTACCAAAGAGACAGACACACACACCAAAAAAATGAAAAAAAAGGAGAAGAAAAAAAACATTCCAAACCATAGTGTTGATTTTACTCTCTCCTAGTCTTGAATTTCAAATAAGTATTTAGATCTGGAAGCTCTTATAATCATTTAGTATTAGCAAGTATTTATTTTAATTTACAGACAGGATCATTTTAATAAATACTCCAGAGTGACTCTTACCCACATAGCGTTCCACATCTAAAACTGAGAAAGTTGGTGGAGGAAGTCTGAGTCCCAGACCATCTAATTTAGGAACCATAATGGGAACATCAAACCCATGTTTCTCCAGATATCTTTGTGTTAACTGGCTTCCATGCATTTTCAAAATTACTTCATCAGCACTGGTGGAAAGAAAGGATGGAGTATTAGCAGAAAAGCATTCTCCAAGCACTACTGAAATAAAAAAAAAGTCTGTTTGAGAAAGGACAGATGGGAATGGCTACATCTGAATCAAAAAGAAACACACAGTATTGTTTTATTAAGCATTTAACTAAAAGACCAAGGAAATAACCTCAACAAGCAAAGAAATTTTTACTGTAATGCATCATCTGGAAACTCATAGTTCTTCTGTATGACTGAAGAGAGTAACTTAAAAGGATAGGGAAAAGGAATTCTCAGAGAGGCATTAAAGCACATTTTGCTAACAACAACCACCAGCTGCTCTAAAGAATTGTAAGTCATTATGTTTCAGTGAGATAGCCAACCAAACTCAGGATTAAAGTATAATCATGTTTCTCCACTTTCTTCTAAAGCATGCAAAAAATAGGTAGACTCTACCAGTTCCAGTGAATCTTCTATGAAACTGAGAACTACTCCTGAACCAAAGGAATAGACAGGCAATATTCTGACACTAAGAGCACAAACACCCAAGAAACAAAACCAAAAACAAACAAACAAAAGCCCCACCCCAAAACTCAAAACCTCTCAGACCACCCTGCAGCAGTCCCAACAGACAACCCAGCCCAGTGCAAAACTTGAACAGGGGAAGCTACTGCATGAAAAAGCATATGTATCCATCTGAAACAGGGATACACTGGGAAGAATTCTGAAGAAGGAGGAAGTCATCCTCAACCTTCACAATGTGAAGCAGAAAAATGTTAGTAACTTCCTCTAAGACATGCTCAGATGACATTTCACTGTGTTTTCCCACCAGAATATGTAAGGAAGATTCTGTACCTTGGGAAAGAGCGAGCCCGCAGCTGTTTAACAAAGGTCCGTGTTCCAGCCTGCACTGGTTTGGAGCCATCATCTGGCTCTGTGTAGTCATGCCTGTGCCAGTTTCTCCTCTTCTTCACTACAAGTTTCAGAAGCATTAAACATGGAATTAGTTAAATCAGATGGCTCAGATTAGCAGTCATCCCATCAGTGAGACAGACATGCCTCAATCACATTAAAAAAATAAGGTTTGTTAATCGCAGTAATCAGGTGACATTCTACCTATTTCCAGCAAATGACATCTGCAAGATACAATAACTCTCTGTACTTTTATAGCTCCTTCTATGTGAGAATCTCAGTGCACATGATACACAAGTCCAACACAAGTAAACAGGTGCAGCCTGAAAGCTGTACAAATCCAAAAGACAGCTACAAAACTAACATTGAACTTTCACTTCTTAAAGCTCAGACTTTCAGACTTTTTTTTTCAATAAACAAAAGAATCACACCTCTTGAATAGCCAGAGACGTCATTTTACATATTCTTTCAAGGTTACAAGACTTAAACCCACTGTACTATTACTTCCCATAAGCACGCCCATATCCAGTCTGATAACATTACTGCTATTCGCTACCACTTCTGCTGCTTATGTTACAGTAACAGTTTTGTGTGCAAACTGCTTTGGACAGGTGTGACCTTAACAATACATGTAACAAAAGCACTGCCCTCCAAAACATACAACTTCTTAACAGTTTGGAGCTTTAATGCACTGCTACAGCATATTAATAAAAAAACAAATGACAAATTAAAGTTCTATTACATTTTTGGGAATCTGGAACTGATAGTTCAATAGTAGTAAAATTACATTTTTAACTGCTCCTTATACTTTATGGGACAAGGAAATTGAAACACTAGACATTCTCCTAAAAACTTGTGATGATCTCCCTATGACAAATGACAGATACCCAAATGAAAAAAAAGTCTGTGTAAAAAAAGTGTATGTACTTTCACAGAATCACAGAATGGTTTGGGGTGGAAGGGACATTAAAGATTATCTAGTTACAACATTCTAGCATGAACAGGGACACCTTCCACTATCCCAGATTGCTCAAGGCTCCATCCAACGTGGCTTTGAACACTTCCAAGATGAGACATCCACCACTTCTCTGGGCAACTTGATCTAGTGTTTCACCAATCTCACAGTAAAGAATATCTTCTTTACTGTGAGATATCTACATCTACTCCCTTTCAGCTTAATGCCATCACCCACTGTCCTATCACTAAAGACCTCAGTAAAAAGTCATCTTATTTCTTACAAGCCCCCTTTACATATTGGAAACCCACTGTCCTATCACTAAAGACCTCAGTAAAAAGTCATCTTATTTCTTACAAGCCCCCTTTACATATTGGAAAGTTGTTCTAGAAAACATAGTAAGCTGTATGTAGCCTCCCCATTTGAGTTTTTTGACCTTGAGAGAAGGAGAGGATAAAGTGACTTATGATATTGTGGTTAACTCAACTGCCTGTCTTCAAATTTTCATCATTTCATAACAAATCATTTCATAATGGATATTTCATTGATTCAGCTTCCTGAACCACTCATTTTTCATCTCCATTTATAAAGAGCAAAAGCCTACAGCCTTGAATGGAAGCCCTTGGTTGTATCATCTGTTTGTTAGTAAACTGCCCCTTGGAGCACTTCCCCCCTATACAAATAAACCTCAATTTCTCATCGTCAAACTCTCAACAGGCTGAGAAGCCCTATTAAATCATCAAGAGGTGCCTCTGCAAAAGGGACCACCATCTCACCATTTGGGAAACAAACTCCAAGAATGCTGAACTTCCTACCTTTACCACTTACTGTACTAAGAAACACACCAAGGGTCCTGTAATTTTAAGGCTGCATTTCAGTTTTTCCTAAAAAAGCCAAACTTTTCTCCACAGCTAGACAGCTGCTACTTGAACACCGCCCCAAGAAGATTTACTGACACCAGATCTATAATTTAACCACTAATATTAAACAGAAACTTAGTGGCATATGCTCAGGAAATTCAGAAGAGGAAAAAGCTAATGTTATTTGTCAACACAAATAGTGTTTTACAGTTATCTGACAAACAGCCTGAAATACAACATCCAGCAAAACCACTGCATTAATACAAATTTTAACTTCATGGAAGAGCTCATTCTTAAATTCACCTAAGTCATGATGCACCCAAAATGTAAAAAAGCACTAGCAGTACTGAAAACACAGCTCACTGTAATAGGAAGCTGAGGATGTATCAGGAAGGGGAAAATAATTTCTAAAAAAGAAAACTAAACTTGCTGTTTCTCCAGATAAAACTGCTGGTTATACAGGAATAATGGACATTTATAGTCATTATACATAAGAGGCAATAATTCCTATTGGTGTGCTGTTTCCCACAGACATGACAACATGGACCCTTTAGATGACTTTTAAGAGAATAAACTGACATTTATACATCTTTGCTAACCGGGAAACCAGTGCTGCTTAATGAGCCAACTATCCAAATACTGTAAAACTTCATAAATAATGAAGACAGGTTTATTAAGTTTTCAAAGCTATTTTCTCAGTCATAAATAATAATGCAAGAAATTAGTGGCTAATACTAATTTTCAACAGAGTAGTTTCCCATAAATTCACTGCTGTTACAACAGCTCGTTAAAATTGTAAGACGATACAGCTGCTTAAGAGATTTTATAGCACAGACATACTTTTTAAAGTCTGTCTTTCCAACACTTACAAATCAGAAAATAAAATCATTCTTTTGCTTGTACTTGGCAATGTACATCATCCTTTCTTAAGGGAACACTGAAGAAGAGGAAACAGTAATGAAAACTTTCTCTGCTTACCTATCCCTTCATTCTAGAGTTTTTTAACCCCTTAAGACATTACAGAAATACCTGCAAAATAAAACAATTTTAATTGAATGGATCCTAATGCTCAAATTAAGGAAGGAACCGGTGTTCACCCTTGGTGTTTATAAAAATTGAGGTAAAACCTGCTGTGACAACACTAAGAACTACACAAGACAGTTGCAGGGAGGGTTAGAAAAAGAAGAGTGTGCTGGAAGTTTTCATGAAATTTAAGTGGAAAGATTCTTTTTCCTTGTTTTTAATTACATCACCCCCTACACTCAAAACAATGGGCCAATAACTTTACTTAGGCAAACACTCCTCCCTGCTTTCTCCCACTACTGGACTGCTTCCCACAGAGATCACCATCTGCTAGACTTCAAATGGAGACCATCAAGAGGTGTACATATGTACAACAAGGCCCCTGGAAGAGGTACTGGAGATTCTCAGTGGCCAAAAAGGCAAAAGAAATGTTGGCACAGGAAGACTGCAAGATTTTAAGGAGCAGACAGTAAATCACAGAACACCCTACTAAGGCCTGGTCCAACATCTCATTCTCAGTTCAGACCAAGCACAGGCATTAATACCACATACAGAAAGATACCGGTTGGAGGGTAGTTACAGAATTGAGAAGGCAAAACCAGATAAAGAAAGTGATGTCCTGAGAACTACAGTCTTATTAGCATTTACTGAACATTACGCTTTTTCAAAGTTCTGGACACTACAAGCTGGTGACACACCTGACTCACAGCTTTCATGCAAATAGAGCATTTTTAGACTTGAGAATCACTGAGAAAACTTTGAAACTCACAAAATGAATATGAATACTCTAAATCAAATAATCTAAAAAAAAAAACCCACTCCACTGTATAATTACTATTTTTTAAATTTTCTCTTTTTAAATTACTTATGATTTTAGGATTCATTATTTAGCATTTTATACACATGGCTGCTTGCTAAAGGTGTAGTAAAATTGTTCTTTCAAATCATGAAGAGGATTTTTTTCTTAAATACATGGAGTAATTAATTTGTTAATTTCATCTTTCCATCTAACTACACAGTAGCTTACTTTTCATTACTGGAATTTTTACACAATTAATTTTGTAGGATACTGAAAGTAACCACCTATTTGTACTGTAAAGTATATTTTTCTTGTATATTTTAAATAATGTTTTTGCACTACCTCATTTGATTACATATTCTTTTGAAACCACTGATATACTTGCTCTCTTCAACAGCTGAATTTTTGTCTCTTAAAACTCTTTGGCAATGGGATTTTAGAATATGAAGCTGTAAATTAAAATGTTTTTTTTTTTACATACATACATAATTTCATATGACTGAAGTACTCTGGAACATTTCTGCATTACCTGAAGCCATGAGACATTATCAGTCTCTTTAAAAACTGAAGGAAGTAGGGCCCAAACCACAAACTACCATACATTTGATTCTGACAGCTGAGAACAATTAATGAAATTCAATGTGAGGACATATTTAATTATATCACCTCTGTCTGGGTTGGTAACTGACATGTCTGAAGCTTCTACTAAATCTAGATGATCTACACACTTGAGGCAATATGAAATAACAAGTATAATTTTTACCACAGATTCTTGTCTTTTTGAAAAGACTTCCAAAACAAAAATCCCTCTTATCTCACTGTCTAATTGCTGCAGGTGAGACAGCACTTACATTACAAGAAAGGTTATTTACAGGCATCAGGGTGAAGCAGACTAGTTCTCACTAATAAAGAAAAGAAGTTTCAAATTTACTAGTTTATTATTTTGAAAAGTCTGATATTATCTCTTGTCTACTCCTCTTCCTAGTTGCTCTATTCCACAGGAAAAAAAAAAAAAAAGAGAAGTTAAGGACAAAAATGGCTGTTGTTTATATTCTGATTTCTAACACAAACATGCAGATTTTGAACTGAAAATGACCATTGGAGTACTAAAAACTACAAGCACATAAACCAGCATTTACCTTACCTTTTAGCTGACAGACCATGAACTCATATATTACAGAAGCTACATATCATGCAAAATGTATTAATTAAATCAGCTATTGATGCTTAATCACTTTGTTCATACTCCACAAGACTATCACTGAGGGTAGTTATAAACTTATTTCTAAATGTAAAGTAAATTCAGATTTGAAAATATTGCTTAAGTCAGCATTAACTATAAAACTTTATCTGATGTCTTCAAGGGGAAGAACCAAACAAAACCAAAAAACCAAAAAACCCCCAAAGAAACAAAAACCAAATGAGAAAAAAAAAAAAAAAAAAGCCAGACAAAACCACAACAAACAACAAAACCCACAAACAAACCTGCATTAGAAAACACAAATGACCATGGCTCAGTTCTTGGAAGGGGAAGACACATTGCTTATAAATACTTTTCAGGTCTGAATGTAGAAATTTAATTCATGGTTGGAAAAGTGATTTTTTTTAAAAAATATTTTTTATAACCTGTTTCCATTTGAGAAGGGGAGATGGAAGAAAAACTAAGGGAGTTGGATAAACTTCCCTAGCATCCTTTCAGTAGTTACCGAAATAAAATCTGTTCCATTTTTCCACTGCAGATCTCTACAGCAAATTTATCTACTGAAAGTAGAACCCAAGAGATGTCTCTTGTTACTCTGTTACAGACTCTTCTGGCAACTCATTTTGACCCTGGCAGAACCTTGTTTATAAATCAGAAACCTGAGATTTGGACCTGTGTAACTTTTAAGGACATAAATGCGGGGAAACAACAAAATCAAAACCAAACAACAAAAAAAGCACAAACACCATTCACACGATGTTCATATTCTGCTGTCACTGTTGAAAAGTTGTGTTTGACTATTGTGGCATATAACGTACAACCATCAAAAAAGGAAAGACACCTAACTTGTACATTTTTTTCAGTTACCTTCCTAGGTATTATTAGAACTTGGGTAGTTAAAATATAGGAACCTTGAAACCATCTTTTCTATTTTCCTTTTTTTTAAAAAAATGATGATTCCCTAATTTTCATTCTCTCACTTTCACCAAGTCCAGATTGTTTTCTACTTTTTGTGCACTTTGATTTCTCCAATCTATCGCCGTGCCTTATATTTTATTCTATCTGCATCTCCACATCAGGGAACGCTTCAAGATGGTTTGTTTGTTTTGCAGGTTTTTAATCAGCTCAGAGTTAGTCATGTAGAACCAGTGCCTTCTAAATAATCAGACTCATCTTGAATATTCTTCTGAACAGTCCTTTGCAGTTGTATATGGGAAGAAAACAATGTGAACGTGTAAGATGAAATTTGAATAAGCCATACTTACTTAGAGAAGGTCCATGGAGAATTGCACAGTTGGGACAATGGTATAGATCAATGTCAACAGCATGGTGCTCCTCTACCCCAACGCAGCTGGAATAATATTTTTTACATGTTAATGAGAATGCACACAGGGTTTACTTTTCAAGCTAAAAATAATTAAACCTTAGGTTTTTTTATTAAAATGTGCTTACTCTACAAAATTATAATGAGATACCAGATTATCTCCACTACTGGGCTGCCACATAAATTTTGAGTAATAATTTATCACTGAACACAGAATGCCATTTAAAAAATCATAAACAGGAAACAAGAATCAAATTCCTTTAAAAATGAGCAAATCCACAATATATACAGCATTATCCCCAAAACCCTTGATCCTAACTACAGGAAACAGTTTATGCAAAATCATTCAAGCAATTTTCCTCACAGAAGCTATGAGTTTAAAAAAAAAAAACCCTGAGGTTTATGTGCTGTTAAATTATAGAGGATATAATGGATGTTTTCCTTGTCTTTCTTATTCTTTCTGCAAAAATCACGTAACTGACTCCTACCCCTTAAGACAAATTAATGAAAAATACTTTTATGTTATTCTTGAAATCTTTACAATAGAACTGGATTCGTAAACTACACAAGTGACCACACAAATAACTTAAAAGAACTGGTTTTGGTTTAAAATAGCAGCAAGTATTTTAAAGAGTGCTTGAGGGATGTAATGTTTTCTCAGTGCATATTTTTTTCCAGATAAAACAGTCACAATGTGATTAAAAGCAAAATTTTTACAACAGTCATGACAAAGCATTTACTCTGCTGATACCAAAACAACAAAATGTTAAAGTCAATTAAGTACATTTTCTCAGAAGCTGAAACACTAAAGGTTAATTGGAGAACATTTGCTTTTGCACAAAGTTCTTAAGGAAAAAAACCAAAAAAAACATGTAATCCCTACTTGCTGGTCTGAATCCTGGCAGAGTTCTTCGTTCTCTGAAAAGTTCACTGACACTTACAAAATTGCTGACTTTACAGTTAATACAGAAAAACAAAGTACAACCCTGAATATTTACACCAAAATTAGGTATGTACACTCAATGCACTCAAGTAACACAAGAACTGGAACAGTACCCCAGTCACGTAACCCATTTCATATCAAGTGTAATGAGTGCTTATACACTGAAGCTTTGAAATGATCCAGCTACACAAAGTCTTTTCCTCAGCAGCCTTGTGCCAAAACTGCTGACACGCTCCAGCAAGTGTCAGTACATGCTGCCAAAACAATACAAGAAACAGTCTAGCACTGAAAGCACAATGAGCAAATCCAATCTGAAACTGAAGAGCATCTCCCATGTAACTATCAACAGGAAGTGCATTCTGAGTTCCCTCTAAACATTCAGCTAGTCCTACTACCCCATTCCCTACATACCACATGAAATCCAGAAATTATTTAGCTTTTTTTATATGCATACTATTTTAAAATCTAAATGCAAAACTCAGCTGCCATAGTTCATCGCAATTCTTGCAATATTTAGCATATGCTTTAAGCCCACAGCTACAAGAATCATTGTTACACGAAAATCCAGCTGACATATAAACAAAAAGGAAGGCAGAAACAGTCTTTAAAATGCATGTCCCATTTCCTTCTGCTTGTGTTCTCTCTCTTTTTATAGAATAGATGAATGACTCATAATCCTATGCATTATAAGAAAATTGTTTTAAAATGTACATTCTAAAAGCCCCAAATCAGAAGGCTGGTTTTATACATCTTTAGGAATCTCATTATTTTAGCTAAACTTCTAATTTTTGAACAGCTAAAGATATTTATGTTGAACTGTATCTTGATGAAGTTTGCACTTCATTTATTCCCTTCCCTTCTTCTTGGTGTTTATCTGATACATCCACCATCATTCCAATCAAATTATCTTGTTAACAGTAAGAAATTTGCATAAAAATATAGTAAAAATAACTTTGACAGCTATTTGTCCTATTCTGTTTAAGAATCTTAATTCTATTGTCTCTTATTGAATGTTACAGATAACAGAATTTCTGCTTTATTTTCAGGCTTAGTACTAACAATTAACTCCATAACCTTTCATGAAGGCACGTGGGATTTTGTGTACAGAGACTGGAATGGTATTATAATGTCTGGAATAGCCATTCAATAAGGGAAGCAAACACTTTCAGCCTACTATTTATCCTGTAAACTCAGCACTGGAAACACAAAACACTAACTGGAGATCATGGAAGCTAATCCAGCAGCAGATGCCTGACTGAAGCAAAGGGCAAGCAAGGTGCCAGCACCTGCAAGAACAAGCACTGCCAAGGATGCCACAGAGCACATCAATCACACACAGCACCATTACAAGTCACTTCCCTGTGTCCCTTTCTCCAACATATACAGATGAATCTGACATTAATCACTCTGGCTACTAGCAAGCAATCAATTACTGTGGTAAATGCAACTTCAGACCTCACGCATCAAAACAAGGTCACCAAGAGGTAGCAGAGAGCCTGGAAAACATTAACATACTCACACACTGCAACACTCCCAATCTACTGATGTTTTCCTGTATGAAATATTATTACCCTTCACCTTGCAATCAACCCAATCCATTCGGGCTGAAATGTCTTGAGTATATATTACCTAGTTTCTGAATTGCTCATCTCCTACAGGGAGGTCACAGACTAATTCTCAGGAAGAGTGGAAAGCTTACAGTATTAAACAATAAAATACAATAATATTAATTTAAAAAAATAAACAAAACAGTCATACAAGACTATTCAAAAATACACCTTTAATTCTGTTCATGAAGCTGAACAGGCTAACCAGGCTCAATTTCACTTGCAATGCTCTAGAAAGAGTAGCAAGGTAGAAAAAAAGTTAGTTAAAAATACATTCCATTACATCAGTCTCGGAGTGGTCAGACACTCCAAACATCCCATGGTATCTAGCATCAAGGGAAGGGCAACAAGAGGTAGCAGAAGATTTGGGAAGTGGAAAGTTTTTGCACACACAAGAACATCCCTGGCATCTGAAGAAATCCCCTGCTACTATAAGTTTGAGGAACCCATTCTCCCAACTTAAGTTGCTCTAGAAGGTGCATGTGCATGCTTTTGATTTAGTCTCAGCTTTCCATTTATCATTACATTTGTAGCTATGTAAAAGGAGCAAGTGTAAATGAAAAACAATCAGAAGAGGACTCCAACATCTGACAATTACCAGTAGACCCCTGCTTTTCAATGAAGGGCAAATCAGGCTTCTTTCACAGTGCAGGGGGAAGTCCAGCAGAGGCTGTTCTCTTCTTCAGTATTGTTATTAATTTAGAATTGAAGAGATGGGTACTGATAATTCAGAATGACAGACTAAAAAACCATTTCACAATTATGCTGGAATGTCTTGTACAAGGAGTTTGCACAAGTCCAAGACAGTTACAGGAAGTTTTATCCCTGGAGACTGCATGGCTGTACATTGTGAGCCACCCAAGGCACCTGGCACATCTCTCCTACAGCAGCATAGTGTGAATAAATATTGGATCCGTGTGAGTCACCACACAGGCTGCTGCACCTTCTGCATCTAATACCTGCTTGCTCTCAACCCAGCCTGGCTTTTCTCTTCCCTGCTTCTGATATTATCAAGTACAACCAAATAACTTTTAGAGATTGCTTAACTGCCTTTGCTGGTATGACTGCAAGAATCCTGATTTTTAAAAAAATCCAAAGCACTCTTGATCAAAAGCCTTATTTTCAGTGGTCTTAAGGGTATATGACTACTTAAAAAACTAATTTATTAAAACAAATAGTACATGTACCCTACCATTATACAAAAATCCCAATGTAAAAGGAAATGCTTACATAAAAAAGCACTACAAAAGTCAAGAAACTAGCAACGCGTGGATGCCCATTTTCCTTGTTTAATTCCTAGATAAAATCGGGAAGATATTCCTACTAGGAATACTCCAAGGTTTCCTGTATATGAGGCATACTGAGAATAAAATCTTGAAAACTGAGAGATGCAAGCAATTCTCAGTCATCTAATAAAAGGACAGCAGAAAACAGATGAATCATCTTCAACAGAAAAAGAGCTAATTTGTCAAGAAGCTGGGCTGTACATGAGACATCATCCTCTTGGATACCGTCTTCTGTTCCCTCCCCCTACTGATATTCAATTTCATAAGGTCCTTTTCCACCTTTCAGCAGCATGTGCAAAACAGTTGAACAGGCTCATCTTTCTAGATGCACTTGGACTTTTTAAGGAAGTCTCCCACAACAGCTTCCACTCCTCTCCACACCAGCACCATACTTTGCACCTACTAAGCGTCACCTAGCAGATGAGGAAACAGGGCAGGCCATCACAGGAATGTCCAATATTACTTCAACAGATATTGTTGGATAGATATTATTCTACAAGTAGATGTTGTTTTACGGCTCAAAACTAAGCCATTTTTTTTAAAGTTTCTTACTTATTATTAGGACACATGAAGTTCAGGTCCCAAGATCTCCTGTTTTTCCAGTGTCTAACCTGAACAATTAGACTTTTTTGTGGTCACTGTGCAGCAAAAATGCAGGTTAGGGGCTCTTGACAGTCTGTTTAGTTAAGCACAAACCCTTGCATCTTTTCCAAGCTATAAAATTACTGAAAATTACATTTTGCAAGATCCTCTTATATTCTCCACAAATAAACACTGTGGACAGTGTTCTGTACCATCCTTTCTCATTCTGAGCAAGAACTCAGCACATCCTTCTTGTCCACCCTTGCATCAGTACCCACAACCTTTCCCTCATACACTTTAGTGAGCACTCCAGGCTTTATCTGTAAAAGGAGGGAAAAAGCATAGGTCCAGTAGGAAAAAAAAAAAGAAAATAACAAAAAAGAAGAGTGGAAAGAGTGGAAAAATACTAGGGGTATTAAAGCATGTTCCTTGTTACCAAGAACACAGGGCTATAGACAATTACTAGGGGTATAGGCATGTTTCCTATTATCTGACAGAGCAGATCGCCAAAATCCTTTTTCAATTTCCAGTCATCCACAGAGCAGCCAAGATACATAGATACTGAGTCTCTGCTGGGTCTAAACAGTGATGAGGACAGGAACAAGGCAATGCTGGAGGTAGCAAAGATTCATTAGTAATAGGACAGTCTTAATTGTCCCAAAACTGAAGCCACTACCGCAGGGTACAGTTTCTCACTGCATTAAACTGAGCATAGCTGATGCTGCTGAAAAAAGGTCCCACCCTCCTTCATCCAAACTGCCTGACCATGGGCTTCCATTGTTTCTCTCACCAGATCTAAACCATCAGGCAGCCACATGACAAGTCAGTTCAACAAGCTGATCCAAAAGAAAAAAACTGCCACTTAACTCACTTTTTTAGATGGTTTTTAAAACCTTGACAGTAAGATCCCATAAGTAAAAAATAAAATTATACACGTTTTACTTATATGCAGTTACTTAACAAATACAATACAATGTTATTTTCAAGAAGACACATGTAAGAAAATATTCTGTTACTTCCTTTCTACTTTGTCTTTCTAAAAAATGATCGCTAAACAATAAGGAGATGACTGTTTAGCAATCTTATGCTGATAATATACCTTCTACTATCAAGCCTTAATATTGAATTTCAAATCACCAAGGATGAGAGCTATTTTTCTTAATATCCTGAGCAAAGCATTAAAGCAAGCTTTTCATTTTACCTGTAACAAGGTCTGCACTTGTTAGTTTCAGTCCTAATCTGTTTGAGCATAACAAACCAAAAAAACCTATTGTAATTATTCCCAAAATTAGTTAGTGAGCCTGCAAGTTATGCAAACATTAGCTTCTCCTATTCCATTCCAAGAATGCAAATAAAAGTATAGGGTAGGAGGTCTGTCTGGAAGATTTTAAGGAATTCTGGTTAGTCATTTATTATAAGCCTATGCTTTCCAAGTGGGAAAAGAATGCCAAGGCAGTATTTACAGGTTAAAACAATGGAAGTACTAAAGATGTTGCCACAACCAGCCACATCTGCCACTTTTTATGGGACAATATTAAAATGCTTAATTAGGAAGAGAAAGACAAAGTCAGTGTGACAATACTATGGACAGACTCCATACCATCCCATAGCACAAAAACAGATGAAAAAATGAAGCTTATTTGAAGAAGAGTTTAAAACTTAAAATAAATGTTGTGAGCTTTCAAAACCTGGACCTTAAGCTATTTCCCCTCCAGCCCCACTCTTCAAAATGCATGCAATTACACTAAAGAAAACAAAGCAGACCAAAAGAAGCCACAAAGCAAGATGAGAAAGCTGGTGTTTCTTTCCATTATCTCTTCATCTTATCATGATAAGCATGGTAATAGTTTTGGAATCACAACAAACTTACAAGGATTTACTTCAGAAATGAAATAATTTTTGAAAATTACAAACTTCTATATACTAGATATTGAATTCCTGCTTTAAATTACAAAAAAGAATCACTTCACATAAAAATATTTGAGGTTTTTCTTTTGCCATATTCACTTTGTAAAACAAAATGCCTTTTAAAAGGGAGCAACTGATATCAGACACAACACAAATAACATCCAAAACTGCACTTTAAAATAGTTTATAAAATAGCAATTATTCTGTTTTCCTTTCTGTAGAAAGCTTCCCCTAAGATACCCATTTTCTCTGGGAAAAAAACCCAACAAAACAAAAACAAAACAATAAAAACAACAACAACCAAACAACCCACAATGTTTTAAGATATGTATAGAATACATGCATGTTGGCCCAACAGCCTACCTAGTTTTTGTGCACATTCCACACACATTCCACCAAGTTCTTAAGAAAAATGACATGTAAGGCCAACTCTCAAAATACCTAAAAATATACTAACTTATTAAATATTGCATCATCCTTCAATACAGGTAAGAATTCCAAGAAAAATAATGCTGCATGCTGTAATATACAAAAAATTCTGACCTTTGGCTCAGACACATCTGTTCTGATACTTCCAAGGTCTTAAGAGGCCTTGGTCTACTTATGATGAACCATCAAATTGCACATTAAAAATGTTAAGGTTCATTACATAGGTTTAGACTTCCCTAATGCAATTCAACCATACTGCTTTTAAATTATGTACTATTTTTCTGAAATGAGGTTTTGCAGCAACACAAACATGCAGACAGGTATATGAGCTATTTTGAATTCCAAAGGACCTTCCAAAAGTTCAGACTTCTTGCATCTTCTGAAATAAAACTTAAAGTTTGAGAGTGATGCTAGTGTTGTCCTTTCAGAAAACACTTTTAGTGGCAATACTCTTGCACATTTTTTCTATTGGAAAAGAAAATCAGTATACATAATTCTTTCTCAAGTAATAGTGCTTTTCATTCCCTCTAAACACAGAGGTTAAAACAAATAAAATCAGTACATGATACCTTGTCAATGAAAGCTTAATTCTAAAGAATAGATTCTGAAATGTAGAAACCTAATAGGAAAACTATGGTCAATGGAACAAAGCTATCGAGTTACATAATGAAATAGATTCAGTTACAAATACAACAAACATTCTACCTGCATTGAGAAAGTAGCCACATAAACTACATAATCATCATGTTACCTCAAATCTCAGGAAAAAAACTGTGATGTACATTATTTGTAAACTGACTCTTCCATTCCACAATTCCAGTCCAGTTTTGTTTTGAAAACAAACTGGTATGGTTTTGAAACTCAACATGGTTTTTTCCAAAATCTGTTTTTAAAGACAGAAAGTTCAATTTACTGAAATTGCTGGAATGAAGGTAAGAGAGAGTTATTACTTTTAGAACATACTTTGACAACTGAATATTTGGCATAATCAACACGTTCTTCTTTCTAATCATTGGTGAAAAGATTGTGTGGAAAGCTGATTTTCCACACAAGCATTTCATGTAAAAATTAGGAATTTAAGTAAAATGAAGTCAAATGACTATTCAAACTGAAGTCAAATAATTACACGCTCCGAAAATCCAAACAATTATGTGCAAAAATATACACTGAGGTCAAACAACCTTTTCACTACAATGTATAACTTCCAGGAAGAGACACACAATCCAGGTTGATCCATAATGGCAGCCACCGTCATGTATGATGTGTAGCAGCTTTATGAGAAGTTACTTTTACTAATGACAATTTCCTGATAGAGCCAAATTAACATTACTGAAGTACTTTTGATGTACTACTTCTGTTTAGTATTGTCTATTAAGCACGTAGCAAATTCTTCATCTTTCCTATGCCAAATGAGATTTCTACTTATTCTTCCCAACCACACTGATTGCATCAAGCTGCTTTAAAACAGTATTTACAATTAATTTTGTTTGGATCCTTTTAAACACTGTTTTACAGAAATGAAGGTCTGAAGGAACCTGAATCTTCTAGTGTATATTTTGGCAAAGTAAGCTGCCTCAAGACAATCAAAGAAATAACATTTAAGAAAATTACAGCAGACCTCAAAACTAAACAACTTGTCAGAGAGCAGAGAAAAAAAAGAGACATTTTAAAAGCAGCTGTGATAACTGAAGGCCTTATTTCAGTGTGAAACTATTGAGAGAAACAAAGATGATACCAGCAAGTGAATCACGATACAAGATTCATCGAAAGTAAGAAAAAACATACACTGATCTGACATGAAGAAATTCTTTTTAGCAGTTTAAAACCAATAATCTGTGTAACCCTACAAATATGAAGCAAAGCACACTGCTCAGGAATTCAGCAAGATTCTCTACAGCAGTTCAGACTTCTCTTTCTCCATTCATTTTCCCAGCATGGGCAGACTGACACACCAAAGAGAAGAAGGAACAATAGTCCAATCTGACTTCAGGCACTGTTTCTTAGTGAAGTTGCAACTGCATGAAGCCAGCCTGTTGAAATAAATGAGAACTATCCTGTCCTTCCCACAACTGATGCAGGAAAAAGGATTAACATTGGATTTCAATTAATTCTAGGAACACTGGAGTCCCAATTTATCTGACCACAGCCAGCATGAATTTCAGTTCTGGTTATAATGCGGTCTGTAAAAGCAGCATTAGGTACTATGGGCCCTAAACACACAGAAGAAAGCACGTATTAGTTATTTGGTTTAGAGAGAGAGGGCTTTGAAAGGGAGAAACAAAAAGAGAGAATAACTGCTTCTGTATACACTAATGACAAAGGTTTTCTAGGTGATTAAGGATGTTCTTCAATGATATATTTTTATCTCCTCCTCAAGACTTCAGGCCAACAGTTAACCTCTTCCCCTCTAAGATAAAACAGAACCTAGTAAACCGCCCTGACACATAACTACATCTAATTTAGGTAATTTGCCTTCTTTCAATTCCCAGACAGGGTTATTCTAACTCTGCTTAATAAAAAAAAGAAAATCCTGAACTTACAATAAGCAAAAATAAGGTACTTTAAAATAATACTTTCAAATCAGAGGGTTTAAAGGCAAAACTAACACTCTTGTCTGAACTCTAGAGAACAAAAAAACCAACCACACTACAAAATCTTCAACCATTTAAAGCAGCCTCCATACCCATCTTGAAGCAGACATCTTAACTAAGCACCTCTGTGTGGTTGCATTCTACCAAAGAACAAACTCCTACCCAAAACTGCTACCATTATTTCCCCAGTAGAAACAAGGAAGAAATAGCCTAAGCTCTACAGAGATAACAAAAGGGTGGAAAAGGGAAATCAGCATACAAGTTAGTTAAACGTTCACTCTTTCAGGAACGAAGCAACTATGGCAACTTTAACACAGCAAATTAAAGCTGCTTAGAACATATCCCTAATTATTAATTACATGTGTAAATATATATATACATATATTACATAATCACCATCTCTTAATGTTCAAAAAACATGTGGATGTGGCGCCTGGGGACATGGAATAGTGGGGAACATGACAGTAGTTTAATGGTTAGTCTCAAATGATCTTACGAGGTCTTTTCTGACCTTAACAGTTCAATGATATACAGTCTACACTCGTTTGCCTGCCTCAACTTTTAGAGTCTTAGGTTTTTGTCCTAATCTTCCTCAGCTCCAACTTATGCAGACTCCTGTCAATTTCCACTAGCCATCTCAAACATGCATATGGTATGGTTTTAAGATCTATTTGCACTTCAACCAGATCTTCTGACTTAATAAACATGATTTTCATTTCCATTTCCAGCGCAGTTTCCTATCAGGTAGAGCAAGGGCCTATTATACACAGAAGAGACATATTAGTTACTTGTCTCAAAGAGAGAGGGCATTGGAAGGGAAAGAAAAAAGACTGAAATTAACAGAATTGTAAAAACACACCCAATGAAGAGAAACTGAGGTTCAATCCAAAATTACAAACCAATTATATGACATAGCTTGCATTGATTCAATGGCTTGCAGCTGCTGGAACAGGGCAGGTTACCCACTCCCTTCCAAGCAAGCACTCCCATTCCCCTTCCCTGCAATGGCCCTGATACTTGCCTGGTTACAAGGCAACCTGTTTTTATTCATTAATCTGACAGAAACTAACCTAGCCAGTCTTTTGCCTGTTTATCAAGTCACAGTTGGGCAACCATGAGAGGCAATCCATGAGAGAGGGAAGAGGACTATGTAACCTGGAGAGAAGGGTATGGGAAGTAGGACTGCTCCTCCCAGCAGTGGAAGTCACTAGACCTGGCCAGGCCTTCATTATTCACTAAGACTCAGAACTAATGTGGCCTAATATTGCAAATAAATTACCAATAAGATTGCAGGGAACATCCCTGCCTACATCTGAAAAGCCTCTTCAACTTTAACCATACACCTGCACAACATCAAGAGAGGCATAATCAAGTCCAAGAGACACACACATTGGCACTAGATGTCATATGTGAACCAAGGTTTTCTTAGCACAGCATTAAGATGGTCTTAGTCTGGCTTCTTTTAGGCATCTTTCTCTCATGAAGTGTCTAATCAGTTCCTTGAGACCAGTTATCTGTCGCTCCAGTTACAACAGTGGCTAAGGCAAGTACTCAGCAGGTGTATGACATTATGCCACTACCAATATATTATTTGCCTACAAACACTCTTTCCAGTAACACACTGCAGTACAACAGGAATGATAAAACAAGTAACCCAAACAGTTTGGAAGCTACATTTCTAAACCACATCAAACACAGTTTTCTGTAAAGCAGGAGAGGATCAAAAGGACAAACCGTCAGCTAAATTCCCACCTTCTAGTTTGAGAGATACATGAGGACCACTCTGAAGTGGTATGATACCTGTGTTTTTTAGAGACTGATCAAACCAAAATCTCACTAATGGTTCTTGCACACTCACTGGCTTGCATACTCTCAGCAGTTTCTAAATTCCATAATTACCTACATTAAAGTCTCACAAAAAACCCATTTATTATATCATTTTTATGTAACAAGTGTCTCTTAATATTAATTCAACCACCTCTTTCAGGCAATCTGCACTCTAAGCATTTTTTAATCCATTTGGGAATTTTTTGCTATCAGCAGCTCCATCTCCTTCTCAACAGCTAAAAGTGTTGAATGTTCCTCATCTACAAAGTGTACGGACTGCAGACTCCTACAGAGAGAGTACAAGCTGGTTATTCCAGTTGTCTAATAAAGATGAGTTGTTTAGAAAGATCATGTTGCCTAATAAAGATGAGCTGTTTAAAAAGATTGTGAAGCCTGACAAGTACTATCAGCAGTTATTTTATGCAATACACAGTCTGCAAAGCTTACGACATCCTGAGTAACACTGTCAGTAGACACCATCAGATCTGTCTTGTTCTCAAGCATCTCAAGTGATAAAAAAAGATTTGGAGGTGAACAACAACAAACCCACAATGACTTCCTGGCCTGAGGGGATATATTAGGACACTTATGATTGTTTTTACACTGTGTGACTTCAATTGAAAAATGATGTCAGGAATAATTTGAAAATAGGACTTTTTTGCTAACAACGTAGGAGGTACATTCTTCTGTCTCCCACATTTTAGCCCCAGCAAACAGTATTAGCACAACCTTAAACCTCCATTGTTGCAAATCCCTTGTTCTTGAGCTACTGTGTGTCTGTTCTCTTCCTTTACAGCCTGCAGCAACAGCAAACTTGGCTTCAGCCTGCTTTACACACCTTTAAATTGGCTCCTTATACCAAAAACACTTTACCACTGAAATGGGTTAAAAAAATTCTTACCCAGATTGGTTTTAAAGACCTCCTGGAGCCCTCTACTAAGTAACTTAACACTCACAGTAGCATTCAGAGCCTTTACAGCTGTACCTGAAATAAAGCTTCCTTCGCCTTTAAAATTCAACTCATTAAATAGTTCTCCTTTAAGAAAAATAAAAAATGAAAAATAAAAATCAAGGGCATTTTTCAACTCCTCTTCTTCTCAACTGAGTAATTCTTCCTCCAGCCTGCAATATTTTTCAGACATTGCTAGGGACTTTTTAGCAAGCTTTTTTTAAAGCTAAATAATTTCTGCATCTTCTGATCACAACATAAAAAAATCACACAATGGCTCCTATAGCTTTGAAATACCTTACTTGTATAAGGCAAATAGATTTGCAGTCAATAGCAAATAGAGACAGATGCTTCATTTCTAAAGAAATCTGAGAGCAAACTGGCTCATCTCTAGCTCACCATGCTCGTTTCAAAAGCAGATGGAGTATCTGATTACATTAACTTCTATTTAAGCTATGATACAAGCAAACTGTTTCAGATACACAGATAATGAGTCTAAATATCAGATGTTACACTGGCTGGCTGGCAGAGCAGTAAGTAGAAAAAGCTCCTTCAATCAACTAGATAATGCTTATAATTTAGAGATCTTTATTGGATTCTCAGCTGCTTATAGAGGTCCAGAGGGGCATGCTGGTCAAAACTGCACTCATGCAGTCCATAACATATCAAGAAGTTACTTTTACACATTATTCTAGCTACAAAAATCTAACTGTTCAATCCTCTTCAGATGGAATTAATGAAGCACAGTAATTTCCAGACCATGTGGAAACTTCAAATAGTGAAGAACAAAGCTAAAAAGAGTTTGGGGGTTGAGCTACATCAGCACTGAATTCTATCTGCATCCATTACTTTTATTCCGGATATAATTGGACATACTGATTTTAATCTAAAATTCTTATGAGTTCAGATCCAGGTTACCAAAACCATTTTTGCTCTATCATATGCTATTTAGAGTAATCTGAAGTATTTGCAAAAGCACAAATCCACGTTTTCATCTAAATTTGACACACACACTTTTAGAGGTAACCTTGACTTCACAGTCTGTGCTACTCAGCTCCAGTGCTTTTATATGGGGAAAAAGAAGATGATTTTATCCATATATCAGTGTATGTGTAGTGCGCATATACGTATCTCTTAAAATACCTTTTCTTCATAGTGGGCAAAATTCCCATGACTCCAACAAGAATGTTCAAAGAAAGACACAAGAAAAATATGAAGCATGAAGCAGAGGTCCTACTGCAAAAGGTCCCTTGGAGATGAATACTGATTTACCATTCCTGTAAAAATTACAGGAGACATTATGGTTCACTGATTGTGAAAAACACAAAATTAATTCTTTGGGAGAATATTTCCAACTTTACCAATATGCATAAATATCAATATGTGAAAATTGCCCTGATGGAAGGGGAAAGGTAACAGACAGGACAAATGCCAATGGCCACAGATGAAAGCATATGAAATCCATCTAAACAGCAGGGGGAAAAAAAGAAATTGCAAGAACACAGAACAAATTATTCATCTATATATGGCTATTAGGGCAATATCCAGTTAAAGATGCCGGTCCCTAAAGCCTACTTAAATTCAGAAGAAAGCTAACCTCAGAAGTACCTACACTCAGCTAGCACCTTACCACTTCACCCAAAAATTCCAAAAGCACCCCCTATTGTGCTCACCCTGTGCTCCCACCCAGCATGTGCCACGTTCCCTGGTGTCTAAGCCAAACTGTCAAAGTGCTGGGCACTAAAAAGTTGTTACGACAGGAGAAGTTTTCCAACTGAGATGTGCTTATTCAGGATATTAGAGTTCAAGCCCACACATCTCAGAGGAATGTTCACCTCCAACTCACTTTTTATGCAAAGATACCCTTTATCTCCCCCACTTAGGACCTCTTGCTGTACAGAAAAGTATCCTAGAATTATGAGCCCTGAACAGAATGTAACGTGACCACAGCACAAGGGTCTGGTTAAAACCCTCAGACACTGACAAGATTATCTTAAGTTCTGGTCCCTGCTCCTGACATCAGTGAATAAAGTGAGCATGAATTGCAGCACAACCTTTTCCAAGTCTTAAGACATACTAGTACTTATTTTTAGTATTCAGATTAATAGTGCTTCCTACATAAATATGGTAGTCTATCTCCTGGACTAGGAATGCACCTGTTTTCCTTTTAAAAAAAGCAGAACCGTCCATTTCTCTAAATATTTCAGGAACTGGCAAGGACTTGAAATTTGCCAAAGACATGCTGCATACCTTCCAGGCTTTTTGGAGTATAAGTAACACTTAACAGGTGCTGCTTTTCTGGCTTCAAAGTGATAATGATGTTTTGCTTTTCTTTACAACCTCCGCTAACATAATGCGAAAGTGCCAAAGAGGTTCTTCTTCGATAATTAGCAAAACTAGTAAATACTTGACAGAAGAATAATCTCTTACCAGAAGTATTTCCTAGATAAAGATTTGGAGGTCAATGATCTCTAAAGAGCCTTTAATGAGTTTGACATATCGCTGAATGTGAACTATTAAGCTATTTTCTTACAATTCAATTACAGAAGAAAAGTTTATTTATCAGTTTGTTTATATTACATAGCACCAGCTATGAAACTAACTGAAACTAAAAAAAAATTTAAAAAAAAATTCCCCAACCTTACAATGTAATCTGTAGTACATCAATTTAAATACACCCAGAGTCAGCTGTCTTTAAAAAGACATCTTTCCTCCTTTAGCAATTCAAGACATAGAGTTACATAAGACAACCTCAAACTATGTATTTATCTTCAGAAAATGCAGTAATTAAAACTGGACTAGCTGCAGCTGATTCAGGTGAAGGTCTCAAATACTATTCAGTGAAAGCTACTGAAAGTTACATTTTAAATTTGAGTTAATGTGGATCATCATTCCTTATGTTCTGCACACCATAAAGTAGTTTCCATCCAATCAAAAACTCAACCATGCATTTGTATCAGCAAGTTTCATCAAACCCACTGGCTGCTTTAGAACTTGGATCTTCCTAACATCACTTCAGGGTGACTGGTCACTGCAGCAGACATTTTAGCACAGAGGTTTTTTTCAGTCACAAATTAATGCTCAAATTTAAAACTTCACACTCTTGAAGAACAAGTCAATATTCTCCACGTATTCTTTGTTTTGATAAGTTTTCTTCACATTGTCTTTACTCTCCTGAGCTCTGCTCTCTCCATCCAGCTTTCCACCTCCTCTATACATGGCTGCTCACCCCCTTTGTAGATACCCCATGTGAGCAGAAAAATCTTCTGATCTCAGTTCAAATTTTTCAGACACCTGAAAACCATAAGTTCCATTCAATTATTTTGTGTCTGGTACAGTTTTGAAAAGGAAGTATCTACTTTATTCCCATCCTCTTGGCACACAGTCAGTATGTTTCCAACAATGATAATTCAGAGATTTACAGTTTTTCTTCTAAACACATGGTAAGCATATTAAGGGACAGAGCACATTTCCTAACAAAAACTTGTTCCAAAATATTGTGGTGCACAAGCTTCATAGAAAGTTGATGGATTTCTCATGGGCTCAGAGCAATGCATATGCTCACACCAGAAAGATGCTTGTACAGCTTCCTCAGGTTGGCATAAAAACCAGAGGTTTTTATGGGTGGTTAACTAAGTTAACCAACACATTCATATAAAACATTTATGTGCTACTTCTATCTCCAAATTCTCTATTAGAGGTACAAGAAAAAAACGGGAAAAAAACCCCGCCACCAAAAAAATAGAGTATTCAAAGCATTTAATAACGTGTCATGAAAATCATGTCAGAGTTTACTATTGTTGCCCTGGAATGGACTGGAAAACTGCAAATAGAGACTTTACTGCTTCAAGCTGCTCTATGGTCCACTAGCAACTCTCTGGGAATTTTCCAAGTAGCTTGCATTGAGAACTGCCATCACACACTGCAGGGATGCATTCACTTCCCTTCTTGGCACAGGTGTATCAGAACCAGTAAGGAATGCACTGCAGCTCACTCTTAATCACATAGTGTAAACGTACCCATGCCTGTTTCATGTAAGTTTGGTCCAGACAAACAAGATGTCTGCTCAACATCATTTCACTGAACATAATGAAAGGCTAAAGCTTTTTTTCCCCCTGTTTTACCACTTGTTCATGATATTGGCTCATTTCCTTGTCCCAGTCCCCACATAGCATCACTGTTTCAGACATCAAAGAAAAAAAGGAGAATTAGACACAGAGCAACCCTATGAAAAACAAAGATCCAGCCAACTAGACACAAGCACTGGCATTCATATGCTGGGGGAATGAAAAAAGGCACAACAGCACTAATGTGCAATAAGCAAACAGGGTTGTAGATAAATATTAGATCTCTTCCCTAATGTAAGGAACTACTTGCAGGAAAAAAAGCGTAATGTACGCAAAAGCCTCTTCAAGGAAGCAAGTAACAGCACCAGACACTGAGAGGCCGAACACTGGTACCAGTGATATTTTCCTTTCACTAATATACAAGATTTTGTTCCCTCTTACAGTGATAGATCTATTCAGTATCAGAACCAACCAGGAGTAAAAAGGTTTATTCTTCTCTAAAGTGAGGGTTTGCATTTTTTTTTCATTAGACAACAACTTTATTTCCACAGTCAAATAAGGACCAGGAAATAGAATGCTCAGCATATTCTCACTGGCAATGCTAGTTGAGCCATCAATTCCAAAAACTGAAGGGAAATTAGAATCTGCCCCTACTGTTAAATTACAAAAGTCAGGAGGTAACATTTGCAGGAGGTCTTCAGAGCTGCACCTTTGCTTCAGCAATTTCTGATCTACTCAAATGACACTCTAACCTTAGTTCATACCTAAATCCTTCAGTTTCATGATGCTTCAAGCACAAGCCAGCTGACCATGCTGGAAGTGGAAGATACAGCCAAGGCATCTGCTTTCACTCAGTTCTAAAGTGTTAAATAAGCACTTCTCAGCAAGGACATCAGGCCAATCACTCAATACTACAGCTGTTCCATCCATTCTCAGTGAAAGTAAGAACAGCATTCTGAACTACTTCTGTGATACTCATTCCATCAGGGCAGCACATTTTACTGCAGTGTTAGGAGATGCAAAGGGATGCCCTGAGATGTCCTAGCTGCTCACACAGGAGAGCACATCAGAGGCAGCAAGTTGCTGCTCACCTTTGCTTCACACCGATGAGTCCACTGGGCAGACAAATACTGTAGTCAGAAGGTAGCTTGAGATTTAAGAGACTACATGCACACCAGTTTTCTTGACATGATTTTGGTTCTCTGTTACATAAGCAATAGAAGCACAGAGAAATACCTAGGACAGAGAGGACTTGTGGTTGTGATATGTCAACACTGCACACTTCCATGAAATAAGGAATAACACTATGCTGAGGGGGCAGACTGCTAATATTTTCCTGAGAACAGTGCACTGTTAACACAGCTACCTTGCTTTTGGTACTGTTCCTGGACTGCTCCATACAGCACTCTGCACCTCAGAGATGAGCCCAGCAGTACCCTGAAAGCCCTGTGTTGACTTGCAACACCTCATATCTCTTCTTCTGCTTGTGCTTAATACCAAGTTTTGCAAGTCAACAGCATGATGTAATCCTTCAGCGAAAAGATCCAAATATTCTTGTTATTGAAACAAAACTAAAAATCTGTATGTTGAGCAAGACAACCAGAGGTCTTACAAGTACTGCTGGGTAATAAGATACAGCAATTTCTTTGGCTGCTCTTCATTTACCTGATCTGGAGTTTGTTTATTGGCAAACATCAATATTCCAAAAGAAAAATGTCACACTCTTTAGAAAACACTGCCTGATAAGTGGCAAGAATGTCAGAACAGAGCAATCACATATCTTCAATATCAATGATTCCATTTCTCAGAGAATCACCTTTCCTTGCACTCATTTTCATGAAGAGAGCTTTAAGAGCCTTTAAGTGAATAAAGTATTCATGTAAACGGAACAAACACAATTAGATTTACGAAATTAATTTCCCAGCCTAGCTACAATGTCAGCTGACAGTTTCAGATGAAAATAAATAGACTTCAGACCACAATATATTAAAAATCTAGAACAATCATACTTACTCCAATTGGCTTTTAAGACAGAATAATGTGAGAGGATTAAAAAAAAAAAAAAAAAGCTTTCTTGCCTTTGTGGCGAACATCAGCATTTATGCCTGCCTGAGCAAAAATGAACTCAGTATTTTCAAAAAGAAACACCAGTTTTGAAGTCTACTTTAGTTAATGCTAAAGTAATGGAGAAAACAGTATTAAATATTAATTCCATTCAAAAGCAGAATTGACCTGAAGAGGGTTACCAGCCACATAAATCCATATTACCACCACACAGCAGACATCTCAAGACAATTCATACTCCATAGACTGCTAGTTCTGTGTATTCATGAGCTAATGTTGTAATACATTAGAAACAACTGACAAAATGAAAAATAGCTTAGCTTTTTAAAAGCTATATATTTTACTAAAATACCTCTTATATGTTGATAATAAAGCAACAGCAATGCTGTTAATTGAATTTTCATACTTGAGCAATGAGACAAAGGTAAAATTTGAGCATGTTTATGGATTTAAGTATATGCATTTGCATTTCCATAGTTTGCACCTATGGAAATCTTTACTGATTACTCAGAGCTGTTTTGAGACAATGGTATTTTATTTTACAGTGATGTAAGGAAAGTACAAATAGTTATATGAAGAGTATTAGTTAATTTTCAATTTGTGCAAACTGTCACGTGAATGGAATGGAGACGATTATTACATGATTTTTCAAAAGATGCAGAAAGTGCAGAGAAACTGCACTGATCATAAAAAAACAGCTAATGAATATGAAAACTATCAAAAAAAAAGCTAGAAACCACAAATGAAGAATGAAAACAAAATTAATGTGATTTTGCCCACTGGCAGTTAACAGAGTGATACTCCACTGTAAGACTTAAGACATTTTACTGCGAATGTGCTGCTCTAAGAGAATGCATCATTATCAACAGATCAAGACAAGTTTAAATTAAAAAGAATATATTTCACGTTCTGCACTGTAGCACCTAGTAGGTATATACAGAAATTAGGTGCACCAAGCAGCAGTCCACCAACCAGACTCCTCTCGCCTCTCTAGTTTCTTAGATACGGAAGTTACAAAGCTGAGCCTTCTGCAAACATCTGAATTTCTCAAATCATTTATGTATTAAACATAAAGGGAAAGGAAGATACTGAAGAGCTTCATGAGCATCAAAAAATAACATTTTGGAATATAAAATCATCATAAATTAACTAGCTAATAAAAAATTCACTGTTAAATTACACATGTACTTACAGTGCCTTCATTTGCACAGTCAAGACCAAAACAAAACAATTATACCAAAAATATAGGTGAACTATAATATTACAGAAAATTAGAGGTAGTGTTTAAATAACTAAATCTGAGTCTCTTTTAACTAACATTGAAAAAGTTACAATTAATTTGTGCTTTAGAAATTGGAACTATTATCATTAAATAACTGTTTAGAAACTCACTAGAATCTTGTTGGACTCTAATTAAAAAAGCTGAATTGTGTACCACTCCATTCTCTTACAGATCTTTATTGGACAATATGGTTTTTCCTTGTCCTAGTTACTTTATCAGAACGCATAAGCTAAACCATCTACTATGTTTTATTCCAGAACAAATGAAAAAAAAAATTACAAAATTACAGATCTCAAGGAAAGGAGTGTTAACTTTCAAAGTACACCAATACTTCCAATAAAGCCAGTTCTTCCAGAAAACCATTAAGAGAAAAACTTGCACACAGTTCTACATGTTATTGCACAGTTTCAAAAACTGAAGCAATTTGAATACTTGCAACTCTTCAGTGCTTATTATGGTAGAACACATCTAACTTTAATATATATTAATAAGTCTTCCCACTTCACAGATGGGAACCAAGAGGAAAAAAAAATGGTTTGTCCAAACAAAGAATATAAAAGGATTGGAAACAGACATCCAGTTACACAAGTGCTTGTCTGGCATCCTCATTATAACAAGCTTCTTTTCGGTTTAACCAAAACTGTTTCAGCTTTTGTATTGTTAGAAGAGCTTGAAGTCACTTCAAGTTACTTAATTCTTTGGCAGAGGGTAAACAGCTCATCGGACTGAAGTTGAGACTTCCATCTTACTTCTGAGGAAACATGGCTAAGCCAAGGAAAAGTAACATTAGACACATCAGTTTTCCCTTGAGGTCTAAAACACCTCCCTAAGATCCACCAAATTGCCACATGAAGGATTTAAGGCTTATACATCACAAGAGCCAGAAAGCCAGCTTGAAAGTTCTCTGGTGCCAGACCAGAGCTCTGTTGACCAGACAAGCATTTGTTGATTCAGTTCAGGTCCCTGAATGTTTCTAACTACAAGGCTTTAATCTTCTGTAAAGAGAAGGTCTGCACCAGAAAACATTTGTAAGCCATCTCTTTGCAACCTCCACATTCCCTGACACGAGCATCACCATGCCTTGTCCTCCAACTCCAGGACAGACACAAAAGCTTCGCCTACCCCGGCAAACAGATGATGTTCTGGGGTTGCGCTCCTGCAGCTGCACTGGAAATGCCTTGATTCCCTTGAACCCCCACTGGATGAGCCACTGGGCCTGGGCAGAATCACACATGGTGACTGAGACACAAAAACAAGGCTCTACAAAACTGGGTGAGCTATCAATCCCAAAGTGGGCAGTGTGGAAAAAAAATGAGCAACTCTTCTGTCTTTTCCCACCAGTATCATTTCCAACAAGACATTCCTTCAACTGTTTTGCAACACTCTGGGACTCATCCTAGCCTTTGACAAGCCCACTCAACTCTGTAACCCAACAAAAAGCTAACCCAGCAAGAGAATGGGCTCTGTCAGTTTTCTGACCAGAGTTGATTTACCAATCAGGCAAGCACTGAACCAGCAAAAGAGGAATTATAGTAGCACGCAGCCAGGAGTGGGACAGCCTCTTTCAGCAGCAAAGAGTTGGCAAAGCCCATCGTGGAGAACCTCATGTATAAAGCTCCAAAACAAAGAACCAATTCAGGAAAAGTAGTCACTATAGCATATGCATTTCCTTCTTTTCTTAAGGAGAAAGCCTGCCTTCAGAGTACAAATCAGTGCGTTCAGACAGACCTGTACCACGGAACCTAACAGCTATAAGAGGGAAACCTTGATCATACATCGAGATCATATTAAGGCGTGGATGAAAAGCTTTGTGTTTCTTCAGAGACCAAACAAAGACACGTTCAAACCCATACGATATCAGAGAAAAGATGTTCTATGTGAACTTTGCTCAGATGTGACTTTGGCACTGAATTTTTCCTCCATGCGAGGAAAAAAGGCCTCAAGGCATCTGCAGTTTAAATTATAATCTTCAAGCGGTACACGAATCACCTTTCTTTTCAAATTATGTTGTTAAATGTTTTCTAATAATGACAAAGCTGTAAAAAACATCAAACACCTAATGGCAAAATGCCACCAATGAACTGCTGTAGGAAAGGGCAAAGTTAATTCTTTCTAGACTATACAAAATACAAAATCAATCCTGAGAGCAAGAACTAACAATTTAAAAATAATTCCATACAAATTTAATCAATTTGACTTTGCTTTGCAAAAGAAGCATGTACATATGTACGCTACCTACAGATTAATGCTGTACTTCCCTGACTGCCCTCTAAGCTGCTCAAATTAAATATTTATTTCTGTAAACATAAAAAATTTTCTCCTTGAGGGGAAGACACCAAAGTTGACACCATTACGAAATTTCCAGGTAAACTGCTAATTTTGAACAACAAGAAAAAAGGATGCTTTCCCTTTCTTATACCACCTTGCTCTAACTTTGAAGAGTAAAATATTTCCTTTGTTTAATTAAATAAAAAGCCAAACACCTTTTTGTAATGTAATAATACATTAGAAAGGTTACAGGCATTTCAAAAGGCAGAGATCTGTAACTGACATGCACACATTTGATAACTTCTTAACCTATTCATCATTGAGACATGTTAGAATTTCACTGCACATTTGTTGAGAAACAAAACATCCCCAGAAAAGTGCAACACACAAAACTTCATAGGGGCACTTGCATTTTTAATTCTCAGTTTACCTGACTGACTTCTCCACACTTGTTTGTAACTAGTACAGTACCACTGCAGCTTTACAAAGCCAGCCTCCTCAAAAGGCCAATTCTACAGTACTTTACTTCTGAAATATCACAGACAACCTTACACGGTGCAGACAAAAACTGAATTACATGCTTAAACTTCAGTTTGTTCTGACCTGAGATCTAGTCTACAGGAATAAGTCACATCTATGCAAGGCATATAAATCTAGTTGAGTACATGTATCATGGACAGAAAAAAAGGACAAAAATTTCAACAGGATTACTGCAAACTTCACAAATATATTTCAAGAACAGCGTTGACTGCAAGAGCTGTTTAAAAAAAGACATGTAACTTTGGCACAGAATATATCACAGAAAAAAACACAAACAAGATGACAGAATGTTGTTAACCTAATAACTGAGGCAAAGCATTAAAAAACAAAGAAAGGCAGAGACAACACCAGAAGTATCACAGAATGATACGTATAATTTGAAGATGAAACCAAGAAATTAAAGAGGTTTCAAGAGCTATGGAACAGATCCAAGAAAAAGTTGAACACACAGAGCAGCATAAAGGACTTCTTATGCTTCATCCTAGCTGGAGTACATTCTAGACAAGTCAGAAAGCGGGAATCAGCTTAATGCGACATTTTCATTTAAAGCAGATAAAATTATGGGGAAAACACAAAAGTTGTCTAAAATATAAATGGATTTGCACGTCTGAAAGCTTTGACAGTTTGTCATATCTAAAGCTCTGTAGTCTCTGCACTCTCACAAGCCATTCAGGAAGGCGACGAAGCCTCAAACAGGGCTCAGGCACCCGTGTTACGCTCTTTTGTTCACAAGGGGTAATTACACCAGACTGTGGCTGGATATTAGGCCCACTCAGAGAGTAACTGAAACCCACAAAGCAGGTTCACAGCCTTGCCAGGCATAACAAAACATTTGCTTTAACACAAATATTTGCCAAAAGCAATAAAATGCATATTTCATAATACTAATATATTGATAACAGCAAACCAAAGTACAAATCATTTGAAGACAGAGAGTGCAAGAAGAACACACAGGGAAAAAAAACACACACATAAAAATTTAACAGGACTAAGTAACAATCTGCCAGAACAGACTTTGTACAGCCTCCACTGTACTGTTCAGGCACTCTCTTGACTATAGACAGGAAGGCAGCAAAGAGTCCATAATCCAATAATATGTGCTAGGTATCATGCTAGCACACCACAGCCTGGGTTTGTATGTTTCTTAAGACAGAACACACATCAGACCCATCCCACAGGCCATGGAAAAAAAAATAAAATAAAATCAAGAACACATGAAACTAAGAAGTTCACCAAAAACTTCAAGATTTAAGAGTGTGTGTTTTCTTTCACAAGCTGTGTAATAGCCTTCACTCTTAAAGCAAGGGGAAAGGCACTCCAGAGCAGACCACAGCTGGCAGGGGGTAACACGTCTCCCAAAAACCTGCCCCTTAGTCATGAGACTGGGTGAGCAGGCAACTAAGTCCCAAAGCAGGATGGCTGTTGCCAGCTCTTGCTGGCCTGCTTGCTTATTTTCCACTCTTAGGATTTCAGACTACCAAGGCAGTTCAGTCCTAGCAGGCTTTTTCTACCCATTACATGACAGAGTTCAATCACAGGAACCTGTGTGGAGCTTTTTGCACATCAAGCTCCAAGAAAGCTACCAGGTGGTCTATCCCAGCTTTAGACCAGACTTTCTTCCTCATAACAATTTCAGAAATTTAGTTCACCCGTACCTCAGCAATACTGACGCACAAGGCTGGCATTTAAGTTAAGTTTGCATGGAACCTGAGCAATTGCCAGGACATTCTGAAAGAGCAACTACACAAATGCAAAAGAAGACCTGGAAGAGAAAGAACCTGTAACCACACAAACACTTCAGGCAATGCCTGCACCTTTACTGCAGGCAGTGACCGAGTTCTGACAAACTTGTGTTAAGCTGCTGTAACCCAGAAGAGCTGTTGAGTGTTTCACTCTAAACAACAGTACCGGCAAGAGTAGTAGCAGTCTAGTTAAAAATATTAATGAGAGGTTGTTTTTAAGGTACAACAATCGTGCTTTGCCAGTTCTGATGGTTTACAAAGCCCTTTTCACACTTTCTATTATACTGCAGTTCGAGCCGGGAGAAGCCCATGTACAAAGAACAAATCAAACAAGTAAACATCTGAAACGCGGCGAGCCTTCCTTTCGTCCTAAAACGTGGCGACTAAACACCCGTGTGTAACAATCACTGTTAAGTAACACCTAAATACGCAACCTACTTTCGGTCGGCGTTTGTCTTTTGCCGTTTGAGGGGAAGAAAGAGGAAAACAAATAAAGGGAAAACAAACCCAAACTAGTACGACCCCGCACACGACCCCCGCTGCTGCGCTGCGAGCGCCGGGCCCGGCGGGCAGGCTGGGGGGCGGCGGTGCGGGCCCTGGCCGGCAGGGGGCGCGGCGCGGGCGGCCGGCGCTGTTGTTGTTGCCGCTCGGGGTATTTAAACGCCGGGCTGTCAATCACGGGCGCCGCGCGCTCCCCGGCGCTCCCCGCACGGCGGGGGCGGCACCGAGCGGCCCCGCAGTCCCGGCCCGGCCGAGCCGCCGCCGCCACCGCCGCGGGCCCCCAACTTGCTCCTTTGTTTAACTGCCCGTGAATCCCCTCCGCCGCCGCCGCCGCTTCCTCTCGCTCGCAGCGGCTGCCGACGGGCCTTTTATTATTCACGCGCTCGGCTCGCAAAACACACGCGCGGCAGCGGCGGCCGCTCGGGACTGGGCTGGAAACGTCAAAGCGGCGAGAGGCGCGGGGCAACCCTCTTTCTCCTCCTCCGCCGCCCCCCGAACAAAACGCACGGGCAGCCCGGAGCTCGCACCCGGCCGGGGACAGCCCCGGTGTCCGCACTTCTCCGCCGGGAGACCGCCCTGTCCCGGGAGAGACCCTCCGGGGGGCGCGGGGGGACACGCGACGCCTCTGCAGAGTCGGCACAACTTCGGGGCGGCCCCGGCCCCGTCAGCCCCGCATCTGTTGCTCTTTCGTAACCAGCCCCCCCCGCCTGGCCCGGCCCGTCCGCCCCCTCACAGCCGCGGACCCATGTGCCCGGGGACGGCCGCCGGCGTCCGCACTGTCCCCGCGGCGGGGGGCTGGGGGGGGAGAGCCAGACCGGGCGAGCGCCCGCCGCTCCCCCCGTGCTGCCGCCGCGCAGCCATTGTCCCCCCCGGCGGGAGGGGGGAAGGCGACTGCCACCGCCTGTGCCCGGTGCCGCCCGGCGACTGCCCCGCCGCGCCGCCCGGCCCCGGCGCGGCGCCCGGCGCCTTACCTGCCGTGGAACCAGTCCTTGCAGATGTCGCACTCGATCATGAAGCGGCTCACGTCGTAGGGTTCGCGGCACACGCAGTACACGGGGGTCGCGGCGGCGGCCGTCGCTCCGGCCATCTTTACAGAACTCCCTGACTGAGCCGCCCGCCCCGCTCCGCTCCGCTCCTCCCCGTCCCGTCCCGTTCCCCCCCCCGCCCCGCTCCCTGCGCCGCGGCCGCGGCGGCGCCGCCAATAACAACAGCGCGCGTGCCGGCTCCGCACGCCGCGCGCGCCCCCCGCCGCCGGCTGGCACGCGCACGGGGCGGGCGGCACGGGAGCGAGCGGACAACAGCGCGCGGGGGCGCGCGCACGTGCGTCACCCGGCCCCCGTGGAGGCGGGAGGAGGAGGAGGACGGGGACGGCGATGGGAGGGGGGTGAGGGGAAGCGCCGCCCCGGCCGCCCCGCCCGGCGACCATCCCCACGGCGCCTGCGCCCCGCGGAACGGTTCGCGCCCCGCCCCGCGCCGCCCGAAGCGGCGGGGACTGAGCGTGCGCGGGCGGGCCGGGAGGGGAAAGGGCGATTTTCCCCGTTGACCGCGCGGGGCGGGGCGGGGCGCGCACGTGCCGCCCCTCCCGGGAGGCGGGCCGCGGGGAGGCACGCGCTGGGACCCGCCCCCCCCTCCCTCCGCGGTGTCACGCGGGCAGGGGCGGGGCGGGGGTGCCGCGAGGACACGGGAGGGGGCGGGCGCGGGACGCGGCGCGCGCCGCCCCCCGTCCCCCCGTTATGTAACGAGCGCGGCGGCGGCGCCGGAGCGGCCCGGGCTGCCCCGCCCGCCCGACACCCCGCCGAGGAGCCGGCGCTTCCGTGCTGCCCAGCCCGGGCTTGCAATGGGTTATTTCTTGTCAAGCTCTCTGCCTACGTGTGCATCATGCGCTGTTCCGTTCCGTGCCGTCAGCCTTTCTTTCAGGACACAAAAGTAACACTGATGCTTTCATTATGTGTCATCGAGAACAAAAAAGCAGATTTTTAAAACAGTTGATTTTTTTCCTGCGGCCTTTCAAGGACCTATGGAGATTATATTGTATGAGGGAATGAAGAGCCACGTCCTCCGCACTGCGTGTACCAATTTAAAAACGAAACAATAAATATGTGCAAGTGCATGTTACAGTGATCGCAACTGTAACAGACACTGCCTACAGCATTATCATTTTACAACCCATGGCCTTAACCACTAGTAGCCACAAAAAAGCAAACGCTGTAGGTTTGTTTGGCAGAGGGACGCTCAGAAGTAAATGTTTCCTTTCCAGACTGTTATTGTGAAGCTTGCTAATGTTAACATTTATATAAGACAAGCAACACGAGATGATGATTTGGCAGCAAAATGGGCAGCAAAGAAATGTAAAACAAATATATCCAGCACGCAGGCTCTGTGACTGAATGGAGAATGAGACAGAGAAATAAAGGAAGTGTAATGGATTTGATCAAGAAATATCAGATTCTCAAATGAAACCCTGACCTATTTAGAAAGTGCACAAGGTTCTGACCTGCAGGACATTGTTTGTGGATGTTTCAATACTCTTTAGTTTTCCAACGCACCTCAGCAACTCAAAATGGGGCCGTAGACAGTCAGTCTTCTAAAAAGCTGATGTGAAATTCATAAGGGGCAAGAAACACCAGTAAGGCAACAAATGACAACTTCAGAGTTTCAGGAAATAATACATACCAAGAGGCTCTGTCATTAAAAATATTGTTTCCCTTTATTAATCTGATTCAAAGACACATGCAGGAAGTTGCTTTCTAATGGTCCTGCTTCTAGGGCCTGCAAACTCTTGCAGAATCAATGACACATAAAGTACCAACTATCAAGCGAACCGTTCCCGTTAGAGTTGTTACTCTGTGTTTGTGCAACTGAGTGTTGGCCTATGTAGCCACCCTGGAGCCTGAAAATGGACAACTCCTTGCTCCTTAGTTGGATGTTTCTTATATTATCACGGGGTCAGTCTTATCTGGAAGCTGCAGTTACCAGCTGGAGTCATGTCTTTATCCAAATTGGCCATAAAAATGTGTTGTGTATCAGGAAGTGTCTGCAAAGGACGAGCCCGCTGAACCCCCCCTTGGTGAGGCACATGGGAATAGGGTGGGTATTCCCGGGACAGACGGGCTGGGGCTGCACTGCGTGGGGAGGAGACCTGGCCGGGCTCAGGGCGACTCCAGCTACCGGCTTGGGTGAGGAAGTTTTCACTTGACACAGAAGAAAGCAACCCATCAGTGAGAGTGCAAAGAATGAGGAAGCAGGCTGGACTCAGCACCCTGTGGAGACCAGCCCTTCACTGGCCTTGATTATGGAAAAAAAAAAAAGTTTGTTTGTTTTTAAAGATAATAGTTGTGATCTTAAGCATGCAAAGTACTTCTCGCTGTTCAATAAGCACTTTGCCTACTGCCACAAGCAACGTCGTTCTTTCACTGTGATTTATTTCAGAACAAGGTGTGTCAGTGATTCAGTCTGTTGCACCTTAATCAGGTGGGGAATGCCAGCTTCATCTGTTGCAAAAAAAAGTGGCATAAACCAGCTCCACCTCCCTCTGTCTGACCTGCTGTCAGCTTTTTTCTTTCCAAGCTTTCCTTTAAAAACACTAGACTATACTTGAATGTAACATAGCAAAAGTTCAGGAAAGCTGAGGACCACACACCATAACAATTACAAAACCCCATTTAATAAGTATTCTTTCCAGAGACTTGGAGAGCTTTTCTATGACAATCTTATTAAACACAGTTCAAAAACTAAAAATGCAATACCTACCTTCAATGTAAAAAACTAAATTAAGCAAGTTGAAAGGCCAATCCCAAAAAAAACTTCAGAAGCAAGCTCAATATTCACAGCTACACAACGATACCTGAAGACACCTGAGGCCACAGCACTCTCCATTCTTGCCTCCCAACCAGCAAGACACACCAATGTGAAATACAGTGTACAGACCACCTTCTAGTAGGCAGCATAGGGTTCATATGCTTGGCCTCGGGCTGAGCTCTGACTGCCAAAAACAAGCAAGGCAGCAATGACAGAGAGCTGGGGAGGGCTGAACAACCAGCTCTAGAGCAGCTGGTAGCTCTGGAAATCCAAAGGCTGGAGGAAAAAGGCTGGAGACAGTGATGAAGAACTAGTGGAAGGGCAGTGAGAATTAAGGTGGGAACAATGAAGCTTGTTTTAAGAAAGGAGAATGTTCAGTGCTACAGACCATGACTGCCGGCTTGCTCATTGATGTACAGATACTGTGACACTGCCCCATGCCTTGTCCTGTACCCAGCCGACCATCCCCTCAGCAGCTGAGCAAGCCAGTTAGTTCTTCAAGCAATGCCCAAATGTAATCTTTCCACCCTAAAATCCACCAAAATATGCTCTGCCCCATCAAGCCCAAGCTCTGAAAAATACAACTTACAGCTTGTACACCCAGCAAGTCCCAGTGACTGCCTCCATCTCTGTGCCTGGATTCCAGCAAAAACGTTAGAAACACAATTATGTAAGAGGCTGGGGCTGGCAGGGGAGAGTGGCTCTGGCACTCAGAGGTACAGGACTGTAAGTAACGAGCATTAGATTTTCATCAGACACTGAAGTCAGGGTTGGAGACTGGGGCACCAAGGACTAAAGAGCACCACCTCTGCTTGCTCTTCAGGGCAAGCCTGAGTGCTGGTGCTCAGTAAGGCACAGTGCTTCTGCTTGTGATTAGAGGAATGCTGGCTGATAGTTTATCCTTAAGGCTGGAATCAGGCTGCAGGGTAAAAAGGGCTTTAAGTGTAGGATTCTTCCTGAATAATGTGAGGATTGTGCAGAAATTATAAGACCTGCTACCTGTTTCTTATCATTATGAGATAAACCTGCAAAGGCACTTGAGTCAACCACATCAAATGGCTTCCAGTGAGATCTGGAGGGATGATGGACGTGCTCCGGCTTAAGTTTGGGGTGAAATATTGCCATGGGTGGACAGTGGAAGGTAGAGAAAATGCCAGGAATAGGAAGAAAATCTTAGGACTGAGGAACTAGAATGATAGGAAGATGATACAGTTGCCTAGTAGTGTAGGCACCCTAGTACTGTAATGAATGCTTGAGAATAAATGGGTCCGGTACAGCTCACTGTTGTATGGACCAGTATGGAGTCAGGATTGTAGTGGTTTTTGGGTCATGGTGCTAAGTACAGGTCACAGTAGGCCATTGCTAGGGTCTGAGTGTGGTAATTCTATGGTTTAAATTAACAATCAAATAAGCAGCATGTATGGAATTCATTTAACTCTGCACACTCTACAGAACTAATCTACAGGCACATCATCTTCACAGACAACCTTTGCTGAGCATCATCCTTCATCCACTAGTGTGTTATTCTCTAGCCATTCACAGACCTTCAGCAAGGTCCACAGGGCTGAGGGCAGCTATCAGCAGGGAAAAGTGGTTTATTGGTAGCTCTAGAATGCTCACTTGTGACTACAGGGGAGGGTCTTAGCGAGAAACCTGTTCTTATCAAAGACATAATCACCAGCACACTGCACATTAGAGAAGAGGGTATGGGAGAAGAGGGTACTGATTGTTGCACAATAAAAGCATCCAAAGCCCATGCCTGGCTTTGTGTATCTCCCAGAGCACATGCCATCCACTGTACATGGCATAAAAGGAGGAGAGCAGGGCAGGGAGGTTGCCAGAAGGGAGAAAGGGGAGTTTTCTGGTACTTCTGGCTGAACCACATACAGGTACTCTCAAATATGCCTACTTGTCTCTTGGCAGGAGGGAAGAACTTGCAACCATCAGTCACAGGATGGTGGCTGTCACCCAGCAGGACATGGACGGCCAAATAAACACCAGAGATTATATCCAGCAGACAAAGAGATGGCCCAGAAGCAACTCAGGCTAGGGAGAATCAGAAAGAAAAATCAGACATTGATAGCCTTGAAAAAAATCAGATAAACTGTTTGGAAAACATGTTGGGTAGAGGGACTTTCCTCATGTTTGGTCATTTCTTCAGTGTATTTATGTACATTTTGGCAAAATACTCATTTTTAAAATCACTTATTTTCACATCAGTAGGCTTTAGGCTGCTGAAAAACAAAGCTCTGGGCTGAAAAACTGTTCCAGTTCTCCGTAAGAAACTGTCTGAAATATACCCAGAATTGGCAGTATGATCTTTGCATCGGCAGAGAAAATACTGAGTCATGTTGTCAGCCCACACACATTTAACAAAAATAAAAGCAGACCAACGATTCAAAATTCTCCCACTCATCATTTAAAGAAAACAGAAGTCATTCAGTCATGCCTCATGCTTCAGAGACCTTTAGAAAACACCCAGTGCAGGGAACATTCGCCCACGTTGTGCCCACGCACCGTTTCAAACCCACTATGTCATTTGCAACTTGTTCACTCACAGGTCTGGGCACTGTTTGCTTCAGCATCCTCAGAGGAAGTCGCCGAGACTTAAAAGGTTTCTGCTGAAAATGTGACACCACAGCTGGAGCCTCAGCCCTCCTGTGAGCAACGCTGAAATGATGTAACACAGCATGCCTGGCTTGAATCCCTGGAGGAGGCAGGAAAGTGCCGTCCACTTCATGGCAACACAAACTTAAGCTGTAGTTTGAATAAGAGGCTACTGTGCTCTTCCTTCAGGGGTTAATCTTGCACTGAACCATTGGCTCTCCTATGCTGAGCTCCCCAGTCATTCATCCAAAAGGAGGTATTTGGACAAACATCAAGACTGGGGGAATTACCTAGGAAGTCGTCCTCTTTTTAACCCTTCCCATAAAGTCCTCTGGCAAGGAAAAGCTGGTTTCTGCATTTCACCCAGCTGCTGGCAACATCTCTTCCTCCTTCAGTTCTAAAAGCTGCTTGAAGTATTAGCAGCTGAACCTGGATGAGTGGCAGCCAGCCCAGCTCATGACGGAGCGGGAGACGTCACCACACAGAGCACGCACAGATGGAGTTACACAATCTCTGTGGTGTTGAAAGCCACGCTGGAAACTTGTCAGGAGCCCAAAGGCCAGAGCTAATTTGTATTTCCTATTGCACAGCATGATTTTAATCAGAGCAAAAAGCACCCGGTTGTGTTTTATGTACCAAGTGTTATAAGCAGAGACAAGTTAACAGAGCAACCACGGGCAGGACGTGCTCTGAAGACAGCATAGAGGAACATTAGATGGGGAATATACCAAATTTATCAACATTTCCTTTATTCTTCAGGATGGCCATGGGCTATGAAGCAAGAGAATAGGAGGCAACTTTCATCAAAATTCTGTGGTTGCCCAATTCTCTTTACAAGAAGAAAAAAAAACAGAAAAAAAAAAAGTAAAAAAGACACCCGCAAAAACCTTAAAGACAAGCTTATTTTAAAAACCTCTTTCCAAAAATTCTAGATATGTCACCAAGTAAAACATGGCATTCAGGAAACCCATCTTATTTGCAACCAGTATTTGACAGCAGTCAAATCTAGGTGATCTCTAACAGAAGCTGCTCTGGCTTCAGCTGCAGATAAGTGTGTGCAAGTTCCTTGTTACAATTAAATTTCTGTCTCATTGAGAGCAGACAGCACAAAGGACTGGCACAGCCCCCAAGCACCACTGCTCCCAGAACAGGCTCACCTCCAGCACCCCTTTTCCATGCTGTGATGGCTAGAGAACAGGAGTTGGGAGCCATTTGGTCACCTTGCCCCAGCTGGGCTCACAGCCCTGCTCCCTCCCCAGCGCACAGCATTGGGACGCACCTTTGTGTGCTGCCAGCGTGTGCCAGAGAGGGAATGGGGCACCAGGTTAATAGGACAGTAAATATGCCTTGACGTTTCTGGATTGGTTTGCTTTGTACTCCCAATAGATTTACTGGAAACTCAGAGGTGGGGTTTGCTGCTCATGGAGTGCTGTCATTGGAGAAAATCCTTCATTTCAGCCTTTCTCTCTTTATCCACTGGGAATAAATGCTCCTTTCCCCCTCAGTTCAGCTTTATTCCTTGACAGCTGAGAAAAAGAAAGGGGGACAAAAAAAATCAGACCTTGGACCTTTATTTTGCTCTGGAGAGCCAATGTCTAGTTCAGAGTGGGATAAACTGGATGTCAGGGATATAAAAGGAAGCCTGTCAGACAAGCATATATGTAGCTTCCTATTTTCAGTCTGATAAACCCTGTCCCTGGAACATTTTCCCCAGTAGCTAGCCATTGCAGCCCCTAAAATCAGCATCCTCTCTGCTCTCATTCTTCCTCCCCATGCTCCTTTACCCCCTCCCCCATATACATTTGTCCCCCAACTCAAACAGCTCCCCAAGAAGGTCAGGCACCACCTATGTTCAGGGAAGGGGAAAAGAGAAGAGTGAGTCAGCTGAATATGCAAACAATCCTATTTGCACCCCAGCATGTACAATTCAGGTCTTTGTCAGCATCATGGAGTGCACTCTGTCCAGTTTGTTTTCTTCTCTGGGATTATCATCCACACCCTTCCCACATGAGCATTATCAAATGCTGTACCTGAATCAGCCTTTTCAAGACAGGCTGACTGCCGGCTGGTTAATACCTGTCCACCAGCTGCCTATTTGCTTTGTTTAAAAATTATAGCCAGTCATGAAATCTAATGTGACGTCTACAGCAGCCATAAAAAAAAAAAAAAGAAAAAAAAGCCACCAAGGGTATTTTCCCGGTGTCCAAGGCAGTGGATGGAAGTGTTTTTAGTTGCACAAGCCCTCCTTGGACGCTGCCCTGCCTGGACACAGCCCACCTTGCGCTCCGAGGTGTTTGGGGAGCTGCCTGCCGCCCACCTGCCTTCTCCCCAGCTCAGCTCCACGCCGCAGGGACACGCGTGGGGTGCGGATACAGACAGTCCCACGGCTCCCCGGCCTGGACAGACGGACAGGCGGGACGGGAAGGACGGCGGGGCGAAGGTGCCGAGCGCTTTTGGGGCTGCGGCAGCCGCCGGAGCAGCACCGGCAGGCCCGCGGGCCTGGCAGGCGGTAGCTGTCTCCCTGCTCGCTCTCCCTGCCGGCCGCATCCGACGGAGGAGCCTCATGAATCAAGCCGAACATCCAGCGACAGGCTGGAGAAATCCATTAATATGCGGCCGCCGCCGCACGCCGCCAGCCCCCTGCCTGGCGCGGCGCTCACCTGCCTGTCTCACCCCTGGCAGGCAGCGAGCGAACAAAGGAGCGGCGCGGGGCGGACGGCAGCGCCTGCCCCCGCCACGGAGGAGGCAGCGGCTGCAGACAAAGCCCGTTTGCCCGCCGCCATGGGTGTGAGGAATGCTCCCGCTCGCCCTATTGTCTGGGCTCCTTTGTGCTCCTCCGGCCCCCCCGGTCCCCAACCGCACAGGCAGGAATAGTGGGAGCAGCACAGGCGCGGCTTTGTTGGAGGGAGCCCTCGAATGCCGAAAGCTCCCAGGCCGGGCCCTGCCGTACGTGCCCGTCTGGCACACGCGGCCACGCTGGGCAGGTAAGGAGCAGAGCAGACGGACGGGGCACGGGTGTTTCTCCACGCACACAGGGCACCCGGCGGCCCCTTCTTGAACACGTTTTTCTCCCTCCAGAGAGTGACCCTGCGATGCCTTTGGGAGATGGGGAATGGTCACCAGGTCCTGCAGAAGCGACGGTGAGGGCTGCCCTAACTCCCCATCCCTGATCAAGGGCTGGTGCCGCTGCTAGAGGGGGCAGTGAGGGAGCAGATCTGAGAGCACGGACCACCCGTCACGCCACCTGCATCCCTCCCAGCCTTAGGAACAGCACAAACACCTCTGCCAAACCTCCGCTGCTTTGTCAAGCAGTAGCTGTGGCACACCCTGTGCGAGCCACGTCTGTGGCTGCAGCATTGCAACCCCCCAAGTCCTGCAGGGCCGGTGGCAGGATCCAGATTGCCTTGTCTCAGGGCAGAGCTGGAATTGCCAAGCACTCCCGAGGGGTCAGTCCCCAGCTGCGGCACACTGCTAACTCTCCTCCCACTGCCACTGCACACTGGCATTGGAATGGCCAGGACAGAGAGAAGGGGAAAGCCAGGGATGCTCTCCAGCGCAGGGAGCAGGTTGTCCCCACGGTGCCCATGCCACTGCCCAGAGGACAAAGTGCTTCCTGGTCCCATGGCAGCGGTAGCACGTGGATCAGCTCCGACAAGAGAGCCCCAAAGAGGTATGGCTCACCTGGACTCAGCACTCTGGCTCGTGCAGTCCCTGCACTGGCCACCCTCAGCTGTCTCACTCCTCTCCACTGGCACTGCTCACACAACCAATCTTAGCCACGCAAAGAAATACCTGCAATGATCTGGGTGTCATTCAAACATTATGGCCAATGGAGCATAATCAAAGAAAGAGAGGAAAAGTCCAAACCTGAGGGACAGCGCCTAGGAGCACAAAGGAGCCCCAGCACACTCCTGCTCCACTGTTGTGACAGCAGTGCTGAGAGCCCTGGCACACAGAACAACAGGGTCCAGGTACAAGAACCAAGGCATTCGCTGCAGGGGTGCTGCTAGTGGAGCCTGAGAGTGTCCACAAGGAGCAGGGATGGTGAAGAGGCAACATGCAACTAAAAAGCCCATTTCTCAGTCTTGTTCTGGGGAAACAGTTTCTGACATTTTCTGGTTCTAAGGAGTGCCATTAAAGAGGAAGGCTCTACCCAAAGTGCAGTTTCTCTTCCTATTTTTTCATTATATTTGGTATATTTTACATAAATTATAAATAAATTATAGAAAAAAAAAACTTCTATGGCCACCAACAGGGAGGACTCCAGACAAGCTTTGTTCAGGAATACATTTTTCCTAAAGAAAACTTTAAAATTCCTACTTCAAAATAAAGGTAGAAACCTTGAATCTAAACAGCATCACTTCCTTCTTTGAGTTTTCCTGCTTCACACCGAAGCCTCAGCAAACCTTGTAAAATATATTTGTGCTTTATAAGCAAGAATCACACTGGGTTTGGTGGGCAAGAGATTCTCAGCAACATCTAAGTTGCAGAAGCAAGACAGTTGTTCCTAAAGCCACCAAATAAGAGAAGATTCTGAGAATGATAAATCAAAAAGCCAGATAGAAGCAAAAGGCCTTAATCTTCAAAAAGTCAGAGAAAGGCGAAAGACTGGGGGAAAGGGGAAATACCTGGGAAAGAAAGGGGAAAGACCTGCTGGGCAGCAGGTTGGTGGCAGAGCTCCTGGCCTCTCTCTATGACCCCTCCCTGTTTCCCTAGGCAAAAAGGGACACAGCAGCTCTCCTCCCCCAATCCAGCACCAAGCTGCAGAGAGGCATTTCAGCAGCTGGAGAATCGGCTGCATCAGCCCAGAGCTGAGCTAATACAAGAGCCATTGTGAAATCCAAGCTTAGAGGGGCTGCCTGAGTTAACGAAGCTGATGGGATTGGGATGAGGTGTAACAAGGTGCCTCTTACTGAAAAGCAGAGAACTTCCCCCCGGCTATCTTTGGCTCCTGCAAAGCATTCAGGTCAGTTTGTAACTTATTAACACCAACACTCACAGGATCAAAGTTCAGCACGTGTTCAGTTGCTCTTCTGGAACAGCAGACTTGAAAAGCATATTGCACAGGTTTCCTAGGAATAAAAGAGACATGCAGAGAAAGCATCCGCTGCCCATCTGCTCAGAGACAACCACCGCACCACCTGGGGTCATGACACAGGCTTCCTTCACCACCTTGTGCCTGAGGAGGTAGCTCTGCTCAACTACTGCACCCCTCTCCATCAAGGTCCTTCTTCCTCTTGTGGCAAAACAGTTTTGCACCCAAGTGATGCCCAAAAGGGTCCCCAGGTTTAGGAGGAAATTCTCTGTCAAGAAGGCAGATTACATTGCATGTTTTAAGTGTCTCCCCTGCAGCTGGAATTGTACCTTAATCTAATTGCACCTCCAGTGCTCCAACTTAAAGCGTTCAATATATGAAATCACTTGAAAAATTAATCAAGTGGACAAGCAGAGATGGGTAGTGGAGTCAGTGTGGCAGCGCAGAGTCTGTATCTCCTAGAACTGGGAGTTGTGTGTAGAGGGAGTGCTGTGGCTCCCACAACCAGCCTCTTGTCAGGCCATTAAGCCCACACAAGCCAGCTCACCTCCAAAAAAATGCAGAGTTCCCAGGGCTGGGTTTTCTATCTGCTGCTCCTGAGAGGCTTTCCTTTGGAGGGAAAAGTGACCCTGGCAGATGTGGGGCATGGTCACCCCACTGGATGCAGTGAGGGTACACACAAAGGACCTGCAGGAAGGACGCAAAGGAAAGGAAGGTGAAAGCTCATTGCTGATCAAACCAGGGAGAGAAATGCTGATGGATGGAGCTGAGTGCAGTCTTTCAAAGGTGTCACTGGGCAGGATGGCACCAAAACCAAAATCAAATCAAGAGTTTCTGAGCAGCTGGCATGCTTTGAATCCTGCCTGGCCTGGGACCACCACTACTTACCCTGGTGTACGTCTATTGCAGTGATCAAGTTACCCAGTGAGAAGAGGTTACACAGCAATTACAGGTCCCTCCTCCCCACCAGCAGAGCAACCAAAGATCCTCTACCACCCTTGTCTTCCCTGCAGACTCCCAAGTAAGAGAGCCAAACAGGATTCATTTGCTGTGCAGCTACTGCCCAAACCAGTGTGGATAACAGCATGGAGCCTGATTGTCAACAGACAAGGCTACACGGAATTGCAGGATGATGCACAGGTGTGCTTGCTTGCTTATCCAAACCTGCAGATGTCCAGAGAGCATATGGTTCTGTTGTTTAAAGAGGGTTTATGTCCATACTTTATAATGAACAGTATAATTGGATTATTCTTTGTAAATATCTGTGCCCTGTGAAAGTCAGAGTTAAAGACACCCAAGTAAAGTTCCCAGAAACATTCTTAATTTTTAAGCATTTTATCAGAGCAGTCGGTGATTTATCAACCACTTCTGGCATCAGTTGAGAACACTCTGCTACTGCTTACTGTGACCCATAAAGGATCACTACTTCAGCCCTATTAGAAGTGAGATGTTCATTGCTGTTTGCAGGGTACCAGAGCCTAGTGCCAAACCTGCACAGACACATCACCTGTTATCTCTAATCAAAGGCAGGGTCTGGTGGGAAGGAAGTTCAGAGGTGATTCCTTTCTGTGTGCTATTACAAAGCATCACTAAACACTCCCCACACTTACAAATGGACTTTTTGTCTGGTGGGAGAAATCACCCCTTTTCCCTCATATTTGCAGAAGCAAATAAAATTGGAGAAAGGAACAAAGTTCCACTTCTGCAGCCACTTACCAGAAGAAATGATGCATTTTGGCCATCAGGATCATCTGTTTCCCCTGCAAAGACATATTAACAAGGTCCTTGTTTCTCAGTGACTAAGGAGGAGGGAAGAGGAACCTTGACCACCAAGAGGAACTCGGTCTCTGGGAAACAGGCAAAGAGGATGCTGTTAAATATTTCAGGAAACACTAGGGAAAAGATGGGGGCAGCCAGCATTTTTGAAAGTTTTGATTTCCCCGAGAAAATAAACTGCCTATTCTAACTACAGGAGAAATGGCTTATGAGCCCTCTCTCCTGGAGAAGTTCCTCTGATGGTACTCAATACTGTAAAGGGCTGCAGAGGAGGGAACACTCTTGACTGGATTAAGTTACAAGGTAAAAGTGACTCTTTTTTTCCCCCAGGGAGAGTTAAATTGGACTCATGTTCTTGATGAACAGTGTTTGAAACCCTCCTGCTTGCACAAGGAGCGCAGGAGTTCCTGTCACTGGAGCACAGGCATTGCTTAGCCCAGGACCACCCCAGAACTGCCTGAGCGGCATCTTTGTGGGGGAAGTTAAATACTTCAGATTCCCTTTTCAACCAGGCTACTTATGCTTTGGATCTGTTTTTGTTAAAGCCTTCTTATTTTAATTAAGAAAGTACTCGTTGAAAAGCAGTACCCTGCCCCTTTGGTTACCATTAACATGTGTCTGCTGAGACCGCCAGCAAGCCTTTGAGATGCAGCAAGGCTGAGCTCAGTAGTTCTCAAGGAGTTACAAAAACCTTTTAAATGTAGCCTGGGAGAATGATCATACTCTCAGCAAACTGAAGATGACAAAACAACCCTGAGAAATTCAGCTTTTGGGTCAACAGCAGCCTCATGATGCACAGGAACAGGAGTGCAAAGCTCTGCCCTGGGGAGGAGTAGCAACAGGCATCCACATGGGCTGGGAACAGACTGGCCAAGTAATTGCCCAGTGAAAAAGGAGCTGGGAGTCACAGGCTTGCCAATCAGTGTATGAGTTAGCAGTGTGCTCCCACTGCAAACCCAAACTGTGCATCAGGCAGTGTCAGGAACAGCGTGGCCAGCAGGCCTTGGGGAGAGCATAATTCAGCACTGCTAAGGCTGCATCTGGAACAGAGCTGAAATAGCATGCTTCATGAATGTTATGAATCCCAGAAAAGAGTTCACAGAACTCCTAGAATATATGTTCATTTTTATTATTAGAGTAAAAAAAAAAAAAAAACAACAACAAAAAAAAAACAACCCGAAACAAAACAAACAAAAAAAAAAATAAAGGGAAAACCTGTAAGTTACTATTTCCTCCCAGTTCCCATGTCTTTATCAGTGGCCCTACACCACCAAGTTCAGGTTGTGTATCTGAGGAAGAAAGGTTTCTTTTCAAAGGAGAGTTTCTTGTAGGAAGAAGAGTTGAGAAAGGCTACTAAGCTCTGTGTTGTCCAGGACACAAGACAGTGCTGCCAGCAGCCCTCCTGCCAGCAGAACATAAGGAAAGGACAGAAGGAAAAAAAGAAAACTGAAAACCACGGTTGACAACCTCCCTGCCCTCCTGCAACCCTACCAGCATCATAGCAAGATTCTTTTGAGACAGCAGTGTACTAATAGGTGGTTTTCACAAGGTAAGGTGAAGATCAGATAGGAGAAAATGTGTCTGCACTGAAATGGCCGTGCACTCCTTGATCTCCTTTGAAGACATGCATTGCTTTTAACCACCAGGTGCCTGTCCCCATTGCAAGCCCAGTAGGTAAACAGACACAGACAGTGTTTGTAGCAGGAAGCCAAACCAGAAAGGAATTTTATCCACCCAGAACAGGCCCCTGCCTGGGACAGCTGGGAGACTTCTCTAGCAGTCAAACACTGACACCAGTGAAGGTCTCACCTGCTCACATACCTACTGCTTCTCTGTTCTTACTGACAGAGGGCTGGTTTTCACCTCTGGAAACCAAGACACTCATCTGCATTGACCAAAAATCAGTATTCAACAACAATTATTATAGGCAACTGCTGCCCAAGCAGCACCAACAAGCATTTGGCTGGCCATGCTGACAATACTACAGATAATGCAGATGAGCCCCTCTACTCAGTCCAAGGGGAACAGCCCTCAACTCACCACTTGGGCATTTGCACACAGCCTATAAATCTCAGCTGCTCATGGATTGTTATTCTCCCCTCCCTTCTTGCCTCTTGTCCCTCCATGAGCCCACTGTCCTTCCAACACAGGAGAGATTTTTTTCTGGAGAACATCAGCACTTCTCCACAAGACCTCTCAGGCACCGGAGGTGATGGACAACAAGACAGCAGAGCCTAATCCCCACATGTTGTGTGGTTTTTTTCATCCCATTGCCTTCCTTTTGCAGTCTGAGTGTGAGAGACTCAGGCCAGACCTCAGCCTCCATCTGCAGCCTGGGATTATGATCTGAAGCATAATATTTCTTTATGAGCAAATTATCACCAAGACTTCAATGCGCTGTTGGCCTTTTAAAAAACTAAGTGTTTAGTATTTTTATTTCTTTCTGCTCTGCAGTTTATGGCTCCCATAAATCAGATGACAGGCTGTGGCACAGAGGGCTGATCTGATCTGTGGGAACAGGGAAAAAGGCAGGAGAAGGGAGCACTGACAGAGCTGTTAACCAGGGGGGACCTCTGCACACTGCTGTAAGGATCCCCATGGGGAAGGCAGGATGCTGCTCACCTGAGGCAATGCTCATAACCATGCCAGCTCCTTCTTCTCTGACACAGAATTTAAAATTGTCATTTCTTCTATGCCACACCACCTCCTTGCAAAAATTGAAAACCCAGTTCTTTTGCTCACAGAAGCAGTGATAGATCCACTAGGATTCACAAGGTTGTCGGGAAACACACAAGCACAGTGCTGATCCACTACACTGGTACACCAACCCACACATCTGAAACAATCAAGTCTGACCCAGTGTATTGCTGATCTAGAAGCCTTACCTTGTAGCAAATTAAGGATGCCATGGTTAAAAGTCCATTGGAGATTTTCAGCTTTGGAAAGTTGGTGCTGAAGTCCTAGGTCTCACAAGTAAAAGACCAAATTCCTAAAGACATTTGTTCACTCAGAGATGCACCAAAGGTCGTGCAATGAAGCATTCCAGCAAGCAGCATTCAGGGAATCCTCCTCCCTACATCTCTGTGCTTCCAAATACTGTTAAAATCTGAACTATAGTCAGCCTATGCCCTCCCAGGAAAATGACACACATTCCCACAGTCCTTCCTTTCTCCTGCCCCAGTGACTTGCACTCTGCTTCAGGACTGACACTTTGCTACATGCACATATGTGCATGCCTAACACTGCTGAGCAGGCCATCATCTTCAGAAAGACCTCACAAGACAAATAATATATAATATTGCAAGGACTTTGTTGGAGTGGACCTTTTAGGGCTCTTCAGTGAGTCTGGGTTTATTGCTAGCTGTATGGCTTTGCTCATTGATAAGAACTGGTCTTTCTTCCTCCATGCTCAAAACTGCTTTGCTAGGGCAGGCACAGGAACTTTATCCTCTTGGCAGTGCTAGGTTTATGGTTGCACTTGATGATCTTAAAGGTCTTTTCCAACCCAAACTATTCTGTGATTCTAAGAGAAAGGGAACACAGGCAGCTTAATGCTCTTTCAAGTGAAGGTCTGTGGCAGGCAAGAGGACTTCTGCGAGGACAAGCCCTTCCACTGGCTCACATAAGACCAGAAGGTGGTAACATGATGTAACTTCATGTGGCAATGCTCCCTTAAATACTCCCAAAATGCCAATCCTTCCTCAGGTATTTCCAAAGCAGGAGAAACCTTCACCGGGAATTTGAAGTCCCATGGATGTTTTGCCTACTGAAGTAGAAAATGGCACTCATCATTGCCATGCCTGCAATCCAGTCTCTACCACTGTTGTGCCCTTGGCCAGTAAGACTTTACCTGCTATAAAAGGCTGGATAAGAGGCAGGTATTTCTGCCATCCTCAGCAGGGAGCCACCCTCTTGATGAGTGCTGGAAGCTCTGGACTGTGCATCCATCCATCCATCCATCCATCCATCCATCCATCCCACTGTCTGGGTGCCCACAGTTGTCCATACAGCTCTCAGTGTGACAACTGGAGCCAGGATGTGACACACAGAACTCCCAGGTGGAGAGCACAGGCGAGTCGGGGCCCTGCCAGTGGCTCACCCCCATGGCTGGGGCTGTCACTGGAATTAACAGGATTAGCAGAGAAAAGAGAAAGCTTCCAGGCTAGGAAGAAATAGACAAAGTGAATAAGGAGTTCAGACCATGTTTTTAGGCAACTTTTGGGCATTAGAGAATATTTTCAATAATAATGACACTCAAGTATTTTTTAAAAAGGGGGAGAAAAAGAGTAGCAAGAACCTGCTCTCTCCCAGAAAACCATGTTGCTGCACAGAGCAATTCCTAAACACAGACACCAGTCTGGTCCACCCAAAACCCGGTTGTAAAGCTAACTGCTGTGCTATTAAAGTGCCAGATAAGCCAGGCGACAGCACCAGCCAGACTCCTGCAGCTTCAGTACATTCTGGGATCACTCGGATGTATCAGCTTTTATCCTGAAAGTATCGGAATCTAGGAGCGTTAAAACCAGGGTAAACATTATCAGTTGTTGTTCTGCCCTCCCGCAGTGACTACAGCTGATCTGTTCGGACAGAAGGGCTGAGAGGAAGAAACAGCACCAATTTCAGAAAGCTACCTATTGTCTCCCTGAAAGAACTTTGGGGAAATGTAAAATTCACTGTGTGCCTCTGAAAGTCATGCAACTGCTTTCAGTGCTGAAAATGTGCATCTTGTTTCCAGTGCAATGTTTTCTCCATTTCACTCTCCAGCCATCATGTTGTGTCATGGCTGCTCCTCCATGGTGCTGGACACCTTGGCTCCAGGTGGGTGCTGGCAGCCTGGAGCCCCTCACCACCTCAGATCACCTCCCCTTGCCACCGAGTGGAAGGGCTCATTAGGACAAGGGGGGGAAAAAAAACAAAAAAGAAGTGAACTAAAGCAAATTAAAAGCACAGGAAAAATGCAGAGAGGCAGGTTGTCATTACCAGAGCTGGAATTTGGCCTGGGTGCCATGGAGATGAAACCTGGCAGATGGTTAAGGTGTACACAGGAAGCACGCATGCAGCACCTGACTATAGATTTATGACCAATTAATACAACAAAAGAGAAATCTTGACAAGGAAGCCAGAGACCTACAAAATGAGTAAGTGAACCATGAAAAGGGGTGGCTCTCCCATAAAAAAAAAAAAAAAAAAAGCAGCTGAGTGTACAATACCTACAGAGCCGTGAATAAACTGAAGTTGGAACAGATGGAGAGAGAAACAAACCGCAGTGTGTATTAGTTGGCTCCCAAGTAAAAGAGCCAGCATGGGGAAAGAGCTTCCCCACAATTCAAGGAGAGAACAATAGACTGTTCTGCAGCAGCCCCTTCCCCAGGTGCTCAGTGTCCTTCCTACAGCTTAATTTAAGGCTCACAAGCTGCAGCACTCTCAGATACAAGATCCTAACAAACAACTAGCAAAGGATATTCTTTTAAATAACGAACCATGTGTCTTTAATTAAAAGAGCCCAGGCACAAGGCAGCAGAGACAGGAGCCTTCTCTGGCAACACATCACATAGACACAGACCCCCAACTACATGGCCTTACCTCAGACTGCCTCTGAAGCAGGATCAGGGATAACAAACAAGGGCTTTCCCATGGATGGCGACTGCCTGAAGTGGCCATGGTTGCAGTCTGATGGGCAAACAAACACTTGGTAACCCCCAGCACTATTTGGAGGCACAGAAATGGCCTTTGCAGGTGAGAGAGGCTTCGCACACCAACATTTCCATTGAATTTTGTCTGTCACCCGTACACTAAAGCCCTGGCCAGGTCAGAGATGAGAAAACAAGCAAGGAGGAGATGAGCCAACTCACTCTGGGATGGGAATAGGGAGAGGTTATTGTGGTGCAATTAAGCACAAGGAGAGAAGCCCCTCGCTACAGGGCTATTTAAGCCATGAAGAAAAGGAGGGATGTGTCCTGTGGCTCTGTGGAGCACCAGGCACTGCTACCCCACAGACACCCTCACCCTGACCCGAGGGCAGCAGCAGGCACTGGGGGGAGGCTGAACCCAGGCAGCAGCCCCCGCCTCAGGATGAGCGCTCAGCTTTCCCTCCAGGTCTGCAAACTCGGGGCTGTCCCACCACCCACCCTATCTGGGATGTAAATGCCAAAGATAACAAGGCAGCTCTACAGACAACACTTATCACCTGCTTTAAAGACAGGAGGCTTGAGACTAAGCCCTTGAGGGGCACTCCCCATCCATGGCAAACTCAGCCTGGAAGAAACAAGTTTCAAGTCCTGCCTTGAAGGTGATGGGCCGAAACTTAACTCACTTCACAGTGAGAGAGCTTTTGCAGAGCCATGTGCTCCCTGGAATCCCTGTCCCCAAAAGCCCCTCCTTTTGCCCATGCTTCTCAAAGACCCTGGATGCTCATGCATCAGCTGGTTCACTTCTTGTGGCGCTAAGGGGACACCAGCATATTTCCCCCCCACTACAGCTGAGCTTATACAAGAACACTGTCTGAGAGGTAGCACCTGTACTGAGCCCAAGCACATGCACAAGCTATTAAAACCTCCCCCCACCTCTACCCTCACCTGATTCCCTCTGTGGCTTTAAGCAAATCGCATAACTTTTTCTCTTTAGTTTCTGCACCTGGAAGAGAGTAGTATTTACCTATCCCAGAAGGGTGTTGAGGGGGTTAGTTAATGTTTGCCCAGCATTTTAAAGGATAAAATATTCTGTATTAATTCCCAGCTGCCAAAAAGAACTGACATGTGCGACTCTCATTAGCTCCACTGGAAGATTCTTTACTCGAGTTGGGCTTTACATTTCTGAAAAGTAGAAGCAAGATGATGTGACATTAACATCTCAGAGAGCACCTGCAGCACGGGCTGTAAAACCCCCTTCTCTTTTGTCTGCCAGCTGCCTCCTGCTGCACGGCCTGTTCTGCACAGGTGCACCCGTGCCTGGTAAACATTAAAGCACTCCCAACCCAACCCGGGGCTCTGGGCTGTGCCAGCAGCACCGGGTCCCCCCCACGTGGGGATCCCTTTGCAGGCTCCCACAGCAGGGAGCTGCCCTCACCTGCAAGGTGGCCTCTTTTGGGTTAAACACAGCCACTGCACCGGCACTGCCCTTCTGCTCAGATTTGTCAGCGTTGCTTGGCTCTTATTGGAAGCCAGGTTTGCTTGCCATGACAGCTGTGAGCTGCAGGTGGGATCGTGCAGCACCACACCTGTTGGTGGGTGTGCCAGGGGAACACCAGGTGGGTGGGCATCCCCTCTGCTGCTGTGCTGCAGCTCTGGTTGTATCCCCTGCCACCTGGTACTAGGTAGAATAGATAAGAACTGGGCTCCAGCAGCACCCAGCTGTCTCTACAGCCCAGGATACTCATAGTGCATGGGAAAATGCTACACATCCCTCAAATGCACATCCCTCAAATCAGACCACCCACTGCTCAGGCTCTTTACATTCTCCATGTGGCACCAGCAGTACCACAACATTGTTGTTCCCTCCCTGAGCACTGGACACCACATTTTTCAGGCTGAGGACAATGAGCTGCCACTTTGGGTTCATTTTCCTTGTCAGTTTCTCACTGCACTTCTCCTCAGTGCTGGTGTCCCATATGTCATAGGTCCGCATGGGGTCTCCACTCATGTGGACAGCAAGTGGAAATGCCAGCAGCCTTCATGTGCTCCTGGGATGGAACAAGGTGAAAAAGAGGCTGGCTTTGTCCCTTGGTGTCTGCAGCGCTCTGGGGTAAACAGGGCCCTGAGCATGGAAGCCAGCAAGAACCCACCTGCAGCAAGCCCCGAGGCTGTGGTGGATGCTCCTCTCTAGGCCTGTCTTCAAAAGCAGCATAGCAGGGCTCAGCCCCAGGCAGTGGGGAGGGGAGACAGGGGGCTCGAGGCGCCCTTTGGAAAGGGATTTGGGTTTAAGTGCTGGTTTACCGCCTGCCAGCAGAAGTATATGGCTGTACAATAAGGAACGAACGGCTGCAGGAAGGTGTTTGAAAACCAAGCTGACCCACTTCAGACTCATGAAAGAACAACACCACCAAAGCAGCCCCCCACTGGCCCCACAGTTTCAGGGAGGGAAAGCTGGTTTGAAACCTGAGAACAATGAAGCAACCTTCCCTTCCTTTCTTCTGGCAAAGGTAAAAGACCTTGTGGAGGTGTCCACACTGGGGAGGGAACTGAACAGGAAGCCCCACACTAATAAAGCATCCCCTTGTGCCTTCAAACACCACATCCACACACTTCCCAACCTCCATCATTGCTGTCTGCTGGCAGCACCAGGAACTCTTACCCCTTGCTGTGCAAATCCCTGACCAGAGGCAATGACACACAGCCGTGCTGGCATGGAGGGCTGTTTGCCAGCGCTGGTCTGTGCACTCCCCTTGAGTGGTGGGGCAGATCAAGAGGTTTAGCTTTTCTTTCCAGAGGCCTATCTTTGTCCTCATCACTCCCTACCTCTCCTGTCTTGCCCAGTGTCCAGGACAGCAGGCAGAGACCAAGGCACTGCAGACAACTGCTGAGCAAAATCAGAAGCACAGACTGAAACATGACTAATTTCTAACACATCACAGCCTACAAGTCATTCTGTTTGTGAGCCTAAACTGCTCTCTGCTGCTTTCATACCAGCTCGTTTCAAGGGTGAGTAAGCAGACAGTGGCAGACATGACTTTTATTATTCCCAGAGCTTTGAAGCTGTACCTTTTCCCTGTGGTTAGCTGGCTGCATCAGCTGTCTGTAGTGACACATTTTGAAGAACTCAGCAATGAGACATAGGCAGCCCGACCAAGCTGAGCTGGAGCTCAGCAAGCTCCATTGGTAGTATTTCATGGTGACTCAGTAGTTGCCCACCCTCTATTATTCATTGTTTTTATCCTGTCATTTTATTTCAATATTCTTGACTACTTTCAAGAAAGCCCTTTCACAAGCAGAGGTCAAAGGCAACCAAAACAGCTTCAAGTTGTAAGTGAAGCCCTTTTCTGTTAAAGTGAATTTTGGGATGAATATCCTCAGAGAATATGCAACACCATATGAAGAGAGAAAAATATAGAAAAATTGAGCTACAACAGTGCGAGCATTTAATGTATATATATATATATATATATATATGTGTATATACTCATACATATGCAAAAGAATAAATACAGAAACACAAATATCTTAGACTAGAAAGTGAAACTTCCTGCATTTTTTAACTACTCCCTTAAGCCAGCTTATTACACAGGTATTTTTTCATATATATATTTAAAAATGTAGCACTTGCACACACTTTGGAGAAAATGGTAAGTTTCCTTTCCATCCCAGGTTAAACTCCTATGGTATTTTCCTGCTGCTCTAGTACTTCCACAGTTCTTATCTATATTTCTACATTTAACCACTTCTAGTTTGAATGGCTGAACATTAAAAAATATCTTTGCATAGCATGAAGCAGCACAAACATCAAAGTCCAAGCAAAAGCACCAGATTGTGATTGTGGGTTTTTTTGCGCAGACTAGTTCAAATTCTACTTTTAATTCCACTGCCAAAAGTTTAGAGCTTGAAATAAATCACTCCTTCCCCTTGAAAGGGGCTGATTGTATTTATGGTCCGTTTCAGAGTCTAAGGGCCCAGGCTGAGATGAAAGGCTGGGGGCAGAGCAGGGCGATGCCCCACATCCAATGCCACATAAGAAGAGGGTGAGGGCTCTGGCAACAGTGGGAGGAACTTCTGCATGTAGTTCCCAGCAGTGCTCAGCCCCTTTGGGTAACCTCAGATGTGTCATTCAGCCTTCCTCTGACTCAGTTCCTCAATACTGGGGAAATAACACCGCCACTGCATTACGTAGGAGTTTTGGGCAGATAGACACCTTTTGAATGAGCACTGGAATCCACACTAGAAGTGTAACTAAAATAGAGATCGGTTGCAATTCTAAAGAAATGATACAAGCGTGGGCTAGGAGGAAGGGATGAGATGTATGGTACAAACACAGGGAGCTCCTTACCACACTCAAAAGGGCTTGATCATGAATTGAAGCACAGGAGAGATGCAGATCTTGGGTTAGGAACTCAGCTGGGGTCCTGCTTTGTGGAAAATCCTTGGGTCCCCTCAGTGGTCTGCAGTGCCTTCACCTCCTGGTTGTGAAAGAAGCACTTGCTGCACGGCTCCCATGTCCCTGCTGGGGCTACTCAGTCACCCAGGACAGGAAACAAAACACAGTAGCTTTCCTACAAATCTGGTACACCTCTGTCCCTACCCTGCAACTGCCCCAAAGACAGGTGGCCCCACCTGAGTTCCCATGTTTGAATCTCTGGATCATGCCAGGCTTTTGAACCAATGTCATGTTTTGGCACGTCAGACATGACCCAGATTCTTCTACCTAACCATGGAGCGGATGCAAGGGCAGGTCCCAACCCTGTTACTCTGGCAAGGTCTGATAGCATCTGACACCCAGGGCTGGTGGAGCAGGGCCACCTGGGCCAGTGTGCCTCACTTTGTGCTCTGCATCACCGCCCCACAGCACAGCTGCAGCAGCTACCACAGAGGGAGGGACTGCACGGCTGGGTGAGACTTTAAACAAAGTGACCTCGCAGCCTGTTCCCAGCACTGAGGTTTTCTCCTGGCGCTCTGTGGCTGACCACAACAACCCCCCTCATCCTCAGCACATTTTGGTGGGCAAGCCAGCGGAGGTAACAATACTCCTCTTTTTTTTCACAGAAGACAAAGCTGCGGAAGACACCAATTCCCATGGCAACAAAGGCAGAGAAGTGTCCCAAGATGTGATTTGCTGTCACTATACCCACCTCGCGGCAGATAAGGGCAAGTGATAGCTCTGAAAGGAACTGTTTCCATGGGACCCTTGCCAGCGAGCCCCCGCAATGACAACCAGCCATCAGCCACAGCTTTCGGCATCAAACAGCTCTGACTGGAAGGGAGCAACGCTGCTTCCCGCATCTTGTCCTCTTGTGAGGGACAGGGCTCTGCTGGCTCCCTCAGAGCCTGCCTAACCCCCAACAAGCCACGCTACTGCTTGCTAATCCACTTACCCAGGCAATTACACTGGGAGAGCAGCCTGCAGGGAGCCGTGCTCAACTCCTCAGCTAAACATCCTCCTGGGTTTTTTAACCCACCGAGTGGTATCTTAGGCAATGGCAAGAGCTCCTCACAGAGCACACATTTGTTCTTAAGCAGCGTGGCCTGTGTAACTGCATTTCCTTCCCATACTTTCATTTATGATAGTTCTTCCCTCCCAGTCCTGCCCCTTCAGTTCCCTGGGGAAAGTCAGTGAATTTATGAAGGAACAAAGTCACCTTGAGCCTTAATCCCCACCCTAGCAGAAGGAATACATCTGTCGGCAATCACATCCACCCACTCTGCAACAGCATTACAACAATGCTCACTTTGTTAGCACAGAAAATACTGTCTCCTTCTCTGGTCCTGCAGACAGGCTACCACAAAGGCTGCAGCAAAGAAAAGACTGGGGACAAAGAAAATGGCCCTGTACATCTGAGGTCAAACAGGTAAACTGAGGTGGAACAGTGGAATCAGGAAGAGAAGAGCAAGGAAAAGACTCAACAAACCTATGACAAACCCTCCAAAACAATTCCCTGCTCCCTTTCTGCATAAGAAGTGAAAGCAGTTGAGAAAATTGTGCTTAATAAAGTTGGAAAAGACAGGCAGAGATCCTCATTCAACTGACAGCAAAACAGCAATCAAAGCAAGTGACAAAGTAGTGTGGAACCAAGTGCATAAGGCAGTTGGGATTTTACCATCTGTGAGCTAAGGACAGATTCCTTCATAACCAGGCTGTCACCCAGCTTGCTGAAGCCATGGCTCCGCATTCCCCTTTCTCCTTCACTCAGGGAAACCAGCCCTGATGCCACCTGAGCACACAGGACCAAAACAGTGCTCTAAAATGGGTCTGGGAGCTCAAGAGATACACACAGAGACAAAGCTCTCTCCAGCAGAGGCTGTCCCAGCCCTGCACAGGCAGTGCCCGGAGGTTTTGGGGGCGTGGGCTGATTCCCAAGTCCCTGATGCTGCCACAGGGCTGCTCTCACAGGCAGGGCTCCCACCTTTGTGCCCTTCCCCACAGAACAGCTCCTTTGCATTCAACAGGAACAAGCACAGCTGCTTGTTGCCATCTGCCCTACTTGCTGCCATGACTTGATTATCAGTCCTGGGATGAACCTGCTACTGACTGGAAGAACTGAAATTTTACTATTCCCAGAAGGATGCAGGAGTTACAGCAGAGAGGCAAGGAGGCTGAAGAAGAGGTAAATGGATAGTTGAGCCAGTCCCAATGAAACTGCTGCCTCTCAAACACTCCCATCCTGCCAACTGGATAGTGCAGTGGGCCGAAACCCAATTGCTTTGTCATCTTTGGCACTTGCTGCAGGCAAGCACCAGCTTTTGTCAGCCCAACATCCTTTTCTCTGCCATGCACCCCAGAGCAGATGGGTGAGTTTCTAGAAACGGGTTCCACCTGACAAACAGGAAAAAGAGTGAGGACATAGGTGTCCTTGTGCAGGAGTTCTCTGAGCTAGTGTTGGAATCCAAGAGCCCAGAGAAATCAACCCATCCTAAATCCCCGATACTTTGCTAACTGCATTATAAAGAAAGATTTAATTAGCACATGTAAGTAATCTCCTCCTTAGCAGTGTCGTTCCAGTGGTACACTCTGAATTCTGTTGCTGCTTATGTGGCCCTCAAGGACAAGAGGTGGTGTTGTATAGATTTCCTTTGCTTCACAACAGGGGAAGAAGACTACAGAGACTTCACCAACTCACCTAGAAGTCCTCCAGCTGCCATCAGCCACTTCAAAATGTATTCCCAAACAAAATAGATTGTCCCCAAATAGCTTACCTGGAATTCTCTATTCTCAGCAGCAGCCTTTCTTCTCTTGGTAGCACTCTTAAACTTTACAAGAGAGTAAAAAAGCTTGCCCTCTGCTCCAGGAGTAGATTCCAGCTTGCCTATTGCACCTGCAAGCTGTTACAGCCCTGGTCAAAGGAGACATTCCAAGAGAACCTCCTGGATCCAAATGTACAGAAATATTGTCATCAGCGCAGGAGAACCAAAAGAAATGTTCCCAGTAATTGCCTAAATTCATCTTTGTACTAAATACTCTTCTAAGCAACTCTCATTTAGAGAGACTTCAATAGAATCACAGAATGGTTTGAGTTAGAAAGGACCTTAGTGCTCATCTAGTTCCAACCCTCCCTTCCGTAAGCAGGGCCACTTTCCACAAGACCAGGTTGCTCAGAGCCCATCCAAACTGGGCTTAAACACTTTCAGGGATGGGGGATGCTTTCATGGGCGTGTACATGGCACAGGGAGCCCCAGTCCAGCCTCACACAGCGTCCTAAGAGCTTGTATTTACAGGCTCCTGCAAGCGGGAGGCTGTTTACTAAAAGGATTAGATAAGGCTTGACAAAGCAGGAAGGTGGGCATGCTGTGCCTTAGAAAACTTCTGCAATACAGAACCCAAAACATCCCTGTAGGCAATTCCAGTTAGAAAAGAACCTAGAAAAGAAGAAGGGGGGAGAAATTTCAAACAGGTTTGGCGCAGCACTTTGGCCACAGCGGGATAGAGGGTTAAATGACAGGAGGGTAACCAAAGAGCAGTGTGTCCAAACCATCCCCGAGCAGCCATTGCTTGTACTGGAGAGGTCTGTAGCACTATCTCAAAATACTTTCTCCTTCTATCTCTGAGAGAAAACAATCCCTAAAGCATGCTGCTTCTCCTCCCACTCTCCTGCAGAAGGGAAAGCTGCTGTCCTGGGTTTGGTGGGGACAAGCAGCTCACATGCCCTGTAAGGCTGCCCAGCACTTAGAGCACAAGCTCAATTCTCCCTGCTGTGGAGAACATGGTGGTACCTATTAGGCAGATATCCATACCTTTTGGGTTCCAGACTTCCAAGGAAACCAGGACACAGCAGCATTGCTGCTAAGGCATCTATTGCAAGGCCCTTCCTTGACACAGACACCTTTTCTTTCAGTATCAGTTTGGTCAGTCTGCCATATCCTGGCATTCAATCCAAAACAGAGATCAGTTCCTTATGCATTTCCTTTGCACTTCTGAAGTTAAGCAATTCCTACTCTTTTGCTTGCCCACACATTACACTCTGGAGATCACAGTCACAGTGGTGGTGATGGGGTTGCTACTGTCAGCATTTTCAGATGCTCAAGCAAAGCTCTCCTCCTTCTTCAGAGTGCTTCCAGAGTAGCCTGGGAAGTTCCTGATAAGTAGGTGGGGAAAAAAAGTGACAGAAAAGGGGTAAAAACATGAACTGTAATTGTCCTTGAGGAATAGCATAATAGCACCACCAAACTACTTGGGGTTGAGAGACCAGAACATGCAGGCACAGGAGTTTCTCCAGTGGTCTGGTATCATGCTCAATTCAGAATTTATTATAAACTATAAAACACAAACACAATTACTAAGTTCCCCACTGTGTCCATTTAAACACAGCTAAGCAAAGATGTGGATTCATGTTTAATGGAATGAGCCACAGGAGAGAAGGCACAGCAGGGCCCACAGCCACATGGCACATTTAATTTCAAGGGAAGAACACCTGACTTCTACATGCAGATCAAGAAAGAAATAAATTGATAAAACCAAGTATATGGTCTGGTTGCTTTAGGACCATTAGTTACACCATCTCTGTTAGGGGACTCTCACAAAACTTCCTGTGAGCCTGATCAGGAAGAGTACCAAACTGCAGCCCTGGAAACATGGTCCCCCTTTTAGGCTGGGATGAGGGCTTGGTTTCAGCATTAGTCAGGGCTCAGGTCTTCACAGCAGCTGAGTGAAAAGCAGCTGCTAGAGCCAGACCTGTGAGGAGAAGGAAGGGAGGAAGAGGAGGATGCTCAGCAGAACCACACCAGGGAGAGTGGAATACAGCACACGGAAGAACAAGCCCAGATCAAGTCAAAGAATGTTTATTCATGTGAGGTCAGTTCAGACATGACCAGATTGAAAACCTTTCTCCCTCAGAGCACCCTGGAGAAATACACAGAACTGAAAACCCAGGACAAGCACAGGAGCAATCCCGAAGCCTTAGGCACACCACACTAATTGGGGGGGCCCCAAAGCGCCGTGTGCTCGGATGCAGCGTCTGGGCGGCCTGGGCTTGGCGCTCCATCACTTCTGACACTTCTCAAGAGGGGACAGAGCTGTTTACAGGAAGCCATTTGTTACAGGGCCCGGCCTCTCCTCCCCCTCGACCCCAGCAACGTCCCTTTCCCACCCCACCTTTCATCAGAAGCTTATCTGCTGCCCAGAGAGGCAGCCAAAAAGTTCATCTAGGTTGGAATTTGAAACCAGAGATTCTCAGACGCTGTGGCTCAGGCAAACAGTGCCACAATCCATTTTAGAACTAAATTTCAGGGAGTTTTCATTCTATTTGTACAGGGGCTAATGAGTAGCTTGGGATAGGAACACTAACCCCAGGGCATAATTCTGAGAACAGGATGATAGATTCTCAGTCTCCTGCTCTAATTATACAGGCAAAAATTGGAATGGGAATGAGAAGAGTCAAGGACAGGACTCAAGCCCCATATCAGCTTAATGTCATTATTCTCCCAAGCACTGAAACACTTTGAGGGTCAACAAAAAGATGCAACAATCACCTCCACCCAGAGAAAAAGACTCAAAAAAAAATTAAAATGGGACAACTGAGTTCCACATTAAGCAAAGCTGTGCATGGAGACATAACTACAGAAGCAGCATTCACCAAGCAACCGTTCAAAACTGTAAAACCGTAAGGCACTAATGATGTTCCACTCATTACAATCAACACATGACTAAAAATTGACATTCATCAATTAAAAAATAAAATAAAATCAATGTACATTTTGAAAAGGCAACTGTTCCCATTTAAAAAGTTTCAAATTCTCAGCTCCAACTTTTGCTGCTCCCCACCTCCATCCAGGCACTGACTAGTTAGACAGAGTGTTTGCTCACAAGTTCTGCAGGTTAACACAGACCTATTACAATGAAACATCTCAAGGCCTAAACAGAAAGCATTTTTTTGCCAAGTTACTCAGTGATCCCATTAAGATCATCAATAAATGTTAGAGCTGTCAGTTGGTCACCCCACTTACTGTAGTACTGCAAAGCACTCAAACACCACCACAGCGAGCACAGCCACTTGTTTTTAGTGCTTGCAGGCAGACTTGCATCTATCTTTCCCTTCAAGGTACAACCCAAGCTTCCAAACCCTGGAGCTTGAGGTCCCCGATGCAGCCATAGCCACAGGCACATGAGGGGAAACAGCAGCAGTTGCTCATTAATGCTACTCCACGAGTACACTTCAGCCCCTGTGTGAGAGCAGCCAGTTCCCTTAAATTCCTTTAATTCCATTCTGATCCTGCTTTGCTAGAGATGAGCTATTGCCCAAGGAGTATGAAGTCAGTGACACCAGTTTCCTTCAGAAGGTCACCTCACACCCATTTTGGTCAGTATTGGTCAGGTTCAATAAACAAAGTAGTGAAAGTGTTTGTGTCCCATTACTGATCCCTGAAGCCATTCAAGGATCCTTTAAACACAAAGGACCTATTAAGGCTTATTTCAGAGATGACATAAAGTATTGCACACTATTTGTCCGCTTCAATAGTTTTAAAAAAATGAAATCTCATTTCTCAGAGATTAGTAACATTATTAAAAATGTTAAAAACAAATACAGAGGTAACTTCTTCATGTGACTCTACCGGAATATGTAACAGTTAATAGACGGGGGATAGCAGAGGTCCATCTGTGCAGAGATTTAGCAACAGCAGTTTTTAAACAACTGGACAGCATAAATCCCAAATAATTATTTTTGCCCTTTCTAAAAGCTAAGGTGATCTGAAATTTAGGACTATCCATGAACTGCACTGTATGATTTCACCAGCACAAAAGAGCATCAAGAGTCATTGCAAGACAGCCTCCCGAACAATGTCAGTTTCAAACAGCTGACTTTGGTCAGCACATCCAGAAATAAATAAGAAAAGGTATAGGAATGAGACACTCAACAGAAGACCCTGGTGTGACTGCTGGAAGGGTCTGGGAGGCTGGGACAATCCATCAGTCCCTTGGATTGTCTGGCTTAGGTCAGCAGGTCTGTGACACAGGTGGTCTCAGGACAGGTATTTGGTGCTTCATGACGGAGCTCACCACAGACAAGTCAATCAAGTCTTATGGAGTCCTTTTGAATCAGTCCAAACCTGGAGGATGTAACAAACAAGTCTCCCAGAGGTTTGATGAGTGTCCCAGCTGTCAGTTCCATACAGCAGTCCAGGCAGAGGGGAGCAGAAGTCACTGTGCCAGCATTCGCAGGCGCCGCTCGTGCAGTAGCAACCTGATCTCCCTCACTATCAACGGTGAAATGAACAGGATTGTTGAACTCGTCTGTGGAAAGGAGCAAATCCAGGGCAATTAGCACAGAGCAACCAGAGCTGCAGTCCAGTCCCCCCTGCTCCAATGTGCATCCAAGGCCATCCCAGGAAGACACAGGCTTAGAGAAGCAATGACAGAGTGGCACAGCAGAGGAAGGCTGAGCTTGCAGGGAAGCTCATACAATTTCAGGTGTCATGATCACCTTTTCATAAAGACGAGCTCTCCAGCTCCTCAGTGACCTTGCTCCTTCCTTGTCACCTCTGCTGGTTACCAAAGTGGCCTTGTCCCTTGTCAGCACAGATGCAAAGACATCTCCTGGCACTTCCAGCAGAGAAGACCAAATAAATTGTGCAGTGTTCACCACTGTAGTGATGCTGAGGACATCAGGGCCTCAAAAGCTCTCTGCCTCAGCAGCAAAACAGGGCCAAGGCATTTTCTGATTAGTTCAAATACCCTCACCACTCTTTCCACCAATCTTCAAGACATAACAAACAAGCAGCTTAACTTCAGCTCTCTGAAAATATTAGAAAGTATGTATCATGGAGATAAAGGAGGGAGAAGCCCTGCCTTGGAAGTCAGGTGGTGGGAGCTTTAGGAAATGCATACAGGTATTTTTGGCCAAGTACTTTTGTGTCTCTGCCACAATCTCAGTTCCTGTTGGGTAACATGACTTTAAAGGATCCAAAATGAACTCATTTGACTTAGACAACCTGAGGCAAAGCCACACCACAGGCCACTTTGAGAACGGTATCAGAAGTCACAGTTCTCATGTTACCACAAAAACATCCTATGGCAAATTGAGCTTTGACAAAGAGTTTTTTTAAAAGGTGATTTCTTACCATTAGAATGAAGAAATAGAAAACCCACAACCATCCCAGGTTCTCCTGGATCAAAGACACTAGATACTAAACAGAAAGGAAAAAAATATTATTCAAACTAGGAAGATAAACATGACTTTCAGGCATGACACTTTCATTTTCTAGGCTTTGTGGGCTGTTGGCACTCCACACAGAGCTGATCACAAAATTTTCCAACTGATCTTTTCCTGTCAGAAGGGATGACTCAGGACAGCAGCCTTTTTCTGTACGAAACCCACAGTTTCAGCAAAGCAGAGACACCACCCTGAAGCTTTGCAGTAACTCAGAACAGCACAAAGACAGAACTGAACTACAGTTTCAAAGGGTGACAAATTGACTCTGCTCAATACAAGGTTTTTGCACGGAACGCTGGGACATAAGTGGATGTAAGTACTCTCAGAAGAACTAAAAGCTCTAGAATGGCTTATAAATTACACAGGATGCATTTTCAAGAGCTGTGCTACCAGTAACTACTTAACCCTTCATCTAGGCAAGACACTTGAGACTACACTCTGTTCTGAGCTGCACCCCGGCTCAACTGGGCAGCCCGGGCCACATAGGAAAACATCTCTCTTATTAGCAGATTTACACTCAGATGCTGCACAAGGGCCTCCCTTCTTCACCACTGGGTATATCAGAACAGGATCTGAATTTCTAACATGCTCATTGTGCATTTGCTGTCACTCACACACCCCCGGAATGACATCATGGTTGTCTCTGCTGGAATAAATGCAGTGTTGGAAGGGGAGGCAGGTAGAATCTCTCAGAAGCAAAGACCCACTTTTTATGATGACGTGAGTTTGGATGGTATGTGTGTGGGAAGACAAAAACATTGAGATGATGCCAGAAGAACACTGAGTGTAACAGTGCACTGAAAATTGTCCTCAAAGCACTTGTAATTTTCCATGTTCAGAGGAGATAAGCAGCATCTATCCTACAAAACAGTGACTGAATGATTGTATTTATCAGGCAATCAATGGCAAGCACAAACCCAAAGCTCCTTCTAGAAAAGAAACTCACAAGCCTCGCCTGCATCCTTGGTATTTTACCACCACAGGAGGATGCCTAGAGTAGAACTGGCTCCAATCTCTCTACTAAATCCTCCCCAAAGCACCACTGTGTTCTTTCACGTAGCTAACACTTGTATTTGAGAAGAAAACATCCCCAGTGGGCACACTGTCAGCTTCCTCCTCTGCAATACTCTACTCCTCAGACCTCTGGCAGCATACTGTAAGGACTACTGGAGCAAGTGGGGCTGGGTTTACAAAGTGTAAAAGACATCCACAGATAAAAAGAGAAAGCACAAATAAGAGCAAACTTTAAATCACTTCATAAACACTGTAACATTCATAATAGGTATTCCAATTTTACTCAGTTATAGAGATACACTTTTCTGTAAGAGAAGGTTTGCCTACCACCTCAAAACAACAAAAAAAACCCCTCAAACTTCAAAATATTTTTTCACACTTTGCAAAGCTTTTTGAAGTTCAGGATATGAAAGTCTGTAAAATTCACTTGAATTACCAAAGTGCCTTAACATTAGCACTGTGAATACTTAGTTTTGTTCTTAATTACATTGTTTCCACTGGGAACGTTGTTAAAAGAGACAGATTCCCTAGGTTGATTCTAAAGTAATTTTTTTTAAATAACCCCTAACCCTCTCTTTCTCCTCCAACACAAATTCAGACTGAGGAATGCACTAACATCTGTAACCACAACAGACACTTTTCCTCCTTCCCCAGACGTCTCTTTTCCTTGGGCAGCCTCACCTGGCCCACGGCAGCACCAATACTGCCTGTTCCATCCACAATGCCTGTGACTGTCGCCAGAGCCTCGCTGCTGCCTTTCACCAGATCCTGACGCCCCAGGTCGGCAGAAATTGCAGAACTGATCATGTTAGAAGGGCCTCCGATGAAAAATCCTGAAAGTGACAAGAAAACAGCCTTGGTGCAAAACAAATACTCACACAGATTCTCAACAAAACATCTTCAAAACACAGATTTTCTACCATGAAAACTCAGGACATTAAGTCTAGGGACAATGCTCAGAGACAAACTGCAGGGAGAGGGGTACCTGAAACACACACTCATGGAACACCCTGAATATCTGGAGTAGTCACACAGAAATAGCTAACAAGAACATTTTAATTAGCATGGACACCCATGCTACAGCCTCAGTCTCCAGGGGTTCATGGAAGAGATGGAAGGCAAAAAAAAAAAATACCCACAACAACAGGACAGAGAATTCTGAAATAGGAGTGTTAGGAAAGAAAGGCTCTATTCATGCAGGCCTAATTCCATAACACAGCACAGTATGTGTGGTAGCACAAAAAGCTTGTGACCCCTCACAGCACACAGGGTATTTTGGATTCTGACAAACACCCTCAAGTTTGAGCTGCAGCTCATGACTCTGCCATGTACCCACTTCCTCAGATACCAGATTCACTGCTGGGTATTTTGGCATAAATTCACCTCCATCATACTGAGCCAAGACAGATCCCCTCAGCTCCAGGCCACCATTCTACACAGTCTATATTCTATACCTCCCTCTGTAAGGCAGTTTTCCTACAGCTGTTTTCCAAAGGTAACAGAAACTGGGGCCCAGTTTTCACGCTTTCTGCAAAACCAGCAGAGATGGGGGCACACACAAACACCTTACTACCACCTGGCTGGTGTTACTGATTGTTCTGCAATGAATTTAGATGTCTACCAGCATAACAATGGATTTTGAGAAGTTACCTGTAATTGCCATGATCACAGCATTGATAGGTTTGCTGTTTGGGGAACCTGCAAGAGAAAGACCAGGTGAGTGTAAATAAAACTTGAACAGTAAGAGAATCCTTCATTTATCTCTCTGGGGAAGTCAGACTCAGCTCAAACTCTCAGCACAAAGTATTCAGCACTTGAATCAGCCCTTTTACTCTTCCTACATTTTCCAAAACACTAATTCCCCCTTACAAAGCCGTGCCTGAACATCTACAGGTTCCCCTTGCCTTTCCAGCAGCATGTGTACATGCTGCTAGTTTTCCATTACAACCCCTCAGTGCTTTTCAGACAGTTTTCCCTGGTATCTCACTTCCAGGCATCACCTGAATTCCTCACTCCCTTCCACTCAGGGATCACCACGGCGAGTTACTGCACAAGGCAAGGTGCATCCTCTCAATGTATTCTCAGGCCATTATCACTCTCATGTGCAACATACTATGGGCACAAAAAGGTTTCCTGTTTTGGCTGATGGAAGCTGAATTATCACACTGCAGGAACTTTGGATCACCTGAGGCTTCTGTATCTGCCTGGACAGTAGCACATTTTGAGCTAAGTACAAGGCACCTGGGGCTCTGGCTGTTCTGCTACCTAGTCACAAACTTCAAACTTCATCAGCAATAATTTCATGTTTACTTCCAATTCACTTTCTAAAGCAATGGGTTAACACAAGAGCCTACAAAAACTCCACCAAACCAAAACCTTGCTATGCAATGATAATAACTTATTGACCTTACTTCAAGACCATCTGAGTAAGCCTGCATGCTTCCAAAAGCCACTGTTCATTTCCAGATCCAGCAGAAATTTCTGCCCACAGATCTCAAAGTGCTCTATAAAAGTCTCTCTGGACCACCATCCCATTGTGGAGGAACACACAGAGAAGTGAAATGGCATCCCAGTGAGTTAAATCACTCTGTAGCACAGGACATTGTCTGAAAACACAAGCCTGTCACCCCTAGAAGTGCTTCGTAGATGTTTCACAGAAATTACATCTTCCCATCTCCTTACACTCTGTTTTCCCAAGATTCCTTTCAAAAACCAGACACCAAGAACTGGATTCATAAAAGAGGCAGAAAGTCTCCAATTTCACCATTTTCAGAAGTCTAAGTAGTCAAGTCTAAGAGCTTCTCCAGCCTCTGAGTAGTGAATACATACTCCAGGCACAGATCTGTCCACAGATTCTCTTTCCTCATAGTACAGGGATGCACCCAAGATTACTTGCTCTGCCAATTATGGTGTTGACACAATGACAATGCCAAAAATCTCACTGACACTGGAGAAGGATCAGTACCAGAAGGATCAGTACCATAACTCACCCCTACAGGGAAATCCAGACACTCAGAGAATTCATTTTCACCCAATTAACCAGAGAACAGATTTCTTTCTGTGCAGTGCCACACTTGAGCAAAATAGACCAAAAGGCCCCATTCTGATCCAGAAGCAGTTTGAAGACCAGAAAACATAATGAGAACAGGCTGTGCTCTGGTTCTCTCTAGGAGGTACTGAATGAGCCTCTTATCCCTGTGCAGCACACGAGTACTCACGGCTGTATCCAAAGAGAGAGCCCACAGCAAAGAGCAGGCTCACTGCTAGCACGGGGGCTCTCTTCTGCAGCACATCAGAAATCAAGCCCTGGATAGTCCCACCTGTTAAAACAGAAGTCTCACTGTCAGGCTCAGGCTGCTGATAGCTTGAACAAAGCTTGTTTCACTGAATGCAGTGGCCTCCTCATCAATACACATTCCCTCTAAAATCCTGAGAGCTAAGCCTCCTGCCCTTACTGCCCCAGACACAGGAACAACAGTAAATTTAAGTCTCAGATAAAGCAGAGAAAAGTACTCATACTGCTTTACTGGGAATTTATTGCTGCTGGTTTTTTTTCTTTTGGCATGCCACTAGCCAATGCTCCTACTTTCCTTTCTCTTCCCCTACAGGACCACCACAGCTCTACGACCACCACAACCCTGGATTAAGCAAGCTGAACGCTGTGGCTGGCTCCTTTAACTGAAAGTACAAGGAAAGGCAGCTCCTTCTCACAGGGAAAACATTATCACACAGGGGCCTCACATTCTCTGCTGTCTCACCTACTTAGGGCAGGTGCAACTGAATGCAACAAATGCCAAAGGCAAATAAAAATCACCTTATGTACCACTGGCACCTCTGCAGGAACTGTTCTGCTGGTAAAAGCCAGAAGGCTGAGAAAGTCTAGTGCAGAAAATACCACAGAGGCAAAACCAGACCCTGAATGGACCCAAAGAAAGATGTGTATTATAGGAAAGCTAACTGGACAAGGAAATAAACCTGAGCACAGGAGAGTGGAAGTCTAAACACATATACAGACTGTACTCTTGATTCTGGAGGAACTGGGTCAGGTTTTGCAGCCAGCAGAAATAAAAGCAATGACATTTAATTTCTGAACATAACACAGCTGGTGCCTGCTCTCCTGAGATCTGCAGTGAGTCTGTCCCTAGAAACACAGGACAGTACAGAACCCATCAAGTCCAGATCTAAATCTTCCCCAAGCGTACCTGTCAGAAAGGAAGTAGCAAACAGGGGCCCCATTTTGTACACAGAACTTTTAAAGAAGTCCTAGTCAGTGAAGAAAAATGCCAGCTGGGGGTCATTTTCAAGGGTATGACAGCGCCCTTCAGCTATATGTTAACTCTTTAGGGGGTCATATACTTTGTGTTTAAGGAAAAAAAGATAACCAAGCAGCCACATACAAACCTAGACTTTTCCCACATTAGGTGAACAGCTAGATCCCACTGAACACAACTGCTCTGGCTGTATTCACTGTCTTTCATTCTCAAACACTAGGGAGGCAGCTGCAAGGAGGTGTCACTCCCCTGCTCACTCACCTATGATTCCTCCCACATCATACCAGATTGAGAGCTGGTCAGCTTCTGCTTCTTTCCATCCAAAGTTGTTGCTGAGGTAGAAGGGCAGCCAGAAGAAGAATGAGTAATTCACCAGCTTCAAGCAGGCATAGGCCAAGGAGTACTGGAAAAAAGAGAGGGCCAGTGAGCAGTTAGCACTTGAGAAATTCAAACAGCATTTCTGCTTATTTCCATAAAGCTCTGGATCCAGCTAAAGCTTTCAGGGGAAAGCACTTCCGAATTTCATGGAAGGCAGCATCATGAAAGTTTAATGCTGAACATCAAAGGGAACCCAGGAATACAAAAATCATTGTCAAGAAGGTAATTTTTTTATCACTGAATGCAATGGGTTAATGCACTTTCAGTGCAATCTTGAAAGGAAATGACACTAAGCTTCAAAAAACGAAGAAAATTTAATTCACCTTCTGAAGAGAAGGGAGCCAGCCACGTGACATGAAACAAGCTTGAGATTTAGTCATCTGTGCATCATGCTGAGAAAAGTTATGTGAAGTAGTTCCTCTGTGCTATCGTGGGCTGCTCAGAAGGCCCATCTGCTTACAGCACCAGAAGAGAAAGCTTCACTCATAATCCCCAGGCAGGTATTCCAGGACATAGGATGAAAGGTTTGGCCAAAGCTGAGCACAGGCTTCCAAACCAAACTTCCAAACCAAACAGCTGAGACAACTTTCTTTTGGTTGCTGGGCTCAATTTGTCCTTAGCTAGCAGGTCTCCTCCTACAGAGCCTTCATGTGTGTGGCAAAGATTAGTTCTCAGGGACTGCTGGCTCAGCATGCAGAGGTACCTACTTCAGTAAAGACAGCAGTTCAAGGAACCCATTGGAAAAGGCAAACAAGGATGAAGATGTTAAAGCACAGGCTTTGAGGCTCTGTGCATATGGACACTTGACTTTGAATTTCAAAAAGTAGATCTTCTTGTATATTTAATTCCACAAAATCATCTCTTCTGAATTTATATTATTTTAATAGATACAGACTTCTTAGCTGCATTATTAATGCCTTTTCACTCTTCCAGGACACAAACTAATTTCCACCATACATGGAAGGCATGGGGATTTTTGGTAGGGTTCTCCTGCCTCTGGGTGCGAAAAGTGCACTGTACAAAGTGATATTTATTACAATACACTAAGAAACTGTCTACCAGATTGTCTGAGTGATTAAACATTGAATTCCTAGAGGCTCAGGGGAAAGCTGTCTGTACTAAAACTCTTCCACTGTATCACTCAGCAGGAGATGAGAGGAGCTACAGAAAAAATATGTCAAATAAATTCTTTGTAGAATCTTGACAAGGCTTTGGAGATTCTCTCAGTATTTGGTCTCTCACCAATCTGACATGGTACCCCCCGTTTGGCTGGGCACTAAGCTGACATCAGATAAAACTCTGACTCGGAGGCGCTCAGGTTGCTGGATTAGGGCCTGGAACGTGTCCCCAACACCCAAAGTTCAAAGCAAGCAACATCAGTTGCTGCCATCTCCTTTTGCTCAGGCCAGTCAAAAAAGTCACATCAACTGAAGCAGACACCATCACTAACATTTTGTATGAAGCATTCATCCAGAGTAGGAAAGAAATCAAGATGGGTTTGCTTTCTTTTGCCATCCTTCAACTACAGCCTTAACAACAGGACTGTGGTTGTCCTGCCCTCGACACACTGACAATGCACCTATCTCTACTAGATCTTCTGTTGCCTTAATGACAACAGCCAACTGCTTTGCTCATTAAGGGTACCTGACAACACTGCCCATTCAGCAGTTCTGCTCCCTGGCAAATCCAGGCAGTTCCCACCGCTCTTCTGAGCAGCCACTCTGCCCCCTTTCTTGTACTGGTTCTAGTATTCAGGGGGCACACAGAATGTGTGTCCTGATGCAGAAGGTTAACATTGTTTTTTAATGACAGGTTAACTTTTCAGCAGAACAAGGATTGGGCAATACTGCTGATACAGAAGCACAAGTTTTCAAGGGACCGGACAATGATATGTGGAAACTGCATCACCAGGCCTTGTTTCCTGGTGTTCATGAAAAACCCTGCACACTTTGTCAGATGTTACATCATGCTGATTCAGGCTTTTCAGGCCAGCTTTCTGCTTTAAGATAACTAAAAACCTCCAAATCTCAGTATCAGTGCCACAGAGCTCTGTGTGCTCAGTTAGGAGCGAGAACCCCACTCCTCAGGGCAGGCATCTACCTTACCAAGGAAGCATCCTACAGCCACCTTTGGCCATGGCCTCCCTTGCAAATTCACAGCAGGAAGGGCAGGATCTCTGCTGCACTTCACTGGCTCATTACATGCACTCCATGAAGCAGGATGGGAAGAGCAACACACACCACACATCCAGATAGCATCATCCATGTACCACAAGGATAGCAGGCCCAACCCCAGCATTTTAACAGCATGAGAAGTCAGATGTCAATCACTACAACATATGGTCAGCATATTAACAATGATGTGTACAAATCCTGATAACACAAAAAGACAGCTTTATGTTCAACAGTTAAGTCAGCTCTTACTTAAGAATCTTGTGTCCTCACCAGTACTACACCAGGAAGGCAACAAGCCTGGAAAAAGCCAATGGCCTTGGGCTGGTTGTCACTGTCAGTTGCTTGAATGGAGTAATTCTGGTCATCATCATCTACATCATCATTGCCCATTAGGGGTCTGTTGGCATCTTCTTCAACACTGGTTTCGTCTTCATCTGCTCCAAGCTCAGGGAGGCCTAAGTTTTACAAGGAATAAGCAACAGGAAAAACAGACCACGGCCTGTTCACCCTCTCCCCACTCTAAAGCTATGCTCACTTCTTTTAAGCAGTTCTACCTTCCAGCAGTTCCCTTGCTCTCCCATACCTCCATCCTCCTTTGGCTTAGAAACTCTTCTAGATGGTGTTCTGCAGTGCCGCCAGTTTCTACCCTTTGTCTTCTAGGGCTCTTGAAAGTACTGTGTGATCCTGGCGTCGGCTTTGTCTGTTCTGAGTGTCTGGCCATTAGTTGGAAGACACAACAAATTAGTGCACTTCCCCCCTTATTGAGGGCTTGGGATCCTCAGCCCTGCCCTGAGTGCCACCTCCCTTGAGCGTGGAGGCTGAGAGTGGCAGCAGGGCCTCAGACACCTGCTGCCTGTTAATGCCTCTGCTGGAATGGAAGGCCTGGGAACTGCATTGTGCTTCCTGCGATGCAGAGCACTCTTACGAGCACACTTTATGGCAGCTTTAGAGCTCCCAACTTTACAGCCTTTGCAGACACCTGGGAAACCTCCTCCACAGCCCTGTCAAAGCCCCAAAGTTCTTTTGTTTCCCTGTTGCACTCTGACTTGCCTACCACCTTCTCAGAGAAGAAACACATCCAACCCAAGAGTTATTTATCTGCCTGTGGGAGACCTGCAGACCAAAACTGGTTTCCCTTCCCATTGCACACTTAAGGCTTGCCATAGTATCCTCCTACAATAGCCAGTTCTCAGTTTGCCTGCCGTTTCTTTAACAAATACTGATGTTTCAGGTGAAGAAAAACTGATAATTAGGCATATCCTAGTGGAGATGTTAGAGCCAGGCTGTTTTATTTTGCTTTGAAAAACATCCAGACCCTATTCACATGACACATGGTAGCATTTAGTGTGATCTTGGCAAGTAAAGCATTTGCTCCATTAAATGCACTAAGGTGCAGCACCATTTGATAAGAGCCCTGAGGATAAATGCTGTCAGAATGAGTAGTACTACATGGGAAGCTGCAGATCTGCTCTCCATGAAGGGACTAAAATAGCACAGCTCTTCCACTCACCCACTTCCTTCGGCGACGTCAGGAGCCCAAAGAACACAATGACTCCTCCAGCAAACTGCACTGAGGCCGTCACCAAGAAAGCATACTGAGGAGAAATAAATAAAACATTCTTTTTTAAAGCACTTTCAGTCACATACACCTCCCTCTCTAATGAGGGTTTCTTTACATTCCAACCTCATGAGAGAGCAAACACAGCTACAACAACCCAGACTGCATCCATGACACCTGGAAACAAGTGATCTCTGCACCTCCTGAACAGACTTGGTCCTATCTAGGCTTATCTGTACTGAGGTGACAGCAGTGAGGAAGGAGCTGAGCCAACACAACCAGAGATCCAGCTCTATTGGAAGGGACTGCTCAAAGAAGAGTCAAGCACCAAATTCAGACAAGGTTGCTCAGAGCCTTGATCAATCAGATTCTTGAAATCCTCCAAAGACAGATCCTCCAGGCTCTGTCCCCTTGTTCAAGTGCTTAACATACATCATAGGAAAATGGTTTTCCAAACATCCAAATGGAACCATCCCTGCTTCACTTTACACCCACTGCTTTTTTGCTGTCTCAAAGTGCAGTCCTGGGAAGAGTCTGGCTCCCATTTCTCAGCAAACTTCTCACAGGCTTTGGAAGGCTGCTCTTGGTGCCCTAAGCCTTCTCATGTCCAGAGCGACCAGCTCAGCTCTGCCAGCCCCTCCTCAGAGGCCCCATGCTATGAGATGTGCTGGGTCACTCCCATTCCCTATGCTCAGTTGTCCACTGCCACACGACAGCCTGGCCTCTTCCCAGTCACAGCAGCTATGCCTCCACGCCCTCCCAGCTCCAGGGACTCCAATCAACTCAGAACCTGTGATGGGTGACTCTGAAGAGCACTTGAAGGCACCTAAATCAGAAGAAGGTATAATGTGACACTAGAGCTCCTTAATAACATCAGTCCCTTTTATAGAGGAGTCTTGGGCTCATTTCTCCCTGCTTGGAAGAGTCAGGAAAGGAACAGCCTTTCTATTCTGCCTCCACAGAATTCAGGAAGATGAAATTGGACACATGAGGCTATTATCTCTCAAAGACAGGATAAAAAACCAGTGTCCCATTCAGACGTGCAGGTGTAGCTAGAAGCCAGGCAGCAATACCTACCTCATAGCCATACTTGAGAACACAGGAGGCAAGGAATGCTCCAAGGATATTTCCCACAGATGCACAGGCACTCCAGAGTCCAAAGACAAAACCTCTCCTGCAGAAGGGAAAAAAGATTTGAAGCAGACAATGCGAGGACAGATGACATTAAGAACAAGACAAAAACAAAACATTCAAGTGAACTTTAATTTATGAATAAAGTTACACCATTTTCCCTTCCACTTCAAAGGGGCTCAAAGTTCATTTAAAACAAAACACATAACAACTTGGAGGTGCCAAACAGATAAGCCAGGAACCCTGCAATATCTGTGTTAGAGGAGAGTGAGCTGGCAATAAGGTTACAAACTATGATGAGCTCATCTGCAATACTCTAAAGTGAGAGTAGAGCCTAGGATGACTCAGTTACCATTAGCTGTCTTTACTGCTAAGCAGACAGAAACAGGTTTTTCAGTGGTATGAAAACTAAAATTCAGTCACTCTACACTATAGGATTTTTGAAGTTTGAACCTATGCTATTAACACACACAGCTGTGTCCACACCAGGCTGTTCTGTGGCTCCAGAAAAAAGTGAAAGAGAGAGAGAGAGAATGTAACAAGTAAGGCATATCTCATCCTACCTAATTTTAATTATGAACTAACAGTTGGCCTTTCTGGTTTGAGTATTTCAGATCAATCTGTTACTCAGCATGTCAGATAAGTGAGTCACTGAAGAAAACTCAACTTACCCAGCTTTTCCAAACCAATTTCCCATGACAGCAACCACACAGGGCCAGCCAGTGGACTGCAGCAAGCCATTCACCACCCAGAGACAGCAGTAGAACCACTTGTTGTAGAAATGCAACCATTCTGTGAGTGTGCCAAAGGAGAACACCTAGAGGAGAGCAGGGGGAAAAACAGAGAAGACACGCTGAGGCTGCCGCTGAAAGACAAGCAGGAGTGGGGTCCTAAAAAAAGGAACAAGCTTTCAGGGAGCTGTGCAGGGGCCAGGGCAGAGGCTGGGCTGGTGTTGTTTGAGACACAGCACAGGGCTCACAGCACCCTCTGCTGAGCCAGCACAACGCTGACTCCAGACAAACGTGCTGTTATGGCACTTCCTCTCCAAAAGACTTTTGCCTCCCCAAACAGCACAGTTATAACAGGAGAAGAGAAGGAAGACACAAATAGTTTCAATGACAACACTAAAAATACAGTAGCCTCTTGATCTGCTGCTGTACTGCCATCCTAATCCCTGACGCTCTCTGCAAACACAGAACCCTCCCGGGTCATGTATCTTCACCAAACTGAACACAAATACTACAGCCAGGTCTCAAATTACTAAGTGCTCTAACCCAAAATAAACACACATTGTGGCACAGGGTGCTTGATGCACACTTGCAGTCATGTGTCTGCAGAGCCCAACAGGCCACAGTGGGGTTTGCAGCCATTGGTAAAACAAACACTCCACACATTTTACCACTACTTTAATAACCAGAAAACCACGAGATAAAACTGATTTACACTTATCTGAAGTGGCTTGAACTTGAATACAAAACACCTTTTGTTTTAAGCAGACATTCTTTTTTGACACACACCCTCCTGGCAATTATAAAAAAAATCAGTAAATGAGTGCCTGGTATTGTTAGGATGTCCTTTAAAGAACAGAGCAAAGATTGTGTTTGGAAGCAAAAGCCTTGATAACAACATACATGGTCTAAGAGATTAGGTTATACAACAAAGCAGTCCCCAAAAGCCCAAATACACTAATCTTGAACAAAAGCTGTTCGTCAAGTCTCTAGGCAGTGTCTCAAACACAGGAATTTCCTTCTGACACAGTGTCCAGAGCTAGACATTTCAGGAAAGGGAGAGTCATCTATGCTCCATGTTTAGACAGTGCAATACATGCATCCAGCACCAAGTTAGACCTGCAGGCTTTGAGAACACTGAGGTACAGCTACAGCTCATGAGCAGATTCACACAGAAACAGAGCCTTTTCTCCCCTACAGCAAAACCCTACCCAGAAACCCTAAGGCAGATTTTTAAATCCCAGTACTATGTTCCAACTTACCACCAGAGCAGAGGAACACATGCCAAAAGACAAAACCCAGCGTAAATTCAGGCGGTCCCCAACTATGCCGCTGACAAAGAGACCCTGAGAACAAAACACAGCATGAAATAAAGCCAGAGGATTTGCACCTTACAGCTGTAAGAATTAAAATCACACAGAAAGGCCATACTAATCCAAACACTGCTGTTACATCAACATACAGTTTGATTCTAAGCACTTCTGCCACCAAAGAAACCCTGCATGTAGCTGCTCATTACACTTCTTGTTTAAAAGAATTCAGCTGAGAACTCTTGGAGAGACTGAACTAGTCCTCCCCAGTGACAGGGATGTAAGAAATTCTGAAGTGATAGTATTTCCCTTGTGTTTGTTAACAAGCATCTTCACATGGCTGACAGGCATGGGCAGAACTAACAGAAACTGAAAGAGAAGGTTTGCCTCTGAACTAAGCTTTTTATGGTGGGTGTGATCTTCCCAAAAAGAGTCAAAGCTGAGCAGCTTGGGGTTAGTTTTACTCACCACAGCATAGGAAAACAAAAAGATGGTGTCCAATGTTCCTAGGAAGAGAGTCGCTTCTTCTGCATTTGGAAATAAATGGCTGCTGTTCCAGAGCTACAGAGGGAAAATTTTGACAGGTAAACAGGGAGAGGCATTGCTTATTCTACTCTTTTCCAATGGAAACCCCAACTCCAAAGCAGAACAGCATCTGGCCCAAGCAAGCTCCCATTTCTCCAACACTTTAGTTATCAAATCAGGAACAATTCTGGCATTATCTTCTGGCAAAAAAATGTCCACTGACACTTTGCTTCACTTCTAAAATGCAAACTAGCAAACCAGAATTGAGAAATGCTCCTTTCACCTGGATCAAGACAAATGAGTGGCAAAACAAACCCTACTTCTAACAAGCATGCAACTGTTAGACAGTTTCTTACTCTGAAACACTGATGAGCATTTTAATGAATAATACAATAAAGGCATATTCTGTTTTATGTGCAGCATCTCTTCTGTACTTCTCTTGCTGTCTTCACTAAATGAATAATTCCCTTAAAGGATTTGTGGCAGCAGCCAAAATAAGAAATGACAGAAAACAAACAGAAAAGAAAGAACACAAAAGCAACAAGGGGAAGAAATAGACTGGTTGGAAACTATTTACAACAAACTCCAGTCATCACTAATGTTGTTGGGTTTTGTGCTTACCCTGAGTTTCACTTTAGTTTCAATATGATCAAAAAAGGGAAAAAATCTCACTTGTCCCCAAAGAAAGATTAGTGACATCAGATAAAAACAATAGCAAACTTGGAGGATAATTTGAAGAATTAATGAAGTTAATCAGAACAAAGTTTTCTTCCCCTCCCACCATGTCTCCATTAGAAAACAAACAAACCCAACCCAAGCCTGACCTACAGATGTGCCTAACTCAAATATCATCAGTTTCAGCTTGATTCTGCCTCTCCAGGAGAACATCCTGTACAGACAGCACTAATATTATACATCCACTTAGTTTAACAGATGTAACATAAATTGATAACTAAAGGATCAGTTTGACCATTTTTCTTGATCACACAAATACATCTCAACATCCAGCAAACACCAAACCATCTATACACTAAAAAAAATCAAAACAGCTTCCAAAATCTACTACTTGTTTGAATGTTAGTTAAAGAACTAAATATAAACACCTTGCATTCCATTTTAGCATCCTTTCGGCCATAGTGTAAAATCCTGAACACATTACAAGCCAAATGTACTGTTTTCACTTATCACAAGAAGTCAGCATTTATCATCTTTCTATTCCTTCTGTCAAACATTCAAATAACCAATGATTTCTAATGCAGGCAATGCTCCAGCAGCTGACTTGGAATTCCCAGCCCTAATAGATCTCATGGCCTGTGGCCAAGCTTTTGATGTGAGATTTCTTCCACTTCTCAAAAGCATCAGGACAAAGCATTACAGAAAAAAAAAAGCCCTAAAAACCTCATGGTAGGAACCAGGAGGTAGTTCTTGCCTTCCCATTTGTGAGAACCAAGCAGTTTAAAACCTCCTTTCCTGCAAGCAAGCACTGCCAAAACTCCCACTGCTTTAACTGAAACCAGGATTTTCAGACAAGGGGTACTGGATGTTCAGCATGGAAATCAGGCCTTTCAGATGCAAGATAAAATGTCATTCTGCACCATCAATTTAGGATAAACAGCTAGCACTGTCAGATAGCTCTCTTCTCTCCTAGTTTGGCTATCCTTTTGAGAGGGTGGCAGCAGCACCACTGTCACAGAGAAAGCACAGCCAGGATTTCACAGGAATCTCTGAAAGCCCATTAACTGCTTTGGTTTATTGCCTCCAACCCTTCAGTCAAAGAGTCCCCCTTCCCCCTCCTCCATGCTACTGCCTACTGCAGACTCTTCTGGGGCCCCCTTTCCATTGGAACACTGCAGCTTCTTGAGAAGTTTCTCTCTGGGCACCACTAGGGAAGCTTTCAGCATTGCCTGGTGATCCATAAAACTACAATGCCAACACCTGAAGCTTCCACTCACATTCTGGGAAGTGAGGAACACCTAAAGGGGCTTCTTCAGCCCCACAAGCTCAGCCCACTGGCAGCTGCCCACCCTTCCTAGCACTTCCTTCTCCCTCGTGTCCTTACCTCATACGGCCGGAGCTCGGGGGCTGTGCTGTTTAGGCAAGAGGGAGTCCACTGGCTGGAAATGCTGACTTTGACATTACTGAATGTCTTTCTGGAGGCATGGAGCAGGGAATAACTGCCAGGAAACACAGAGACACAGGTTGGCCCAATCTGCTCTGGAGAGAGGGTGGAAATACAAATCTCTGAGCAGAGGTACACTCAACCTACCTGAAGAAGGTCAGCAGGAATACAACAATATGATGGTGGGTGCAGTGGGACACAAGGCCTCTGTTGGCAGGCTGCCTCCGTAAGCCTCCAGGCACAGCCATGTTCCTGGCAGCCCTAGCCCTGCTCCTGCCTTGGCCACGAGGGCTGGATGGTGATTAAGTCATTCTTCTTCTCCCTTAAACAGAAGAAAATGGGAAGCGAGGAGAAAAGAAAACAAATTTGAATTAAAACACGTGTATGAAGTACAGCTCTGTTCCCCAAACAGCTCAAATCCAGATGGAACAACTCCATGCCATGCCTTTCCAACTTGTTTCATACCACTACCCATTCATCACTTGTACATTCCTCAGTAACTTCTATGGCTTAAGGTGAGTTGTTATTCCCATTCTCCCAGTACCCTCATGACACTTCTTTTTTGGTTCTCTCCTAGCAGATGCTTCTTCAGTGCCCAGGACCAAAGGAGTACCCCCTGATCTACCAATTTCCAGCATTCTACTAACTGTGCACCATTTACACACATGGTGCACTACAGAGTGACCATAAATAAGAGCTTTCTGCTGCTACCTGGCTGGACACAGACAGGTGATGAAGCCACAAGAGCAGTATTTCGCTATGGCTGGAGAAGGGTTCGGGATCTGACTGCTTCATTAAGATGTTGTTGAAGGAATATGCCCAAGAGAGGACTTGCATAGATGGGAGAAGGGAAGTAGCTGTGAGGACAGTGCTGAAATCCAACAGCTGGAATCCTTTCCTGTTTATACTATTCTCATCACATTACAGCTCCATCAGTCCCTAACCCATTAGTACAGCACGCAACAAGTCACACCTTCCTGTCCCTATAGGACATGGGTGTAGGGCATGGGTGACATCTGCCTCAAGACAACCAGAAACTCTCAGTACTGAGGGAAGACCATCACAGACACACAGTTTCCTGCTCCATGTCACACCATTCCAGTGCCCCAGCTGTGCTGGCATGGCCGAGGGATGACATTTGCTAATAGGTTTTGGGAAACAGCCCCATTGGGTAGTGAGGAGATGAATCTCTCTCCAGACATTTCAGAAGACATGCCAACACCACAAACATTCTGAATGCTGAGGAAAGGTAAACTAAAGCACCACCCCTGTTCCCCCAAAGGATCAGCACGAAAATAAGACAGAATATAATGCCTTTGAGTCCTTTTGTATCCACAGGTGCTGTTTGTAATTATTTGCAAATCTGACAGAAGCCTTTTCAAGTTCAGCTTCATAACCTCACCTGGAGAAAGTAGAAGTCATTGCCCAGACAGTCTCTCGTCTAAATTTCTGCTGCCGAAAACTCTTTATTTCACTCAGACCTTCTATTCCTCCTTTTAAAGCTTTCATCAAGACACCTTTCACTGCAGGCAGTCTCCCTTCCCTGTTCTCTCAGTGGTGACACATGCCTGACCCACAGCAACATCCAGCTACTGCTGGATATATGAACCATCATGGAAACTGACATCACATCTGACCTCCAAAACAGCATGGCATGGAGATCCTCTGAGTAACAGGCACCCAGCTATGACAGCTTTGAGACACCACAGTCACATTTATCCTACACCACACCAGAACACCTCCACTCTCATCCAGGGCAAATGCAGTGAGTCTGTACAAGACCTGACATCATCTGTCTCCACACAGCCCAGGAGCTCTTGAGCCACACTGCCTCTGCTCCAGCTGGCACACAGCATCTCCTTGTAGGGACATGTGTCTAGACTGCTTGGGTTCACACAGAGGAAAGAAAAGCGCCTACAACTGGAGCTGTGGGAAGGCAAGATTAGCCCCGAAGAGGCAACTTTGCAAGCAGTGATACTACCTTCCCTTGAGGTCCCAGACCATTTCTGAGCACCAGTGAATGAAGACTGAGCATCCACGCAAGCACCACACAGTGCAGCAGTAACCCTACAGCTCAGGGCTGTCCCCCACGCAAGCTGCACCAAGAAGGGAAGCCAAGGCACTCCAGTTTCCCAGCTCCACGGTCCTTACAGGCCTGTGAGCCACACGGTCTGCTGGTCAAACACAAGAGGTTCCTTCGCTCTCCCTCCCCTCCCACCAGACAGAAAACAGAGCTGGCCAGAGGAAAGCAAAACACTGCCTGTTGTGCAACCCTGTGGGGAAAAGTTCCTTCCTTGGGTAATCAGTTTGCAGCCCAAAGCACAAGATTTACTACTTGCTTCATGTCAACATATGCAAATATAGATCTTATTTGTCCAAGATAGTGAGTGCTTTTAAAGCTAAGACCTGGTTTGACCTTAAAGTCACCTGCTTTTTTTTTTAAACAGCATTTGCTATTGAAACAATCTGTTCCTCAGAGCTTCCCAATCTCAGGTCTTCTTTCTAGAAGGCTTTCTGGCACAGGACACTTTCACAGCATAGAGATAACCACGAAAGATTTTGTTTTCCCTTTATCTTCATCCTGCCTTTTCTATATTCAAAACTGGCATTCTTCCTAGGCTAGAAAAGTCTGCAACCAGTTTTTTCTTTAAGGTTAAAGTTAGTCTTCTAACTGTTGTGAGAACACCACAGTAACTTTGTGGTGGAGGAAGAGCAAAAACTCGGCAGCAGGACGACCCACAGAACTCAAGGCAGTGAAGCGCATGCCTTTAAGAAAGGAAGAGGAGTGCTTTTAGAGTGCCTCATCTAACTATCTAGCACTATTTACCTACAGACAGGCGGTATTCTGAGTAAGCTCTTCATAGCCTTTCACCCTTATTTGTTAAGCTCTCCTCGGTGTTCTACCTTATCCTTTCACTTAAAGGCAGAATAAGACACCTTAAGTTCAAAATAAACATCATTAGTGCTACCCTACTACCCTCCAAAGCCGGCAGGAAAGTGCAGCCTTAATGTTCCAAAATGCAAAACAAACGAAAGGATTTTTTCTTCAAAATAATAATAATTTTTAAAAAAACAAGTAAGACCCCATCAAAACCCAAACCAACAAACCCCCACACTCCTATGCCATTTTTTCCACAGAGACAGAAGAACAGCGGCACAGCCGCAAACCCACCCAGGGCCCTCGGCAGCCAGCACAAGCAGACCGTCTGTCACCGCGGATGCCCCGCCGGATGCTGTCCGGGAAGAAGGACAAGGGGCTGCCCCGAGCACCCGAATGCTCCCAGAACGATCCGGGCTGCCGGGGAGGCCCGGGCCGCGCTCCCGCCCCGGGAACGGCAGCCCAGCCCAGCGCAGCCCAGCCCGAGGAGGGGGCGAGGAGGAGGACGCGGCTCCCTCCGGGCGCTGGGGCCACGTCCTCGGCGGGGCGGGGAGCGGAGCCGAGCGGGCAGCGCAGCGCTGGGCACGGCCCGGCTCCGCCGCCCCACGCCCCGGGGAGCGCCCGGCCCCGCGCACCGTGCCCGGCTCCGCGCACTGTGCCCGGCCCCGCGTACCGTGCCCGGCCCCGCGTACCGTGCGCGGCGCGCAGCGCGGCCGGAGGAAGTCGGCGGCGGAGGCGGCTCTTCCGGGCGGTCCCGCGGAGCGGCGGGAGCTGTAGTCCGGCCGCGGCCGCCGCCAGGCCCTGCCCGCCCCCTGCGCGGGACAGGAGCGAGCGGCCCGGCCCCTGTGCGGCCCGGCCGAGCCCGGGGCGGGGCGGCGGGGAAGGGAAGGGAAGAGAAGGGAAGGGAGAGGGCGGACTACAGCTCCCGCCGGCCCCGCGGCAGGGCGGCGCACAGCGGCGCTACCTGTCCCGGCCGGGCAGGTGAGCGCCTGGGACCGGGCTCCTTCCTCGGGCCTGCGGCTCCTCCTTCTCCCCCGCCTGGCCGCAGGCCCGCCCGGCAGCCGCGATGCCGTTCCCCAGCTCCGGCGCGGACGATGCCTTCGACTACCTCTTCAAGATCATCCTGATCGGCGACTCCAACGTGGGGAAGACGTGCGTGGTGCACCGCTTCAAGACAGGGCAGTTCAACGAGAAGCAGCAGAACACCATCGGCGTCGACTTCACCGTGCGCTCGATGGACATCGACGGCAAGAAAGTAAAGGTCGGTGGCGGGAGCGAGCCCGAGCCTCCTGGCGAGCAGCACCTTGGCCCTACCTTCCTTCCCGCGCAGGAGCCAGCAAGCGGCGGGACACAGAGCACCTCCTGCTCGGCCCTGCCGAAGGCAGCTGGCAAAAGTTGGCTGCCTTTCTAACCAGGGGTTTTTCCCAGTGGAGCTTTCTCTCAGGAAGATGTCCTGGGGGAAGCAGTCACCGTAATTTGGGTCCATACTTGCTCTCGTGACTTCCCTGCACCTGCTTGAGGAGAGGGCTTGTGCTTTGCCTGCAGGGAGTTCTTTGGAAGACGGCTATAGTTTGGAGATGTCTCTTCTCTCCAGAGTTGCGGGGGTTTGAGCTGGGACACCAAGGAGGGAAAACCCCCAAAGTTTGCAGAGGCTCCGCTTTGATGTGAGCTTAATTTGAGGGAAGAAGACTTCCAAGACAAACACCAGAAGAAACTGTCAGCTAGGACTTCCCTCTCTGTGCAGATGAAAGTTAGGATGCCTGGCTTTTATATATGGATTTGCTCTGCCCAGCCCTGTATTAGAGTTCTTCGCTCTTCTTCTTAAAAGGCTGTAATGTTCTATGTCTTTTGCTACAGTTGTTGAAAATGGGTTTCTTGGCCTCTTTGCAAAGCTGGGTTTACCCTTGGAGCTTTCTCTTTGGTCTGTGGAGATTGACTGTACAGGCTTGTAAATGGCTTTTTGGATCTAGGGAGGGCAAAGCCACACTGGTGTAGTAGAGTGAGCTGGAACAGGTCTGGCTGCCTTCTGGACAAGGGGCTTCAAATGCTGAGGGCAAGCACCTAGGGAAGTGGTGTTCACTGGTCCTTACAACTTCTGTCCTTTCTCTTACAGATCCAAGTGTGGGACACAGCCGGTCAAGAGCGCTTCCGGACAATAACCCAGTCTTATTACAGGAGTGCCCATGGGGCCATCCTTGCCTATGACCTTACTAGGAGGTCCACATTTGAATCCATTCCTCACTGGATTCATGAAATTGAAAAGTATGGTGCTGCAAACTTGGTCATGATGTTAATTGGTAGGAATTTAATTTTAAATACTGTGTTATGTAGATCTTTAATATGGGTATAAAATCTCCCTCGTTTCCTACCACTACTTGAAGCATCTATACACTATGCATTAAGGAAGAATTCAGTTCTAATTAAAATAGATGACCAAGTGTGTCAATTCAACCTAAGCTTAAAAAAATGAGGAAAGTCATAGCCTGGTCTTGACAGGACCGAACCCATTGCAGACAGCAAAACCCTTTTTAAGTTTTTCCTTTCCTGTTGGAATTACACAACAAGCTTTGCTGCCAGGCTGGTGGCAGGGACCACCTTGTTGAGAGTGGAACTGCAGTAAGCCTGACCCTGTACTCCTGCTGCACGGGAATGCAGCAGCTCAATAATTCAAGGTGAAGGGGGATGCACAGACTCCTGGTTCTCATCTTTCCTCTCTGCTCTCTTTATATGCATGCGCATTGCTCTGTAATGGGATTCCGAGCAGGTAAGACAATAGGTGGGGAGATGGCGTTTGCAGAGTGTGGAGTAGCCTGCTTGCATTCCACTGGCGCTCAGGAAACTGCCTCTTGGAGGAAAGCAGTGTCTGGGAATTGCCGGGAATGGAGCTGGTAGGAAGCCGCGGTTTCCCTTGGGTTTCATGGTTAGTAATGCTCTTCCTTTCCCCAGGGAAGAAGCTGCAAACGAGAACGCTGGTGTAAAACGCCAGAGCCTTTCTTGCCTTCATTTCCATTGCCGTGGCCGAGCCTGTTGCAGTTTGCCGAGAGCAGCTCAGCAGCCGGTGCTGGGGCAGCGCTGAGCCCCAGGCAGGGCCCCTGAGCTGCTGCCTCTGCTCCCAGCACCCTCCGTGCTTGCGCTGCGGAGATTTCTCCTGCCCTTCCTCTGGAAGAAGCCAACGATAAATTCTGACCTGCTTCTAATGCAGCGCTTGTAACTGGGGGCAGGGGAAGTGTAAATCACTGCACTTTGGCTGGTTTTTTCTAACTTCTGTCATGAATCCAAAGAAAGAGACTTATCTGCGTGTGGTGGGGGATGGTGGCAGTTGTTGGGGTTTTTTTAGATAGATAAATTCTGAAATTAGTAAAAAATGAAGCTTTTGTTAAGGATCCAGCTTGGTGCTTTCTTCCAAAGCTGGTGCTGTTTGCTTTATTTACATTGGCAGAAGTAGTTGTACATTTAATTACGCTTAGTCATGTTATACACCTTTCTAGCAGGAGGTTAAGGTTAGGAAACCTAACTTTCCTATCTGGAACTGAAGGAGGAAAAGGTGGGTGGGTTCCTTTTAAGAAGGTGAATCACCCTCAAGCTGGGTTTTTTTTTGCTCTTTTGTTGTTGTTGTTGTTTTGGTGTGTATTTTTTTTCTTTTGTGGGCTAGGTTGGTTTTGTTTGTTTTCCTTTTAGAAATACTTAAAGGGACTTTATGGGAGGGTAGTTACTGTATATATATTCAAGATATTAATTTGATGAAGGGTTGTCTTGAAACTACAAATATAGACTTCAGCCAGCTACTAGAACTGATTAATCCACATGTGCTACAACTGCCTAAATATACAAAGATATTTTATCTGAGGTGTTTCATGATAGATTTGACTAAAGTACCGCAAGTAGAAGTTTAACCTATGCGTGCAGGAACAAGTGTGTATTTTAGGCATTAAGGTAGCTGATCTGAATTCTTGTCTTTCTTTTTACATCACCCCAAAAGATTTTTTTAAAAAAATACTCAACTTAAAGGCTACTTAACAGTTAAAACCACTAGGGAACAGGACCAACAGTTGCTTCTAAATAATCTTTTATCTACAGTAAGTAATCAGATGAACGCAGGTTTTTAGCTTTTTCTTGGATTTCATCTCTTTTGCTATCATATGATTTGCTGCAGTTTTAAACCACAGTCTATATTTGTGGCTCTGATGTTCTCACATCGTGTTCTATCCAGTAACTCTTACTGCTAACATAAATCTATTGTTTAACAAAACTGAATTCCTGCATCACATTTAAAAATAAATTTTTGAAAGACTAAGTGGTTGAAGTATCTCTTTGCCTTCTTTTAAGGGAACAAATCGGATTCACTGGACAAGCGCCAAGTGCTGTTTGAAGACGCCTGCACCCTGGCAGAGAAGCACGGGCTCTTAGCTGTGCTGGAAACATCAGCAAAAGAAGCTCAAAACATAGAAGAGGTGTTCACGTTAATGGCTAAGGAGCTGATAGCCCGAAATACCTTACAGCTTCATGGGGAGAACCCTCCAAACAGCTTCAGTCTTGACTCCAGGCCAGTGATTGCCAGTCCAAGTGTGGAGAAGACCCAGTGCTCCTGTTGAAGAGAGACTTCAGGGAGAACTTGAAAACTGACATACTTCTGAGGCTGTTTAATTCAATTTTGTTCAGTTATTGAAAGTGTTTTGTGTGGCCTCAAGCCATCTCTCTTGATATTTCTACCTTGCAGTTTGCCTTGTGAGTATTTTCAGAGATCATTGTTGTTGTTGATAGCATAGGTTGCTTTGAACATAGCAATGTGAACTTCTGAGATGAGAGGACTCAGGAAGCTGCCAGGCCTTGCCCTAACCAAAGAGAACTATAAAAGTTATTGCCTTTAATTATTTCCTTACATGTCTTTCTGGCTGTGTCAGAAGATCAATTTGCACCAGAGTTCTGCACTGACCCTTCTAAGCTGTGTTGTTGGTTTTTAGCACTTTCCTCTCTGCCAGTAGCTGTAAAAACTCTGACACATGCTTGGACAGCACTAACCCACTCCTGCCTAAACTGTCATTTTGGAGCTCTCCTGAGGTCAGGCAGGTAGCCACCCATCCCAATCATAACATTTGTGAAAGAGTAGAGGATTTCACATCTGCCCTGAGTTCCTCACCCGAGGAACCTCTCCTTCATCCCTGGAGACATCTCAGGGGTGGCGCAGCAGGCAGAATATGATACACTTCTTCCTGGGGTGAGAGAAGTTGCCTTTCGATTTGCTTTGTGATAGTCAGGATTGTTTCCAGTACTGTTCTCCATCCTGCTACATGGACTTGCAGGAGGCAGCAAAGCTTCCAGTGAAAGGACCTTTTTTTCATTCCTCCCTGCTAACCTCGTCTTGCTTTTGATGTGCTGATTTTAACCAAAAGCCTTCTGTAGCTTGTGTGATGGGCCAGTGGCAGCTTGAGAGTATCCCTGTAGATGTTCAAGGGAGCGTGAAGGATGAATGCAAGCTCCTGTAAAACTCAGCAAGGGATGAGATGGTTTAAATTAGGTAAAAAGTTAAAAATTTACCTTGTGTTAGAGTGGTAAGGTAACGGTATGGGGTGCACCAGAGAGCTGCCCTAGATGAGTATATCTGCTGCTGCTGTGGAAACTGAACGTGGTGGTAGCAATGGAAGGTTTTGGATTGCTCCTCCCAATTGCAAGCTCTGCTCCTTGGGGCTCACTTTTCTGTATACCTGCACTGAATGAAGGGTTTGGGCAGGGTTTTTTTGGTGAGGGTTTTGAGGTTGTTTTTTTTCCCAGTAGATGGAAACAGGGGAGGAAGAGAAGGAAAGAAATATCAGAGGAAGTGTTTTTTGACTGCAGTCCGCACGTACCAAAGTGTATCACTTAGTTACTGTTAAGCTATGAACTGCAACTCCAACTCTGTAATGATAAAACACAGTTTGTGTTACATGCAAATCAGCCTTGGGAAGGCTAGGGTGTTGCCAGCTTACTCAATGGCTTGCTGCCCTGTTTCCTAAGTCCTTGAAAAATAGGGAAAAACAGGTAGCAAGTATTGCTGGAAAATCTTGTTTTAGAAGCACAAAGAAAATAAAGGAGAATGAATAATTAAGTGATAGTCTTGGAAATATTTCTAATGTTCTTAATGCTTCCTCTGGCCAGGTTCTTTGCTATTACATGCAAAGAGCAGGGGTTAATTCAGCTCTGTGTAAGCTGAGGGAGGAGCCTTCCATGCAACCCTCTTGCTATAGGCCTGCTGTGGAGAAAGCTTCATTTTCAGGCATCTTCCTTCTCATGTTTGCTTTTTAAATCTTTACTCCTTCTTCATTTTTACTAGCCTAGTAGTTGCATTTTGGTTTGCACATTCAAGCAAATACCATAGCCTTTCACAGTGGTGAGCCAGCTTCCAAACAACTAGTTCCTACAACTCTCATCACTATATGAGCAGTCAAATGTAAGCTTAATATTTCTATTCCTGGTAGTAGTTTGTAATCCATAATTTTTACTTCTTTTTTTTTTCTTTTTTTTTTTTTGGTAGTATCTTCCAGAAGACTGCAATAGAAAAAGTATTGCTTTCATCTCCAGTTACAATCTTTCATTGGTCAAGAATTAGAGAAGGGATGGTACAAGCAGAGTGTTAACTTTGCATGGTTCACTGGGTTTACCATCTTAACTAGCCACTACTGTATGAAGTTATTTAGCTTACCCTCAGAATGGAGACTTTTGCAGGCTGTTGTGATCCTGAGTGCCCAGCACTGCCAGGTTTCAGGGCTCTTGCTGTTCTCCTGCTGCACACGTGGAGCTACTGGCAAAGCAAGACCTTCTTGGCAGAAAGCTGTGCAACACAGGATCAGGGAGAACAGGCTTGTGACTGTTCCCTTTCCTTTAACAGGTCTAACAGGCTTCCTACCTCTCCAAGAAACTTAGTCTTAGACACCTACCCATTGTGCAGCTAAACCAGGAGCGTGGCCTCTTGTGGTTGGTTCTGTTTGGTGTTTTCCACGAGGCCTTTGGGCAGTTACACGGAGTGGTTTCCACAGAGCTGCTTTTCTGGCTGTCCTCGTGTGAGTGCAGAGCAGCACTGGCTAACAAGGTCTTTCGGAGTACATTGGTAATGCTGTTACTTGTGAGGTAATACAGGAAGCTATGAACTTTAAAAAAAACACCTTAAAATTTAAAAAATCCCCGTCATTCTAGACTGTGAGAACCACTAGATTAAAGTACAAGCTCAGCATAATCTCTGTGGTTCTACCTTTCCCCTTCAGAGAGCAGATGGAAACACCCAGCTATGACAAGGCAGAGTAGCACTAACTCCTATGGAGCCTTCTGTTAATGGTTTGTTCCCCAGCATCATATGCAAATTCCAAGTGCATCTTGACAGCATCATTAATGCACAAAGGGTTATAAGGTTGTTTACAACGCTACTTTAAAAACTACTACTGCCCCACAGGTTTCAGTTTCAAGAGCTGCACATTCAGCTTGAAGATGAGCTCATTTGTTAAGTTCTTATCTACTGGGAAAAAGTATTTGAATCTTCGCTGTGGCACATTACTTGCACTGGTGTCACAGCCAGGCCAGATGAGAAGCATTACTTCTTGGTAGAATAGGGTAATAAAAATAATTAGAAATATTTTATAATGTACCAAACTGACATGTCCCAGAAGCTGACCAGTTAAAAGCCAACACAACCCAGCAGCCCAGTGATGTGGAAGGCACACAGCGCTGCCTATGCGGTCCAGCTTTGCTTTATATGCAGGAGACAGGCTCTCAGTAACAAAAGCTGAGGTTCTTATCTAATCACTGCAGTTAATGTTTAAGCATAGTTGGAAGGGAGGCAATTTTCACATGCTGAACAGAGGTTGAGCACTCTATCCTGGAGCCTTCTTTCAGAAAGAAGATGCATGCCTGTGATTTTGGACAAGGAAATGGAAGTGAAGCCTCCCCCAGCCAGGTGAATGCTCCAATGGCAGCACTGTTACAGGTGCCCCTTCCCCAACAGGCATTTTCCTGGCTCTCAGCTGCCTGCAGGTGTGTGTGAGGGGCCCAAACAGCCATGCTCAGCCAACTGGCTCCTGAAATAATTTTCAAGCACCACTCTTAAGCAACTGTGTTGAGAACTAGAACTACACCAACAGGCAATGCTGGGATATCACACTCTTTTGAGAATAGCTCTAGACAGGCCAAGAGACCCTTTGTCCTAAGAGTACTTCACCTTGAAATAGGAATTCAGTTTCAGATGGGCAGGGCTCCCAAAAATCTTTTGAATCACTTTTTCTAATGCTGCTGTTGTAAATCAACCTTCACACAGCTGTCTGCACAGCTTCTGTGAATGCATTCGTATCAAGCTGTTGTCAAGCAGGGCCCGACTGGCTTGACAGTGAGTGACAAACAGCACACCCATGCATAACCAGAGTTCAGCATACTTACAATCCTGCACTTCCTTGCTACTGCTGTATCCATGATTATCACTGCTTATAGTTTTCACTTGTAAGTCTAGTTTTGCTAACCTGAAGTGAGGCTCAGCACAACTACAGTTTAATGCCTTTCTAATGCTAGCAATTAAACTGACTTTGTATTTGCTTGATCCCTGCAGCACAGTCCTGTATTGTATCTCAATCCTAAAGGATTACATGTAAATTCCCTCATTTTAAATTGCTGCAGCATGAATTTCATCTACACAAGTTTTGTTCCAAACATGAGACAGCCCATGGGTCATGGTACCCTCCAAATACAAATCTCCTCTGTACCCGCAGTAGTAGGGAAGTGACTCTGTATTTCATTAAATGAACCAGGTATTTCCTCAAAGATTACAATCCACCTTGGGCCACAAAGGCCAGCTGTGCTACCAACATTTGAACTAAAGCAGCCAAAGTTGTAACAAGTGCTCTTACCTTAAATGATCATGTTCAGAGCAGGGAGAACAGGTAGCACACTTACTCTGCACTTTCCACAAGAGGCAAAGGTCTGTGTCAAATGAAATATATGTATTCTGGACTAGAGAGTAAAGCCAAGGCATCCAAAGTGACAGCATCCATATTTTTCTAAAGACTTTTGATTTGAAATTTAGATTCTGCTGGTGGAAGTTTATGGAGACTTTTATACCCTTTCCACCTTGATGCTACTCTCATTGGCCTTTTCAGTTTCTGTACCTTTCCTTGAAGAGAATGTAGCACAGCCAAAGTTGTCACCCTCCATCTTCTTACATTATAAGCTTAATTCTACTGAATTTATTCCTATTCTCACAGAGGAAGAACATAGCAGCCTACTAACATACTTATTTCAGAGACCCTACTATTTTCAGCTGTCCCAGTCTGGGGTTGGTGGGGGTGGGAATCACAATGCTCCAGCCAGCTTAGAAACAAGGCTAGCACAGTGAAATCCCGTTCAGACAGGAAGCAGCACCCAGCCACGCTGGCTTGGGGACAAATACAGGCAGTTCCTGAACCTGCACAACAGGAACCACAGCACAGTTCAAAGCAAGAGGAGCTATTTGTCATGCTGCCCGTGAACACATCAGTGGCCGTGCAGCTCCACCCACCAGCCTCCAGCAAAGCACATCACTCATCTGGGTATTCTCAGCCTCCTCTGTAGTGTGTACAGGAGGAAGCTTTGGAAGCACCAGCAGCCACCACTGTGCACCCAGGCAGGGAGTAAAGACGCCACTCCTGACCCCTTATGAAAGCAAGCTCACACACGTGCTCTGGCTGGTAAGTTCATCGTGTTTTTCCATCTTATCAGAACACAGCTTTGTTACAAACTCACATTTGAATGAAGCTTTCTAATAGGATATAACAACTTATGTTCACCATGTAGGGCAGAGAGGCTTTAACTTTTTTCTGTTTTCTCCCTTTTATCAGTTTACAGTGTCATTTGCTCAAATTACATTCCTTTCCTCCCTCTGCTACTTGGCCCCTGGGAAAAATTAACAAACATTAAAATTAAACACAAACAATAAAATTAACACAACAGTGGAGGACTGACTTCTCAAAAAGCAAGACACATCAGTATTTACTAATGACCCCAGATATTCCTTCAATACATCAGCTGTCTCAGTTGTCCATTTGGAATGTGCCTCTTGCATTACAGGCTCTTTCCTGGAAAGGTTCTAACAATGCTGGAATTCTGTGTTAAGCATAACACAGTTCTGCAGGAGTTAAGAATAAGTGACATAAATGCCTTTGTATTTACAGAAACACACACAAAAAAAATCAAATCAAAAACCAGAACCTTCGAACTTAAAAGAACAGACTGACTTCTTGTTTAATTTTTTTTAACTTTTTTTATTTGGGAAAAGTGCTTCTTACAAAAGGCAGCTGCAAAACAATACGTTATAGACCTCAGAACAATTTCTCATTCCATTTAAAAGTGAAAGGAGAGGCAGTCTAGGGGACAAGAGCAGCAGGAGAACAGATCACGGGGTATCCACAAGTCAATAAAAAACAGCAATAATGTAATGCAAGGTTAAAATTCCTGTGCTGGGGCTTTGGTGGCAAAGTAATTTCTCAATGCAAATTACAGCCAGAAACTGCACAACTGCCTTTGTAAGCAGTAACTCACATAAACTGAACAGCTTTACCAGGCAACCTGCCCAACTCAGCTGCAGAGAGGCACAAGTACCTCAAAGCAGCTGGGAGGCACAGCGAGTTTCTAGCAAAGCTCACGGCTTAAGTGTTTACATGAAGTTCTAAAACTTACAGAGCAATAAAGCTAAAGGGTCCTCTCTGGTGTTCCTCTGACCCCACCTTGGCTAACCGGATTTCTGCTCCTGGACAACCCTAATCATACACATGAAAGAGAGCTGGTGTATTAGGGGAGTGCCATCTATCAAGTTAAGCGATAGTCTAGTCAGGATCGTTTCCCAGTCTGGGCTGAGACCACTAGACCAGTTTCATGTCCAATTGGAGGCAAGACTTCATGCACCAAGAGGGGGTGAAAGATGGTTTAGTTATTTTTAACTTACACAGAGTCTCCCCATCCTTGAGGTCCAACTCTACATTTATCTGTATATACACATAGAGAGTTCTCCTTTCACAAAGACATTTTCCTTTCATGCTAAACACAGTAAAAATCCAGAACGTTCACACCTGGTTCTGGTTACACAGTAGTAATAGTAATGTGCAAGTAAACAGAGACCAAAAGTCACAAATGAAGACGTGTACATGAGGGGGGCTGGAACGGAGCTGATTCCAGAAAGAATATTTGTATCTGGCCTGAAATCAGAAATATTGGTACAAAGACAGAATAAAGGCCATCAGCCAATTTACATCCCCACTGCATGGCCACTGCTCATTTTTGTATCTGGGCTCTTCAAAATGAGTGTGGAAGTCCTGTAAACACTTTAACCCTGGAACTGGGTGAACTCTGTTGGGTACACAGATGAAGCAACAAACCTAAGCTAACTGTTTGACAGTTAAATTTATTTTTACAAAAACTAACATTTTAAAGATTTATTTATTGTTATTTGTTGAAACAGAGGAAAAACAACACTCCTGGGGTGGGAAAGGAGGGGAAGGGAAGAGACAGACCCTGGGTAAAAGTTATTACAACAGCACCTGGAATTGATCGGCTTGCCTAGGAGAAACACAGGCACTGCCACAACACCACAGGTAATAGCTACTGCCTGAAGCCAAGACAACAGTCCACACTCCACTGACAGGTGCTATAGATCCAAATCATAATAATCTTCCAGCTCATCGTGAAATAAGTCCCACTCATCCTCAGAATCCGTTAGCTCATCATCACCTCCGGCTGCCAACAGCATAAGCAACATCTCACCAAGCTCAAAGGTCACCACCTCATCCTCGTCGGTTTCAAAGGGATCACCGTTCTCTCGCTCCTCGATGAACTCCCAGAACCGATTCCTCCGCTGGGCCTGCAAATGGAACACAGGGATTTCCCCAGGTGATCCAGTGGTACAAAGTAGGAGCCTTTCCAGAGGCTGACATGCCCCTGGTGTACTTTCTGACATGCAAGAAATCACATTTCTCTTTCAGGGAGATACTGACCTCCAGCAGAATTAACCCTTACACACACCCCTATTACTGCTACCCAACATTTTTACTTCAGTATGTTGTAAGAAAGTTTTTTAAATTTAGTCTTTCCATCTTGGCCTCCAGCATTCACAAACTTTAGAGCACCGCTTCCTTCAAATTCACCATTACAGAGGTCTATCAGAAGTGGAAAAAAGATAAGTCAGTATTTCCCTATCCTCTTCTCGATGCAGAAGACATAATTCACACCCCTCCTGTGCTCTCAGTCTATTGAAAGGACAATTAATCAGCAGCACTAACCCGGTATCTACTTGAGGTTCCTACTTTGGGTCTTTGTGGCTCCTCTTGGCGGCCATCAGGATATTCATGCTTGTAAAAACAGTTTCCTCCAAATGGACAGCTCCCGCGGCCTTCATCAAAATACCTGCATGGCTTGTTGCTGGAAAGGAAAATATCGCAGCCCTTACTGACAGCACACCCCAATCAGACTTCAAAACTGCATTTACCTGCAGTCCACAAGGATCTCGGGTACCAGGAGAAGATGGCATTTTGTGAGTGAAAGAACTACATGCAGAAATGATTCATTACACTATGTGTGGACTGATGCATGCAGAGGGACACCAATGGTGTGCAGTGCATGAGCTTGGACTGCCTTATGGCTGCTCTACCAGTGTTTTGTGTAGAGAAGTGGAAGACTGAAGTGAAAGAACACAGGAACAGCTTTGGTAGTGTGTGCATGCATCTGTGGGCAGATAGGCAGAGATGTGCTTCACACGTGGCGGTGGAAACAAGGTGTGAAAAGTGGGGTTTACATTAACACCCTTCTTCTCCACGTGTGCCTTTATCTCAGCAGTCTCAATTTGATAAAAGGCTGCTTTGCTCATACCTCATTGCCTCCTTGTATTTCTGAATGAGTTTCTGCTTCTCTTCCTTCTCCTCCACCCAGTACTCACTTGGAATGACAAAGTTAGACGTGATCCGGCATTCTGGGCAGGACCTGGGAAACGAACAGACTGTGCTGCAAAATTCCACATTACAGGGCGCTCTCTCCTATATAAAAAGCCATGGCATATATCCATCTTTAAAGAGGTACTGCACTCATATACTTGCTGTACAACTTTTTCAATCTAGACTCTCTTAAAAGTGAAGAAAACCTAAATTTTCTTCAAGAACTAAATGGCAACGGCAGCTGGTCAGCTTGTCTCAGAAAAGCTTGAAAAAACACTTCACACAGACTCCTTTTTCTTTAGAATTAAATAAATTTATTTTGGTATTTTTCCTATATTTATTTCATTGGAACTTTGTATTTTCTAGAACAGCCTTAAATGGAGAAATGTTTTGCCAACTGAGTAATGCTCTAAGGCAGTAATGAATTAAGCAGTAATGAACTGGTTAATCTGTTTCCAGATTCCTGCCTGGGTGTCCAAGACATAAACGGTAACCAGTGGACAACATGCTACTAAATAAACAATAGTTATTTACTACCATTGAGTTTTGCAAACTTAACCCAGTATTAACCAAATCAGAGTGTAAATGTTATCCCTAACAATTATTTCACTCCTAAACTAAAAGTTAGTATGCATTAAATGCAGCCTCTGTGCAGCCTGCATCTGGAAGTCTGTTGAAAGTTGTCACAAGTTACTAAGTTCTTCCACAGTAACAAAGCACAATTGAAATGGGAAAGTGCCTCACTTTATAATCTTGCTCTCAAATTGTTTAGCACTCCTCCACTTGCGGATGCACTTGAGACAGTAAGTGTGGCTGCAGTTGGAGAGGATCCCAAAGCGGCGCTCGCTAGGATTAGCTTTCTCATACACCACCTCCATGCAGATCCCGCACACCATGTCTTTACTACGCTGGACGGCAAAGGAAAGCTCCATGTCCTTCTCGTGAGCTTCAATGCAAGACTGAAAAGGAGACACAAAGAAAACAACTACAGAGATGACTGCTCATCTGGTGAAGTCTAAGCAGGTTTTTAAACTCAGTTTGCTGTTTTGCATAATGCATGAAGTGTGATTAAGCTGAAAAAAATCTTTATGCTCAAAAAAAAATTTGTTCAAGTATTGGGGAACAATCAATTCAGAGTTCAAATTCCTTCCTTCAGACACTGCTTTTAAACATGAAAAGGCAATCTAAAAGACCATCCACTTTGACTAGGCAAAGAACAAAGCTCTAGTATCTTTAAGCAGACTGCTGTCCCAACACAGATAAGGAAATCCAGCTGCTTTTGAGTATGGCCCTGGCAGGAAACAGTCCAGTTTACAACCGGAATTTCATTCACTGCCTGACCTGCACACACCTTCAAATAAAAGGGAATTAGTAACAAGTGATTGAGGGAAGCTAGGAAGCAATAACTTACAGCTGTTAAACAACGGACAGTTGTTTGCTTACCTTTATGTGCTGAGATCGCTGTGCAGCATCAGTGGGATGCAAGACCTGCAGGCCACACATATCACACACGTCCCCATGGATATACACACAGTTTTCTCCATAACGACATTCTCCTAATGCAGCGTAGGGGCACAGCTCCTTCTTCATCTCCACATCGGCCTGCTGCTTCTCGTATTCTTCTTCAATCACCATTTCCTGCAAGGGTGCTTCAGCACAGAAAGGAGCAGCTGGGAACAGAATTAAGAACAGTAAGCAGCACATTCAGATTTTGAGCACCGAGAGTAAGAACACTCAGGGTTACCCAAATAGAATATCAGAAACAACCTAAGTTCACTTCAGTCCATGTTTACACACCCTCAATCTGAACTAAATGATTTTCCCCACTCCATTAATTTCAAGACCAATTTTTTCATCCTTCAACCCAGACAAGATTAAAGCTATCAAAGTTTCAGTGGTCAGGGAAGATCCATTTGCAGGCTAAGTCCACCCAGAAAAATTGCACTAGTCATCAGCAGCTTAATACAGACTCTGGTTCAGCAACCATTAAATAAGGCTACAGATCTCTCACTGCTTTCAGAATCAATTTCACTTTACTTAAAATTTTCACATCAGCTAAAGTTAACAGTTTTTTTTCCCAGAAATTACACAGCTGAAATAATAAAGGTGTATCCAGCATAACAATATACTAGTATGGCAATACCGCACCAGCAATTCCTTATGTGCAGGCTAATTAGCACACTGTTCTTCAGCCTGAACAAACTTTCATTTCTGGACTCCCATGCGTCTCTAGGATTAATAGAAAAAAGTGGTGTCCACATCTCTCAAACTAACTCCATTCTACATCTTTGCCAAAAAAAACCCCAGTCCTTAACAGACACCTGGTCATCTTAGCCAGACACATAAAACTGAAATTCAGGCCATTATCACTGCATTCTAATCTGGCTATCAGTTTTGCAAAATCCTAAGTAAATTCCCTCACCTAACCTTAAACTGAACTGAAATCTGTATCTTTTCCCCATTTAGACAGCTACTGCTGAACACTCCTCCCTGTACCTCAAACACCTGCTTGCCTGCCTCACCACAAGTCAGCCTTCTGAGATTGTTACATAAGTAGGATGATGACTGAATTACAAGACAAAAGCAGTCAGTGAGAAACTGAAGGTGTAATAAACATAAAGCGTTACTATATTCAGAGTAAACACCAGGAAGAACAGCAGCTGGAGTTCATTTACATGACCAGAAGCTGTTACAGAGTAGCAAGTCATCTATGCTATAAGAAAGTGTAACTTTTAGAAGCTGTTCAAGCACTAGATTTGGAGAAGCAAGCAAAAACTACCAAAGGCATACTTGGATCAGTTAAAGTGAAGGACAGACTCCTCAAAATTAATCAGAGGCTGCACACTCACACATTTTTCATCCCCATGGAGCAAAGACATAACAACAGGCATGTATCAGTCTGTTAGTTTTAGGAAAAAGAAAAAGCAAATGCATGTCCCTGCGACTTTTGAGGAATAAGCAAATATTGAAGATTAGTGTAGAAAAACATTAGCTCTCAAGATAAGATCAAGTCGTCTCCTTGAACCATCTCAGACTGTAGTGGTCACTCAGTGATCCTGGAGAAGTCTGTTTGTTAGAAACATACTTTTCAAAGCAAGTGAGTAACTGAGTAGCAAGTCACCTGGCAACCTGTTCATTTTCTATCTGAGATTCCCAAACAACGTTATGTTCATTAGCACTTCTTCCCCATGAGTTTTAGTAAACTAGCACCAAGAAAAATGACAAGAAACCATGCACTAGGCTCTACAGTCTCTCCTGAGTAGCTCAATAGAACATGAAAATATGTACTTACTTACTTAAATCCCACTTGCCCTCCCATTTGAAATCCATTTTCTCCACTTCCATAAGAAGTAACAAAAATCACAACTACCATTCAGTTTTTAGTCCCTCAACTGTTGCATTTGCCAGTGTTTGCTCAAGTTAACGTTGTCACAAATTTTTTTACCTAGTTGAGGGCCATGAAGATGGTTAGAGGGATGGAACACCTCCCCTATGAGGAAAGGCTCAGAGAGTTGGGGTTGTTCGGCCTGGAGAAGAGAAGGCTCCGGGGTGACCTTACTGTAGCCTTCCAGGACCTGAAGGGGGCCTACAAGAAAGATGAAGAGGAACTTTTTACAAAGACATGTTGTAATAAGAAAAGGGGTAATGGTTTCAAACTAAAATTCAACATGAAAAAGGGTGGGTTTAGATTAGATATTAAGAAGAAACTCTTTACTGTGAGGCTGGAACAGCATGTATATTTTCTGTATCTTCTGCACTGCAGCAGCTACAGTTTTACTTCCTCTTTGAAACCACAATTAGAAAAATTCAGAAGACTTCACTGCCGCAGCAGTTACAAATCCAACATCCCTCAGAGTAACCTTTGTTCTCTGTGACTGTTTGCTGTTTCCAAATCTCTGTTCACCAGTAGGTGGACTCAATCCCCACCTTCTCATTGCCCATTTCCCCAGTCAACAGGGTAAATTCATAGTAGTGGAAAAACCGGTTTGTTAACTTTGATCCGCACACCACCTGCTTGCACTTAGGACACACTTATCTTTCAGTAACAGGAAGCAGACACCAAATTTATTGTTTCTTGTATTTCTGCCTTTCTACTCTTCTTCAGTTACTGCAGAACAAGTATGGAAATGTGGCACATCTGTACAACTAACAATCGAATACCTGAAGAATCATCACTATTTTCTATGCTAGGTCCTGAAGTCATCTTCAAGATACTAGGTTTAGCCCCAAATCAGAGAACTGTGGTAAAAGGTGAGCATTATAGTCCCAGCTATGCATGGTTAAACTGCCAGCCTTGAATCTTTTATCATTTGTAAGAAAATTTAAAACACACAGGCTTCTAGGGAACGTTGAGAAATAGATTTCATTTTGAAGTTTCCAAGTATCTCTACATTTCTCCAGCAATTTGACAAGAATAATCTGCTTGAAGGCATACACTACAGAACACACTGCACACATTTTTATTTCTGTAGCTTAATAAAGACAGTTGCTTCAGAAAAGTGAAGTTTTTTTTAAAGTCACCATGGGAATTAGCATCATGTAGTACTGTTCAGAACAGAAACAGATGAGTATGTTCACATCAAGTTTCAAAAGCTATAAAACAGACTTGCAACAAGATTCACAGAAGAGAATGCTATTTAACTTAATCTTGCACAAGTTTGCATGAAAAGTATTCCTAACCCCTAGAAAAAAAATTGCTTTAGTAATACTAAGTTAACAGCGTAGTGACTTAGACTTCAGGAAGAAGCACCAGCTCTTCTATAAGGATTGTGTATATTTAAAAGATCTCTGGCTGTTCAAACCAGCAATGAATTGATCCCAGTGGAGGGCCAGCCAGTCATTAATGGGGCTGACTCCCAAGAAAAGAGACTGACTCTTCTCAGATGTGCAAATGACAAGAGACAGAAGGCAAGCTGAGGCAGGGAAAAATCCAATTACATACTAGGAAAAAGGCCTTCTTTGTGAAAGAAGTCAAACATCATAAAGGATACCCAGAGGTTATAACCCTTTGAACATCTCTGAGGATAGAGATTCAACTAAACAAAGCCCCTGCCAACCTTTAAGCAGGAAATGAACTAGATGAAATCCAGAGGTTCCTTCCAATCTAAATATTATATTCTGATTATTATATTTTTAAAACCCTCTGTCTCAACAAGCACAGAAGCTGTATCTTTCATGACAGTAAGGTGGCACATTCACAGGTAGCGGTCAAGTTTTCACTCCTTTGGGGTATACTCAAGTTCACAGTTATGCAATTCCATAATCAAACTTCTTAACATTAGCAAACTGTTTGTGCCACTTGACCATTCCTCTTCACCCTCCTCAAACTGGATGGCAGGAGGCTCCAAGCAGCACCCTGTAACACTGAGAAGGTCATTCTCTTTCCAAATCTGAGAATCTGAGCAGTACCGTGGAGACAAAGCAGTATAATCTGAGCACTCTATGAGATCTTCAAATTCTTCTGGATGCAAGGTGTCCGTTTTGAATTCAAACATTTATTTAAGTACTCATAGCCTCCTCATGCCTTAGAGAGACAAATATTATGTTAAAGTGAACACCTTCAGTCTGCTTTTCACTTTAATTTGAAGACTGTTATATTTTGGCAGGAAAAATGGATAAGTATGCTACTCAATTAATGTGGTCCCATTTGATGAGTTTCTTCAGTCTCATTCTCATTGTGAGCTGTCGCAGTATTAGAAAGTGGAGTTGCAGAAAGCTAACTAGAATAAATAATTTTCATCTCTGGCCATGGGATTCACAAAAGTAAGCATCAGGCTTCAATTCCTTCTACAGGAATCCGTATCTCCACTGAAAAACGTTTGAAAGACTGCAAACCTACCCCAAACCAAATCAAACAACCCAAAACACAAAGGCAGCAGATTATCCCTCCAGAGTAGCAATATTAATTTTATCACCAGTAATTTCCTGTCCCATCCCATATGCAAATTAAACTTCAAGGTGATTCTTAAGTCATTCAGAAACATAGCAAGAGAAAGCCAGTCATGCAGAGACTGACCTGAAATATACCAGGTTTCAGTCAGTCCAACTACTCACGTTGGAAAACCCAAGCTCACTTGAACTGATCAATAAATGTGAATAGCTGTACTCAAATGCATTAAAATAAATGCACTACACAGAAATTATTGAGCCATGATGGAAATTCACTGTTATCCCATGATCAGCTTACCACGTCCACAGTATGGCTGCCCAGGGACAAACTCCACTGCATTCACCCAGTCTTCAGCCCCTACTCCTGCTGCTGCCAGGTCTGTATTTTCATCTTCTATCTCAGCAATAAACTCTTCAACTGTTTCAGGGAGCGATGCAAACTCTGAGGACACTGATGGATAGATTTCTGCCTCTGGGTTAACATCAGTCACTTCTTCCTGTATTAGTGGCTTGGTATGCTCATATCTAAAAAGTTAAAACACATCATGTCAGCTTTCCACAAGAAAATACCTCCAGACAGCAGCCCCATGTACTGAAAATAAACTAATGAAGATGTGAACATGCTATTTGGAAGAAGGACCCAGAAATGGCTAGGATGAGAAAGTCACTGATGACCCTTCACAGAGAAATGCTTCCACTTGTGCAATCTGTCAGCATTGTTTAAGAAAACACAAGGTCCTCCAAGATTTTGGAGAAAAAGCAGCACAATTCTTACACTCAGAACAATCTTCAAATATGTCCAAAACAGGTCAGTTATCTATTACACATGTGTAGTATTGCTGAATGAAAAAAATGAGTTTATCCAGCTTTATAAAGAGAAGACTCAGGACACTGTCTCCAACTACTTCACGGGAAGCCACGGGAAAGATCAGCCAGAGTCTTCTAAGAGGCGCAATGATAGGATGAGAGTCAGTAGACATCAGTCCAAAATGGGAAGTTACAGCTATGAATATTAGGAAAAAAAAAATTGCTCTAAGAGTAGTTAAACACTAGAATGGGTGCACAATCTTCATGCTTGCAGATACTCAAAGCTGGACAATGCCTTGGGCAACCTGGCCTCAGCTGGCACACATTCAGAGATTCCCCACCAACATAAATTATTCTTTTCCTGTGTCTCAGCATCTTGCCTCATGCAGATTTTACACTAAATTTGAGTACTTATTCCTAATGCCTCCTTCAGCTTATTGTGGAAAATGATAATCAGAACCCTTTTAACCCTACCATCCACAATAAACAGGAAGGCACCATTTCCCTCAAAAATCTGTCTTCTGGCAGCAGACTACATGGGGAAAATAAATGACAAATACACTATTGTAGTCTTAGGTATTTGCTGACTAATTTCAAGGACAACAGGAGGGAATTTTTTGAGGTCATATGGAAGTTTGAAGTGACTGTGATTCACTAAGCTTGTGTCAGAATAAAAACAAATAAGTGTCAAACAACAATTCTTGCATATTAAAGAGGTGCTCCTAACCAAATGTCAGCTTGGAAATCCTACTCCTACAAAGCACAAATTTAAAATTCTATGCTTCAGAGCTCTACACCTGTGGCCTCTAAAGTGTGTGCACCATAATAGGTGCCCAAAGCAACCCAATGGGGTGCAGGAAGAAAATACTGCAACTTAGTGGTTTTTTCCCCTTAAAAATAGAATAAATTACTATTATTACTATTAAGATACATGTTGATGGCAGTGTTCTCACAGTGCATCCATGAGAGAGCCCACGTGTGGTATGTGTGAGGTATCTGATCTTGTTTTACCTAAACTAGCCCTGACAAAGTGAACAAGTGGCTTGCAAAGATGCCTGCAACTGTGGGCTGACGACAGCATTGATAATGCCAGCAAAAGCCAATAAGAAAATGTCAGAGCTAACAGTTCTTCTCCTACTATCAGCTCCTCATCAGCCACACTATGGAGCAAAACAATGCCAACCTAATCAGCTGTTGAACTCAGGGGGAGGGGAACCACAGAAGAGACCAAGATTACCAAGAAGGCAATCTGAAATATGGATTTATATTCACTATTATTAATGAAGAACCGTGCCCTCGGTGTATGCTGTACCTTCAGATATTAGCTACTGAAAGGATGAAGCCATCTCAATTAGCAAGGCATTGAAAATCAGAACATCAGAACACAAAGACAAATCTCCACATCTTCCCAAGATGTTTCAAGTCATGTGCTACTTAATCCAGTACTTTGCAGAACTTCACAGTAAGGGTTTAGAAACATCTTTTGAGGTTTGTTACATAACAATGAAAGACAAAAAGCCATGTGCCATTGGACCACTTTTTCTTCCTGCTGTGGTAAAAATCACTGAAATAACTCATGGAAAACGATATGGTGACAAAGTAAAATGCATTCCTTTGTCAGCAAATACTGTTGGGAAATGCATAGAAAACACTGCTAGAGTTTGAAGAAACAAGCAGTAGAATAAATTGTGCAGAGTGGGAAGTTTGCTGTATGACAGAAGGAAAAGTACAGATGTTTTTCACATCTCAGCTCATGATACTTGCTAGATTCTGTTTCTCTACTGGTACATCTTTTCTTTAGTGTATCGCAAAAAGTAGTTCATATTGAAACATTCTCAACAAATTACTTCTTTAACAAAGACAAAAAGATTCACTGGACAGGATATCTTCTCAATTACCAAGTATACAATTACCTTAATAAAAACAATGCTTTATGGAAAAACCGTGCAAGTAAAACCACTGAAGCAGCAGTTGCTCTGACCACAATAAGAGACTGCAGGGTAAGGGTGCAGGGATAGCACCCCACCAGAAATTCATCACTGCATCATTCACAGGCAAGATATTGTAGCAAAGACGGATCCAGAAGCAGCCAAGTGACACTAGAAAATGTCATCAATATAGATCTTCAAATAGTCAAATGTTCACTGCAGTTATGAGGTGGAGAGCTACCATGAAAATCTTCCATACCACACAGATGTTTGCTGATTATCTCACGGCAAAGCACTTAAAAATTGTCACGGATGAGTTATGCATGTTTATTTCACAAAGACAAGTGCTGCAAATTTGCTGCCCTTTTCTGTGATGACAAGTCAGTGCCAGCAGTATGCTGCTGAGCAGATATTAAAACAAACAAACAAAACAACACAACAAACCCAAACCAACCAAACCCAATCACATTCAAACTGTCCCTCCAAGATAAAGTCATTCTATGAACAGATAACTGCTTTTTGAAGGAAAGTTGTGGTATGGAGACAACACTGTGAAAATGAAGTGTTTCCACTATTATGTGATTTTATTGCCAAAAACTATCCAAGTGTGTCAACTACAAAAACCTTTCATATCTTGCACACTTAAACTTGGAAAGTGATTTCTCTAACATGTTTAAAAATCTTTCAAAATCAGAATTCCAGAGTATGTTGGACCCATTTGCTAAAAATATAAAAATGCAACACCTTCCAGTTAATCTGCACTAACAGCTGATTGACATCAGGGAAGGTGGAAACTTACCAGCTAAATTTATCACACATTAGTACATGCAGCCAACAATACACTTCCTTTTGGATCTACATATCTTTGTGAAAGATCTTTTTTCAGCTACGACTGCCATTAAAACCAAGGACTGAAATGAATTAAACTTCGAATGGGACCTTCAAACGACTGTATCACAAAAATGCTACTCTGAGATTTTAAATAATAAAAAACCCCACTGAATCAACATTACTGTCAGTAAAAAAATATTATTACTAATCAGGTTTTTAGTGACAGTAAAAATTGCTTTGGACTGTTTATAAAATATTTATTCAATATTTTTCGTTTCACCTTTAATACACCTTTTTTAAAATTCTGGTTTTGGGTTGTGTTTTATAATGTACATAACATTAGTACAGTAGTAGATGTAAATACATACATATAAATTATAAATAAATGTGTATGTTGGTGGGAGCTCAAAAACATTGAACTGATGGGGTGCATGATCCAAAGTTGGAAGACCACTGATCTACACAATCAAAAAAACAACACTGGCAGACAGAAGACTACAGAGAGGCATTCTTTGTTACCTTTCTTACATATAGTAACCCCTTATGAAACATAAAAGTGAAGCTAACTATGAGCTACCATACAAAATAATGATGCAAATGTTTAATCACTAATTACAGCTGCAATAAGACAGAATGTTAAAACTTCTGGTAAGTTTTAATAAAATGAATTATGAAACATTCCTAAGCCCTTGTAAAGCTTTGCTCCCCTAGGAAAGTATCTGTTTTTCTTCTTCACAATTTGTTTTTTGTTGTAATTTCAGGGGTATGGATCAACTCATAGTATGCTTTCATAAAGCTATTTTGTACAGGCAACATCTTAGAACTTGTATGACCAACTCCAGTTACTTTCCTAAAATGGTAGTTCCAGTGTCAGGCTACCAATTCCTCAAAAAAAACCAAACAAACAAAAAAAAAACCACCAACAAATCATGAAGAAAAGAAATTCTTACCTGTTCAGGCTTTTATGATCACTTAAATAGTGTAACTCATTTTCATCCATTCAGCTAGTCTGAATGTAATCTCAGATTTCAATTAATCTACTCACGTTATTAATAAAAAATAAGACAAATCCCTGCACTGACAACCATCACTTTTATGAAAACCAGTTATCACCTTACCTTTGCTCATTTTTTTGCATAGCAAGCACTGGTATTTAGCAAGACAAGAGAGTCAGCAAAAAGCTATTTTTAAAAATATCTGAAGTTGCAATGGAAAAGGAAAGCACTAAGATTTACTGTCTTTCCCTGAGCTCTCTACTCAGGGATTCAGAGTGCAAAGCTTCCTGCAGGATGGCCAGGGGTATTTCTTTACCTGCAATGATCTCCATAAGCACAGCATCCTCGCTGGTAATACCTGCACACCATGGCAGACTGACTGGTGGAGAGGTCATGGGAGTAGCGGCAGTTGTCTCCCTCCTTGCAGACTCCATGCATGAAGTATCTGTAAGAGAAGATAAATGGTGAGTTAAGGAGAAGCACTGAAGCTGCAAAAATATTTGGATGATCTTATTATTCTTTAATCAAGGTATGCTGTATTAACAACAGCCCTAAAGACCCATAGGACCCTGCCCCAGTATAACCATCAAATGAGAACATTTGAGGAAACACGAAGCCTCAGCTACTCCAGTGAACTGCGCTGTACATTTAGGGACTTGCTATTACAAAAGCCTGGGGAAAAAACACAAACCTATAAGAGCAAAGTTATCCTGGGCTGTGACACTAAGAGGAAAGAGTCTTGGACCAAGTAGATTGGCACTACATTTTACTTGTAGCCCCTGTGTCCTGATACAAGAAAAACCTTACTGAAACCCAGCAATGGATACAAGACTCAAATCCAGACACACCCTAAATCACCCAAGGTTTAAAATCTATTCTGGATTCATAAATAATTCAATTAAATATGATTTCCTCTCCAAGAATGAAAAACACGTTAGTGATGGATAATCACATCTGACAAAACACACACATTAGCTCCTGTGATAGGAGTCAAATAAATCAAAGTGCCCTGCTTCAATACTGTGCTGCTTGTCTTGAAAAACTCGGACAGTTTCAAAGCTTTTGAGGACAGTTTGATCAATTTTAGCATGTCAAGTAGCACAAGTTTAATTCAGCATCTTCAATTCAGTTATTCAAGAGAACTGTAGAGTGGTTTTCAAAATTTTTTCAATTTTAACCTAGAAGAATAAGACTCTAGAAATTCAATGCACCATAACTGTTCAGATTCAGTACGTTCAAAACTACAACAGAAAAGTTCAAGTACACCTGTCCCAATCCACATAAAAGTATTAGCAAAGAAAAAAAAAGGAAAAAACAACAAAAAAAAATCCTGTGTAAAAATTGAATCCATAAATGTTTACCAACACCTCAGTTCAGAAAGAAGCCGCACTGCCTCCAGATAACAACCTGCAAACTCTGAACTCACTGGAAATAGGAAGAGCTAGTAAACAAGAAAATCTGTGAGGATTTAGGTCTCATACCAAACACTACCTGAGGGAAGGCTGAGAAGCAGATAATACCCGTCTAAGCCCACATTGCTGCTGAATGGTGCAGTCCTGCCCTCCTCCTGTTGCACGCTTCCAGCACTTTGCAGAGCCAGCAGAACCAGGCCCTCCAAGCAGCTGAGTGCAGCCTCGCAGCCAGCACAAGAGACAGGGATCATCTTTCAGCAGCCACAACTAAGATTACGACAGCTCTTCACAGAACAGTACATTCAAGTTGAATATTCCTGGCCAGGAAAGGTGATAAGATGTTGAACTGCATGCACTTCTACGCAGCTATTTAGTCTACTGTATTTTTAAGAAGTCAGAGAAAGCCAGTGAACAATGCACTAAATGACCCAAGTAGAGCTACATCTGCAGTCCTGTTTTAGGCAAACATTACAACCTGAGGTTGAGTGTTTAGAGAGCTGATAACCCTCCATATGCAATACCAGTGGTATATTCAACATACCAAAAATTAAAAAAAAAAATCTCAACTAGCTTAACAGAACACAAGCTGACACTCTCCATCAGGCTGCAATCCACACTCCAAATCCCCTGTCTGTACCCTGTAGACAGATTAACCAGGTACGAAATGTGATCCTACATAAGAAAAAAGCAGTACAAGACCCAGATGAGGCTCTGCAGGGTCAGGTGGAGGGACAAACAGCAGGAACAGGGTGTTGCAAAAACAGAACAAGGCCCATCCCTGCAAATATAAAACCAGTTATCTCCATCATGAACAAAAAACACACAAAACCTCCTAAAAGTCACAGTCACCCACTCAACAGCATAAATCACCTATGAAGACCCATGTCAAAAGGAAAAAATCAACACCCAACCAAAAAAAAAAAAAACACCTGTACTTAACCTCCCACCTTCCCACCTTCCCCAAACAAACAAAAAAAGCCCCCCAAACAAAACCAAAAACAAACCTAACCACCCATGAAGTCATGGAACTAGAATATAACTGGAATTTCTGCCTTGATTGCTTTTAAGAAATGGGAGTCACACCGAAAGGGTAAAAAAAAAAAAAAAAAAGACTTCAGATTGCTTAAGGTTTGTTCTTTAACAAGTGTTATCTCCTTTGCTTATTTCCACTCGGCATCGCTTCCCCAAGTGCTGGGGCAGCAATTTCACAACCACTGGCTGGCACAGACCAGGAAATGGCTGCAATGGAACCTGACATTCTTTTTACTGCCCCCATGGTTATTTTTAATCTGGATCAGATCACTGCCCAACCACTCTGCACAGCCACTCTGCTCCTTGAGCCAGCCATGTGTTGGGACACCACTACAGCTGAAACAAGAGACTGACAGAAAGGCTCCTGCCTGAAGTGAGGACATCTGATAGAAACAATTTGGCCAACAAGACTTCTAATAACCCCAAAATCAGATTCTCCCACTGTGTGATAGGGAAAATGAAGCTCCAAATCCCTTTCCTTCCTTCCAAATTTACATCAGAAAATCCTCTGAAAATGCAGATTCTATGTAATTCTGAAAGTTGCCAGAATTATATTATCAGAATATATTTATTATATTGAAATTGTAGGCTATAAAGGGCAAAAAATAAACATGAAACACTCCAAGCTCTAATTCACACATCACTCATAAAGGCCTTCAATCCTATGCAGCAAACTCAGCATTATTTGAACACGACTGGAGTGGGAGGGGAAAAAAAATATATTTCTCTTAGGATTACACCCCAACTTCTTCTCCTCACCAAGAGTTAAGATTTTTTACTTTAAGGTCACAAACTACACTCTACAGGTAACACTCTACATATCGAATGGCACTGTTTGGCTAAAACACTTTGGCCAATTCAAAAAATAAACAGAGTGCATTATTTTTGGGGTAAGATAACGAAATTTATTTTGGAGAGCATCTTTACTTATGGAGTATTCAATTTAACCCTGCTCAACAGCAATGCCAGCCTCTTCATTCTGGTTATAGGAAAAAGGCACCCTTAAAACTGAGAAATATATGAGTTATCTGCCTTACACACAGACGCGTAGAACGACATCTGAAATTTGCATTTGGTCAAGTAGTCGGGGAACACATGTAATTTCATCTGAAAAGATAAAACTAGATCAAGACAAGCATATAATTGGATTTTCTCTGAGCCTCTGTGATGCTGTCATCCAAAAAAGCACTTATTGTGGCAGTGCTCTCTGTCCTTCCAATTCAAATATACAAGTGTAATTTGGTTAAGCTGCTTGGGGAGCCAGACTAGAGAAGTCATCAGGGTCCAAGTTCAGATAATTTCCCCAGTTCAGTTCACTGCACGATTGTAGAAAACATGAGTGACACCAACACATGGAACAACTAGACAAAATTAATAATTGCCTGTATTGGCATTTTATCACTGAAAAAGGTTCAACACATGTCTAGTTAGGAATGCCTTGATCAAAAGAGCATATCCTGATTTTCACAGGTGTTTCTCAATAGGCAAATTGCTATCGCAAATTCTTCCTTCAGCAGCTTTGGAAGCTTGCAATGCATTTCCTTATTCAGATGTATTCTGTTCTTCAGGTTTCTGCTTTCAGGTAATGCTAATTTGTTTTATCAAACTACTGGTTCAGCTAAATTAGAATGTTAAAGCCAACAGCAGACCTCCTTCAAAACCGAAGACACTGCCATGACAGGCAGATGGGGAAACTCAGGATAACATCCATCTGCAGCCATTACCCTCTTCAGGTGCCATACAGAGACAGAATTCCCAGGAAGAAAGCAGCAGGAAGGAGGCTAAGCATGCTGCTCTAGCACAGCTCCTGGGTCTTCAGCCACATTACTTGCCAATGCAATTCCACTGGAGTTAGTAAAATGGGGGAAAAAAAAAGAGTTGATCTTCACAGCATTTAGCTCATTGTCCCTTCTCCATAACCTCCTTCAGAAGTTAGCTCAGCTAACCAGGGGATGCAGACCGGAGCAGCCACAGGCAATCCAGGCAGGCCGTCAGGAGGTTTGTGCCCTGCACCTCATCAAAGAAAAAAATACCTCACCCAGGTTTTCAGGAAGAACTAAGAGACAGCTCTCAAAGTACAGCACTTAGTTGCTATGGGTTTACAGCACGTAGTTGCTATGGGTTTTATTTACATTCAGCTCTAAAACAAACAAGTGAAATGCAATTTGTTTACATCAACTCGGCATGACATCTGGAAAACACAAACATGGAGCAAACAGTGTCAAGCTTTTGGAAAAAAAAGACTGGCTACAGCACTGCTCAATAAAACCATGTAGCCATTTGAACTGGAAGGACAACCATTTTTTATTATTTCAAACATATCAATGAGAAAAAGATCATAATAACAAACAAGGTCTGAATTAGCTTTGTTCCCCTGCCATCTGTTCCAGTTTAAAATACTGTATTTTTTTACAAAAGACAAGCCTCGAAAACTGCTAAACCACAGAAGTAAAAACACAACACCTTTCTTGTCACCTCTTAGGGAACATAATTTCCCATATTTCACCCTGAGACTTCTAAACTTTAGCTGCAAGAAAAACAGAAGGGTAACATCAGCAAAACTGTATGTGTAGGAGAAACCAAAGTCCTTCTTAGTCATTGTGTCTCTCACTCTGAGATATTAATCATCCATCCCAAGGATATCACACTGGTATATTAAAACTCATTAACCAACCTATTTATCATATCAGATATTCAAAGGAACAGCAAGAACTTATGGTACCAATTTTAAGGCTTCCAGTTTCCATAAAACAGCAGTATTTCTGCACCAGCCATCATGTGCTAGCTCCTTATACTGAAGGGACTGTCTCCCAAAAGTTTTTCAGGCAGCATTTACTGTCACCCCTATGATGATTCAACTAAAAATGCCTGTGAACAAAAAATAATTGTGCAGTGTTACTCAAACAGAAACTGTTCTACCTCCTACACTAAAAACCTGCACTTTGAAATTTAACTTCTTAATCTCACTGTTAAATCCTCCAGCTCATTTATAAAGGTAAACCAAAATTTAACAGTAAGAAACATATCTTCCTAAATATGAATATATCCCATCGAAACCAAACATGGAAATCCCACATTTTTATCACAGGTTCCTAGAAGGGCAAATCAAAATTGCTAATTTCACTTTAAAGCCTGAGTAAAGCTATTCTCCCTCCAACTTGAATGGTCCCATAAAAATTAATAAAGCAAGCAATGGGATAACTGGCAGGATTAGGCAGAGAACAAAGAGTGGAGATGTCCATTAGATCCAAGGCCAAGATCCCATTGTTTAATCTCAAATTAAACCACATTAACCATTACAAAAGAGCAGCTTTAGCTTCTCACTCGGCCCGAGTGTTTGCAAATAAATATATTCTCTTGACTCTCTGCACCGCAGGACGCTGATGAACTTGACTGCCTCTGTGCTACGGCAGTTGCTGTCTTCAATAAATCGATCCTGCATCCATACCTATTCCATTGCTGCCTCACGAATCCAATTTGCCTAATTGAGCCTTTCGATCTTCAGAAATTACGAGGCAAACTCGAATAGAGGGAGCACTGACCTTGCGTCTCACTTAAAGCTGAGCTAAGCACGGTTCCCGGTCATTTCCTCACCACCACCGGCATCAAACATTAACCCGGGGATTCGCAGGCAAAACGCTCAGCCTGCAGCAGCCCCCGGAGAGCGCTGCTGAACGGAGCTTCCCGAAGGGAAGCAGTGAGCTGGGCATCAGCCAAAACTGATGCGGAGCAACAGCGAGCAGGGAACGCTTTAAACACCGCGGGGCACGCCGAACAGACACAGCCAGCGAGCTCCCTGCGAAAGCCGAGCAGTGGCTCCTCACGCTGCTGCTGCAATCTGCCGGTGAAACAAATGGGGAAAAAAAGCAAGCAGAAGAGATACAAAAGAACTCAATCAAGATCTAGAGGCTCTTCTTTCCTAACCAAGGGATGGTTCTTTTCTCTTCGCAGTGACTTAGAATTTATTTTTCCACAAACGCGTTAAATGTAATTTAATTTATTAAATGAATAAATTTTTAAAAATCAGGAGACGCTCATCGATGTTAATCTTAGATTATCATTTGCTTTTATATTAACTAATATATGTCTACGTCCACAAAACTCTTCTAAATTCCTTTCTGCCTGCCAACCGACCAGAACTGTAGGTTTAAAAATAGTCCATCTGGCAAGCTTTAAAACGCGCAGTACGGCTTGCGTAACCCTAGAGAGAAGATTTATCAGAAATATAGTTTAAAGGAAAACACGGATAGGAAATGACGCAGCACACAGAACCTCTATGTGACACAGGCAGGGCCACTTTGCACATTCTGCAACATGTCACAACCTATTCCTACTCCCCGCTTTAATAATTAGCTTTCGCTGTATCAATCAAGAGTTAATCCCCAATTTTAAATTTCGATTGAAACGCTCAACAATTCAAATTACGTCGCATTTCCTGCTTTGTCGCGCTTTGCGGAACGCGGCTGCAGGACTTCCTTTCACACGGCGTCCTTGGCGCCGGGCACTGCGGGCCTGTTCCCGCACAATAAGGAGCGGCCCACGGCTCCCGGTGCGGCGGCGGCAACGCTCCCGGCGCCCCGGCCGCCGCAGGCGCTAGGCCGCAGGGAACAGCCTCGCACGAGGCCGCGGCTGGAGAAAGGCCGCGGGCCGCACCGCCCCCGCCGGCGGGCCCGGCTGCCGGCGCCGCGCCACCTCCGCCGGTAGCCCCGCCCGGGGCCGCTCCCGCCCGGGCCGGGGCCGTTCGCCACCCCCGGGGACGCGCGCGCGGGGCGGGGCCGGCGCGCGCCGCGGGCGGGCGCGCGCGGCGCGTACGTGACCGTGGGGGGAGGGGCGGGGGGGCGGCGGTGAGGGAAAAGGCCCCGGGGCGGGGGGGGGGGGGGCAGCGCGGGGAGAAAAGCAGGGAAAGGAAAAGAAGGACGAGGAAGGGCGGCCGCGCCCGCCCGCTTCCCTCCCCCTCCCCACCCGCCGCGGACGGCGCGTACCTGCAGGTGACCTGCTTGGTCCAACCGCCTCCCCCAGGCCCCGCGGATGGCGGCGGCACGGCCGCGAAGTCGAAGGCGACGGCCGCCGCTCCCGCGGCCGCCGCGGGTGACCCCAGGGCCGCGGCCGCCGCGCCCGCCGTTGTCTCCAGCGCCGCCACCGCCTCCGCCATTACTGTTTATCCCGCAAAGCGGCGGCAGCGCCGGAACTTCCGGGAGCGGATCCTTCCGGCCGCGCGGGGCGGGGCGCGGCCGCGGCACCGCCCCCCCGGCCGAGCGGCGGCTCCCGTTGGCCGAGCGGGACGGGCGCGCGCGAACGCGCCGGGGGCGGGGCCGCGCCCGTGCTGCCCTCGCGCGGCCGCAGGGACCGCGCGGCCCGTGCGCGCCCCCGTGGCGCCCCCGGGAGCGCGCCCGGCGCAGCCCCGCGCCCGGGCGTGGGGCCCGGCTCGCCCCGGCGGAATCAGCCGGCGGCGGGAAAGGGCCTTGAACAGGAGGCAACGACACGGAACGGCGACGTGGCGCCGGCGGAGGGGCGGGGAGCAGAACGGGACAGTGGCGCCGCAGAGGCCCAGCCCAAAAGTTGGCACTAAGCCAGCCGGTGCTGCACTAACGGGGTGAGAAACATCGCGTCCTTCTGCTGCAGTATCTCCCTCACTGCAGATGTTCCAGAACCTTCTGGACTCAATGCTGTGTCGTGTGCCCTAGGACGGCCCTGCTTGAGCAGGGAGGTTGGGCCGGGCCGGATGATGGTCCCACCAACCCCACTTATTCTGTGATAACTCCTGGTTGTGAAACTACTGTTTGCCTGATCCACATGGTGCCCTTGGCTTCCTACTGCCAAGAACCTTAAGCCAAGTACTAAACACATTCCAAAAAGATAGTGACAAGCTGGGGCACAGGGGCAAGGTGAAGGGAGAACCCTGTCACTGCAGTGTTACTGATATTTTGCCTCTCTCCATGAAAATATATTAATAAATCAAACATAACCAGGCCATCAGTCACTCCAGAAAATACTGAAATGAAGCCTTTGCTCTAAACATAGTCACTAGGACAGTACCCTAAGATGCTGGACTTTAGGAAGAGCACAGGAGAGAAGAGGTACATCTGTTCTCAGGTTTTCCTTGAAATAGTTACTTCAGTGCCCTTGAACTACCTAATGAATGAGGCAATGGGAATGCTTGCTGGCATTTTCTGGAATATGCAGAATCCAGACCTGGGCAAACAGAGCTCTGAATTAAAAGGTGAAATATACATATCAATTTTAACAAGCTTCAAAACAAGGTTTTGAGCTTGCATAAAACACACACACACACACAAAAAAAAAAGGCTAGTTCTTGGAATGAACTATGAACTCCAACAATCTTGGAATGAAAACCTTCTTTGAATGATTGTATAAGGCAAACCTTCTTCCAGGACAAGGAGTAATACCCAAACCCAAATAAAGACCTTGATCCAGGCTCTCTAGGCAGCAGACTCCTTCCTGATATTATCAGCACAGTGATCAATACCAAATAGCTCATAATTTCAGTTAAACAAATCCCTGTTGTAAGCAAGCCTGGATGTTCAGTGGAAAACTGTCCCATGAGAATTGGGAATACCTTTTTAATATCTAAAAGAAGAAACTTATTTACTGCACCTGATTCCATCACAGAGCATTTTTCATGCAATGTTCAGCACTGAAATAAAAGTTCAAAAACTGCACCAGGTGTGTATGTTCAGTCTTGCATTCTGTCACAAATGGCTGGAGGAAAAAATACTTCATATTAGAAAAAAAAATTCAAATACTTTTAAGCCATTAAGATAATCTGGTAAGTTATTTTGGATCCATTAGAATGATCATGAAAATCTGCTGATGAAAGTAGAAGGATGTCAAGACAGTTAAGAGGTTAAGTCACTAAAGAGCGACTTTGTCAGACCTTCATATTGGTTAGACTGTTGCCCTGACAAAACAGACAGTTCCAGGCACCATAGTTCTCACTCAGGTAAAATAAGTGATGGTTAAATGTCTTCTGTATGATTCTGCACGTCCCTAGGAGGCCTCCTGGATATTGGCAGCCTAGAAACAAGCTTCAAAAACAGAGAAACACCAATAAGCAAATCCCAGCCTAACAACTGTAAATAGATTCTTAGAAATCAGGTACACAGGGAAAGGAAAATACTGTCCCATGGTGGACATGACAGAGTGACAAAAGTAATGTGGAATTTCCCATTTCCTTAATGCCTCCAGCAGTGACACTCCTGAGAGAGGAAAGGCTTCAGGGGAGATGTAAACTCTAAGAATCACTGAGAAAGAAAAATGCCAGGGTGGTGGTAGGGTCCAGCTCCCAGTGAGCAGTAGGAATCTGCCATGGCAATTTCTTTGTTCCAAGCCGCTCCCATTTTACTCAGGAACCTGTTTAATATTAACTTCTGAGGCCCGGAGGGGGAAGTAGCAGCAACAAGCTCCGGGTCAGGGGCAGGCAGACAGGACTGGAAAGGCAGCTAGCACTGCAGCAGGCAGGGAGTGAGTTAAACACTGCTCCACACTTTCACACAAACCTGTCTCCAGCTCTTCTCCAGGGCTTTCTCTCCTGCCAGTCCCCTACTGGCTGCTTCCAAACCCCATCATCGCTATTGTCAGCTATATCTCACACTGCAGAAGCCTGCTGGGAGCAATTCCAGAGCTGGGATACTCACAAGACTGCAGTAGTGCCCACAGAGACCTGTTTGACCTGCCCCATTTTGTCTCGGAGACTCCCAGGTTCATGTTGGAAAGCTGAGCTAAAAATCCGGCAGGCTGATTTTCTACTGGATTTAAGGAAAAAAAATTACAAATCAAGCAAAAAATCCTTACCCCTGACTTACCTAATGTGATAGGCTGCATTTAGGTGCCCACTGCATAAGATCACCTTGAGATGATGTTGAGAATTGGAAACTGAGTGACCAGCTTGGTTACTAAGCCATCTTGCCTGAGAGTATGTCAAAAACATGATGGTCCAGATAGATTCCTACAATACTGCAGTCTTTCTAAATCGATTTAATGGAAAATAAAATTATAATGACATAATTTGTATGCATTTTTAAAAAATGTTATTTTACCTCCACATTTTCTTTCCAATACATCTGGCTACCCATCCTCCCAGGGAAAACATATTCTTCACAAAATCTTCGACATCCATTTATGGTATCTGAGGATGCAATCTATCATTCCTGCAATTAAATTCCCTCCAGACTGGGTAGCAGAAGTCAGAGGCAGATTGTCTTTGTAACTCAGCAAGCTTTGTTGAAGTTTCCTTGGATGTGTTTAGTTGAAGAGACTGGAAGGATGTAGAAAATAAGACAATTTTTTACTGCTGGGTTAAACAGAAGTTGCGAGAAATTTCTTTTGAAAGGGACGAGTGTAAAGTGCAAATACTGCTTTAACAACCTATGTTTTACAATTTCCTGATTAATGGATTTCAGTAAGATCAGTTCCCTGACACTGATTACTTCAGCAATACATTAGTAATTACTTCAGCTAGTTTTATGTTGTGCATAGAAGCTGCACAGAATCACGTCTGTCTTTCAACCTGTAAATCAGTTCATTCATAGCTGCCTAAATCTCAGCTCTGATATTTTCTGCAGAATATAAAACTGAAACATGTACAATACCAGTGCATTAGGTATCAAAGTATTGTGATTTTTTTAGGAGAGGACAAACATTAATTTCACAGTACTTGTTCAAAGCTGCCCTTGAACTGCTAGAATGGATTGTCATTATAGGAGGAGATTATGATAGTTTTTGCTGTGGACTCAATTAGTGTTCTGGGTGTAGCCAGGTACCTGCATCATAAAAAATGTGGCCACAGCTGTCTTTCGACCTACAGCTTTCCTTGCTGGAAAGGCCAAGAGCTGGGTAGAGCTCTCACTCTGGGAAGAAAGAGCTTTTACAGCTGCATTTGGCAAAGTTGCGGGGGAGGCATGAATGTCATTTCTCTGCTTTTTAGGAATAAGCACAAAAGGGCTCAGTCTGCAAAGGCATTGTTTTAGTGAGCAAGGAATTCACCGATCAAAAAAAAAATCTAACAGGAAAGGAATCTGAAAAATGAGAAAAGTCTTTTAAAGAGCAAAGGGAAAATCTGGCTCTGCACGAACAAAAATAATCACAGAAGCTTTCCTAGCCCTGCCGTGAAGTGGCCCCCTGCACCCTGGGCGGGGAGCCGTTGTGGAGCTCAGCTGTGCTTGTGGTTAATAATAAATAGATTCTCTTGGCCAGGAGTTCTGGCCAGCTCACCCCCTCCTCCGCTTCCTCCCAGGGCTGCCCAGGCACCGCTCCAGTACCCACCCAGCCTCCCTCCATGAGACAGACACCCAGAGGTAAGAGACACCAGGCCATTGCTCCATGAGCTCAGATACGCAGCGTGGGTCACAGGGGAGGCGGGAGGAGAGCAGGTCCGTGCTCCAGCTGCCTGAAACGTGCACTAGGAATGAGCAAAGTTTGGTTACAAGGCAAAAGGTTGTATGAGTCTTGCAGCAAAACTTGCCAAGCTTCAAAAATCTTTGAGGCAGCTCAGGCTGGATGTTGGCCGAGCTTCCAGTGAATATCAGCTCAGCCCTGTTGGGTTTCAGGTGGTGACCAGCTGGTTTTTATCCACTGGCCAGTACAGCTTGGGCACTCCTTGGTGCTTCTGAGTTTGGGGAGTTGTTAAAATTCAGAGCACGACTCGAGCAGCTCGGCTGATCCCTGGCGTAACCCTGTTGGCTTAATGAATTTATTCTGAAGCTGACTTTGCCCCAGAGAGTGAGGGGTGTGTAGGCACACACACAGCCATACCAGAACATTTGCATGAACCCATGAACAGCTCAAGCTGCTGAGCTTAGCATGAAAAGGATTTGGAAAGTGGAAAATCTTAGTGCTTCAGTCAGGTGTATATTGTGTCTAGTTGATCCAGTCCCACATTTCTTAAATAGCACAGCCCAAGCTGTTCTGTATAGTTGAAGTCTTTAGATTTGGGCAAATATACTCTCCCTGGGTATAATAATTTTCTATATAACTGAAGTGCCACACCCTGTACTGAGAGCAGAGCCATGTTCTGCTAACTGTAACATCAACACAGTACTGTTTTTGAATTAACTTGCCATCTGAATTAACAAGAGGCACAAAGGTTTGAGGAATGGAATCCTTTCCTCCTAGTGAAGGGGTGAGGAACAGGGAGACTGGAGGGATATGGCCAAAAGCCCAGGGAAAGTATGTGAAGCAGCCAGGCATTGAGTGAAACTGCCCTGAGGCCCAGACCAGACCACTCTCTTAACATTTACAGCTCTCTCCCCCTCCTTCTCTGTTTGGGAATGAATTTAATTAGAGTTAAAAGGAGTTGCTAAGAGACCAGAGGAGTTCTGGAGTTTGTTGCTGGGGCTGAATTGCCACTCTGCTTCCAAGGCACTGTGCTAAAAAGGATGATGTAACATGAGCCTGCAGAAAGTACTCCCAGCTCTAGGGAAAGCTGCTCTCTCCTCCTTGCAGTTCCAGTCTGGTTTGTCAGTTCTCAGCTCCTTTTTGAGCTCCTTATTTTCTCCTAGACACTGGCAAAAACCAGGTTCCTATCCCTATAGCACTATTCTGCCTTGTAGATTCCTCCTCGAGACCTTTCACGTGTGAGGTGGCAGTGGCTGGGCCTGACATCTATCATGAGCAGGTCACTTTGGAATTTAAAAGGTTTTCTGCTTCAGAATTCTCCCTAGTTTGTTACTCCTCATCCTTTCCTCTGCTCCCCCACGATTCCAGCCCAGCATTAATGGACCAGGTGACCCCCTTCCGACTCCATTTCCGCAGCTTAACCTTTTGTTTTGCCGCTCTGGCTCATGCTCGAAATACCAGGAGATTCCAGGCCATCTCTTAGGCAAAGGGCTGTCTACCTTCCAAGGTCAAGGCAAGAACTGATATGTTTAGCTTCTTAGTATCACATAATTGCTAAATTACATCTTTCCTTTTCACTTGACCTCTGTTATCTCAGGAGCATCCATACGCACAAGATGATTAGGAAGATAACCCTCAGCCTGGGACGACACGTGTCCTCCATGGCACGTGGGGCCACCCAGGTGAGAAGACTTCTGCATGGTGAGTAATGCACTGAGTTCCTATGGGATCCTTGGTGCTTCCACTCTTCTAAAACATATTTCCATCGTTAGGCGTGGTGCAGGGCTCAGTTTGTTCACAATAATGTTCAAGTGGAATAACAGTAACCATACAACTGCAAAAATGGTGGCAGAGGATCGTTCAGTGATGGTGATGAGGATTATAATTCATGTTAACAGTTGAGATGTTTTGCACACATTTCACGTACATAAAACACAGCTCTAATCTTCTTGAAGTTATTTGTAAATTCACCGCAAAGAACAGCTGAAGAGGGGGATAAATTTGTTGTGCTGATGACAATTTGCTTTTTATGAAACAGTTCAGCAGTTACTGCAAATACCCACACAAATAACTCACTCTTCTGTGTTTATCCCCAGGTGGTTATGTCAGGATTCATCCCTCTGTACAGGAAGCTCTGGTGGAGGGGAGACCCGTTGTAGCCTTGGAAAGCACCATCATTACACATGGCATGGCCTATCCTCTGAATTTGAGGTGGTGGATGTTGATGTTCCTCATTCAGTGAAGTTGTAAGAATGAAGCATATAACTTACTGGATTGGTATCGGTATTCTTGGTCAAGCCAAAGCTGTTGCAAGAGCACATGGAAATGTCAGGTTATTGGGCATGCAGGCTGTGAGCTCAAGTGTAAAACAATTGTATTTGGACTTTAAAGGATAAATACGGGGAGCTTAGTTATCTCCTTATCCAACACCTTAAATTTCTGGCTTCCTTTAAAATAGAGCGGCAGATAATGTCACCACTTGCTCTAAAAGAGAGCTATCAGCCTTTTCAGCTGCATAGTTTGTACAGACATTGAAAACACTCTGCAGTTTCTTTTCCTGTATCTTTTGTAATGCAAAAAGGATTGAAACGCAATAATGAAATCTGTTCCTTAGCCCACTCAGAGCAGCTACTGTGAGAGCTCCTGGTCCCTTCTCACTGCCTTCTGTACCCTGCATTGAACCCCCCACCTCTACTCTTCATTTATCAATTTTCAGTAGACTTGTGTTTCATTGAGTGCCAGAAATCGTTACACTCTCCCCTCTATCTTTGCTTATCCTTATCCTGTGCTTATCCTTCCAGAAAGCACAGAAAGGTTTTGGTATTGATTTTCCATCTTGCTTTTTTCCTGGCCATTATTCTGCTTGATATTCTCTCTTAAAATGAAGCTCTAAAAACTTGATTTTTGGGAAGAGGTAGTTTCAGTAGTTAAATATTGCCGAGCATATGTCCAGATAGTTTAGAAAGGGAGAAGAAGCTGCTCCTAAAAAAGATAGTGTATGAATGATCAAGTACAAAATCTGCTAAACTTAGGCTTAGTCTGCAGCCCTGGAGTACCCTAAGGCAGTAGATTTTTGGCGCTGTTGTTACTCTATATGTCACTGACTGTATTATGAAAAATATATCTAGGTTGTTTGAGCAGGACTTGAACTACCTGGGGTTTCTGTGAAGGTCTATTATGTCAGAGAAATAACAGGTAAAAGATAAAGAAAAGTCCTATTTTGAGAAGATCCGTATTTTCAGTAGCGTATTGTACGACCAAATTTGCTTGTAAACCAAATGATTTTCCTCAAAAATGAAGCAAAGAGCTTGGACATTGCTGTCCTTGAAAAATGGGAGCTCTTCGCTTCTGCAGGTTCAAGGGCGAAGATTTCTGCCATGAGGCAGATACAAGAAGAACAGGAAGTGGCTGAAACCACAAGAACTGTAGAACTGTGAATGATGGCCATCAAACATGACAGTTTTCTTGCCTGATTGTTTCCATCCATAATTTTGTGATTATTGTCTTGTCTTATTTCAGCATGGCCAGAGAGGTTGAAGAAATTGTAAGAGCAAATGGAGCAGTGCCAGCCACTGTAGGTATTTTAAGGGGCCAAATCCATGTGGGACTCACAGACGAGGAACTCAAGTTCTTGGCAAGCAGTAAAAATGCAGTTAAAGTGTCTCGCAGAGATTTTCCTTTCGTCCTCAGCCAGGTATGGTGTGCAAACTTTCTAGTGTGGTCTTTCCTAGTAAAGTATAGCTGCTTTTCTAGCAACAGTGTAATGCTCTCCAGCTTCATGCCAGGTGGCTTTTAAACCTTTCAACATTATCATGGAAAGTGGTATCCTATTGTGAGCACAAAAGGGTCCCTAACTAGACTCAAAATACAGCAGGGTAAGGGAATGACATACATTAAATAGGGCTCCTGAAAAGTTATTCTGTTGTGCTGGCAAGCCATGGGCACTTGACTAAGAATATTCTTATTGGCATGATAGGACATTCTCTCATTGCATGTAAACTACGTGACACTTAGGCCATCCCAGGCTTAAAGTGGCAGCTAAAGATGCCACTAGCTGCCTGTGGAACACCCTGGACAGCAAAGGCCTCTGCTATCAGGGCAAGAACAGCTTATCAATCAGGGACGACAGATGGTTCACAGAATATTCTGAGTTGGAAGGGACCCACAAGGATTATAGAGTCCAGCTCCTAAGTGAATTCCTCTGCCTTTTGGCTAAAAGAGTATTTGTGTTAGAATGTCACTGCTCAGCTGCTCACAGTGCTGTGAGGCAGACCACAGCTGTAGCTGCTCCTCCATGTCACCCTGGGTGCTGACTGTGACCGGTTGTTCCCCGACAGGGCTTGTCCGGTGGCACTACTGTGTCTGGAACAATGATCGTGGCACACAAAGCAGGAATTCCTGTGTTCGTGACAGGTGGCATAGGAGGTGTCCATCGGGATGGGGAGAACAGTAAGAACATCAATGCATTCTACTTTTCACTCTGTTGGTACAGTTTCATTCTCTTCCTTCTTTTTCCTTTTTCCCAGCCTGTCCCACAGTAGCTGTCTGTTCAGAAGAAAAAAGTTAACATTCTTCTTGATCCAACTAGGGTTGCTTTCTCCCTGATGTCCCCTTTCCAGAAGTTTCCAAATATTCTTCTTGAGCCCTGCACTGTTGTTGAGGGAGTGGAAGTTTCTCTTTATCCTTTGCCTTCACGGGGTTATATTGATATTGTTTGGTGCAACAGGAGCTGACTGCACCTCTGCCTCTTTGTAACGTCTGGATAACCTGATACTGGCTGCCAGCACAGTGTTGTTATCAGCTCTCTCAGCTGAGGAGAAGAGCCTTGCCACAAAAGAGTGTTCTCTGTGTTAGAGGTGTGTTCTCCTCTCTGGAAGATGGCCCGGTCTTGGCTGTACAGTTTGTGGCTTTTAGGTGCTTTCTCTCTTCTCAGCCATATATATTTCCAGCACAGCCCAAGTGCAGTGCCCTGTTGTATGCCATCCCTTTCAGATGTGATATAAATTCCCAACCAGGGAATTTCCTGAGGTTCTTCTGTGGTACTTTCTTTTTTTTGCCATTGTCAGTCCCAAACTCAAAATCTACTTCAATGTTATTGCATCTCCTTGAACCTCATCCTTGCCATACAACACCTTTTTGTTTCTTTTCTACCAAATTTTTGCATGCTCTCTATCAATGTGATTAAAGAGCCAAGAGATAGAGTACAAGGCTGCACCTCTGCCCTTAGCCATGTGACTTTTTTTTGTCAATACCTCTTTCAATCTCAACACCTAAAATCACTATCTAAACCTTTAATATTTGCTTGTGGATCAAAGCAGTTTTAAAGTCAGGCAGTGGCATCCTGGGCCTAAGTGGCTTTTTAAGAGGTCAGTCAGAGCTCATCAGCTTGGAGTAGAACACAATCACCAACTCAGTGCTGCTTGTCCCTTGGCAGCTCTGGATGTGAGTGCTGACTTGACAGAGCTAGGACGAACGCCGGTGGCTGTTGTATCTGCAGGAGCCAAGTCTATCCTTGATATTGGCAGGACACTAGAATATCTGGTAGGTAGCATGTGTTGTGGTGTCAAAGCAGATAATGTTCTTTGTGCACAGAGAGCCCAGTGGCATTGGGATGGGTCCTAAGCCAAAGATTCTCAGAAATTGCTACTGAGAGGATGTAAAGCCATATTTACAGTTCTGTAGTCCTGGGGCTGTACTAGCACTTGGCTGCTCCCTAACATAAATCTATCCATGTCCAAGGGGCTGTTCCAGTGGCTGCTCCAGCTGAGGTCAAAGGTAGTGCTATCCATGTCCTTTTTCTTTGGCATTAGATTTGCTTTTCTGGGATGATGCTTCCAGAAACTGATGGATCAGGAAAGCTAGATCCATCAAACACTAAAATAAAATCAGAATTAAAAAGGGAATCAGATGGTTTTCAGCAGTTGCATTTTAAGGTTTGGCATGTTGCAAACCACCAGGGTCAGCACTTTAGATGACACCCAGCATTGATATTTCTCAATCGCAAGGAGAACTCATTTATATCCCGTCAGTTCATGACATGCCTTCAGGTCCCAGGGTGTTATCTTGGACTCAGCATGGTGCCAATGACAGCTGCATGGCTTTGGATCAGCTCCAAGCACACACAAAGGATGCACATGCCTCCTCTGTCTCAGTGAGCCAGATCTGATCTAGCCACTTACCACGTCTGGCTCTTGGTGAGAGGATAGAATAGAATGGGATGTACAAAAATAACCACGACCTGTGCCAAAGGAAGGCAGTTTCTTTCTGGGTAGAAGGAAAAAGTCACATTGTTTAGTTCCCCTGCGCTGATCACCTGCTTGTCTCACCTCCACTGCTGCAGGAGACTCAGGGTGTGTGCGTGGCTACCTTTGGAGAATCAAGAGAGTTCCCAGCCTTCTTCTCACGCCAGAGTGGCTTCCAAGCACCATACCATGTCCAGGATGAAGAGGAGGCAGCTAAACTTATTGGTGTGTTTCAGATGGCAAAGGCCCATGTAAGGTCCTGGAAAGGAGGGACACAAGAATTACCCTGGATGAGGCACTTTCTTTAAGTCTGCAGAAAAATTTTCCATGAAAAACTGTGCCATCCCACCTCCCCCATTCCTGCATCAGAAGTGCTTTGAAAATACAGTAGCAGAGAAGTCCAGTCTTTACAGTAAGGGGAACTGCAAGCCAGCTGCAGCCAGTTTGGCGTACTCATTCATTTTTTATTCCACCTGGTGAAGTGGGCCAGCATGTAATAATATATGGACAAAAACATCTTCTGGGCCTGTAGGAGGGGAATCAGTTTAAAAAAGAAGAAAAAAAAAGCCTTTGCCCCTTTTACTGTGAAGACAGATTCAAAAGAAATAGGCAGATGTGAATTGGTTGGGTAGTTGGAAAAGATCCTGATCTTGGGTCAGCTAAGAACTGGAGCTTGAGCTCTGAGGCTTCCTACACCTTGTGCCCACTCTCCTCTGTCCTTTTCCTTCAGCACCGGACTTCTCCAAAGAGTGCCACTAACAATATTCCCATCCTCTCCCAGACAGTGCTCTGGGGCTGGGCCTGAGCAGTGGGGTGCTGATTGCAGTGCCCTGTCCCCAGGAGCGAGCTGCCGAGGGCCAGGCCATCGAGGAGGCCATCCAGCAAGCTCTCAGCCAAGCCAGGTGAGAAGCAACCTAAGCCTTTGCTTTTGCTCAGCCCATGGTCTTGGGGGAGTAAACAAATTCAGGGACGCTGCTGCAGGAGCTGTAGCACAGCTTAACCTTGGGCATGGGTCAGCCCAGAACTTATTTTCAGCTGTGCCTTTATCTAGCCCAAAGCTTGTTTACAGGACTTGTTATGGTATGTGGTTATGGAGATAAAGTATCTCTTGGTAACAGTGCTTCTCCTCTGATGCCATTTCAGCTCATCTGTGGGCATTTTCTTTATACTTGCAGATCCAAAGGAATCACAGGCAAAGAAGTGACCCCCTTTTTGTTACAGAAGCTCACAGAATTAACTGATGGGAAATCATTGGACTCTAGTATCCTCTTACTAAATGGGGGAAAAAAAGAAAGTCCTCCAGTGTATTTTCTATCTCCTCTGATAATGCCTGGTAGTAAACACTGTCACTTTATTGAAAGTCTAGCAAGGAGCAAAACACTTCAGTGTCTGCAACCAGATGAGAGTTTAGCACCTGCATCCTGATTTTTCAGGCACATCCTTACTGCCTTCATCCCCTTTTACAATAAAAACTGGAGGGCAGCACAGATGGCAGCTGGTCCAGAGCCCAAAGAAATCCCTCATATCTGACCCTGGAGCTTGCCTGCTCTGTGATGGAATCTCTGGATGCTGTTGTCTGTGCTGGGGTTGCACACTGGAAGGTCCCTGGGCTTCGCAGAGCACTGTGCTATACATCACACTGCCTTATCCAACCTTCCCTGGGGGTACAGAGAAAGAGAGACTTGGAGGACAAACACGCCTGGGTGAGCAGGAATCCTACTGCACAGCCAAGAGAAAGAAGAGGTACTGGCTGGGATGAGTGTAGGATCTGGGAGAGCCAGATTCACATCCAAGCTCTGCTGCCAGCCCTCTAGGAGACCTGACCAATCAGGACAGAATGGCAAAGGCATTTTTGGATGTCAGAGCTATATGCAGCCACAAAGAAGGGCTTTCAAAGATTTTGATACTCTGCTCCCAGTGCAATTTGCTAAAAAAATTGCTTATAGTGACTTGGCAAAATCTCAGTAGGTATCTCTTTCTGGAAAAGCTGACCAAGATCCTCTAAGGTTTTTAGGCCCTCTGCTGTAATTAAAGAACTTCACCTTCTCTTTTCTCTGTGAAGTCTTTGCTTCTATTCCCCACCTATCAAAGTCAGGCTTCCTCTCTGTGGACACTGGGGTAGGAAGGGAATTAAAAAAAAAAATCTGGATTTTCATGCAGCATTGTAACCTGCTATACTTGCCCCAAAGGATTTGTTGTATGGGGGAATCAAACCTATCAAGCCCCAGCATGTATTTCCTGCTTTCTCCCTCTGAACAGTTCATACATAAGCTTCTAACAGGTCAGATTTGCTGGTATTTTAATTTTCCTCAAAGAAATGCTCAACAGACCTTGCACTGATCCAGAACAATGCCAGAGTGGGCAGCTGCATTGCAGTGGCCCTCAGCAAGCTGCAGAAAGCCAGAAGGAAGGGGAGCCAACCTGGGCAAAAGGACATGACTGCACCCCAACCAGTGAGTCCTCTGCTGGCCTCCATATGATGCCTCTCTGCTGACAGCACAAGATAAATTTATATCTGTTCCCAAAAGTAAAAGATGACTCAGCCAGGGACCAGTCATTCTCCTTCATGCTGTCAGACATTCTCCCTTTAGTTTCCCTTGTTATTCTTGAAAGATAAGTGTCTTCTCCGCCTCCCCTTGTCCACATTTACAAGGAATAGACACTGACAATGGCCTAATCTCACTAAGTCTTAGACCATCAAGGCCATTAAAACTTTAATCACCTTTTCACCTTTTACTGAGCCCTTATGTACAGCTTCATCTCTATAGCTCTAAGTACCAGGGAACTTGTGACTACAGGAATAGACCTGGAAGAGGGTGGGGAGAGATATTTTGAGCTGCTGAGCCATAAATAATCTCTTTTTGTTGGCCTCCTGCTCATGACTGACAAAATCACAAGAGTTACAGCACATCCCAAGTAAGCTCTACTATAACCCTAATACTCTATTCACTCTCTTGGATTTTGTCTGTGCCATGTAATTTGCAGGAAATCTCTTTTAGGTGGTCTTTAGAGGCATGGAAAGTTTTCTGAAACCCATTTGCAATAAAATTTGTCAACATAAAAGAGGGCAATGACTCCAGAGGCAATAACCCAGCATTTGATGAGAAAAAACATCTGTATGTCCCCAAAGAATCTGGAAACTTCCTGTTTGTGGAGCTAAACTGCTTATTCTGGCTTTGTAGGACAATAAAAGAAGTGATCTGTAAAGTGTCACTGGGTATGGCAGTTTCTCCTGGGGGCTTGCAAGAAATTACTGCATTTTCCTGCCCACTTTTTCCTATTTTCTTTGCTTTTTAACACACCAGTGCTTGAATGTTTCTGAGGCCTGGTATATCACATAGAGAAACCATGAGCATCCCTGTGTGTCCACTGCAACATCCCACCTGCCATGCTGGGGCTGGCTGTCAGCAGGCATAATTCAGAAAGCAACAAAGAGATTTTGATTCTTTCTGATTGGGGTTGTACAAACCTGCATCTAACTATTCAAAAGAAGCACTGGCCCTTACACTGTAAATGAGAGAGCTTTCAAGAGGGTGGGAAAAGTGACTAGGCAAAGCAAAGAAGATTTGGAAACTTTTTCCTGAAGTACTTCCAACCACTTTTTACCTCTTTCTTCCCTCTTAAAGGTGGTGATTGGCGGTATCAACATTGACTTTATAGCCAAGGCACAGAACCCTGAGATCCTGGTACTGTATTTGTAGCAGTTTTCTTAGCACCAGTGTATTTCCAGCTGCTTTTACAGGAGTGTCAAGACACAGGGGTTGGGGGGAAGGTGTTATCCCTGGGTGATATCCACGTGTGTGCATGCACACACTTGGCAGTGCTGCATGCTTGCTGTGTTGTTTAGATGGATAATGGAGTGATATATATGGACCTACTCTGTCCCCAAGGTGAAAATCACCATCCCTGACACTCAAGAGAGGGACAAAGCAATGTATCATTCATACAACCTCCCCATAGTGGGGAAACCCCCAGGTAACCCACCTCTGGCTGTCTGAGGCTGTCTTAACTATGGGAAGCAGCACAAATAGGAGCAAGAGTCTCTGTGCAGAGTACTCATGAAGGATTTGAGTCTCATACACACACACAAAAACCAACAACAAAAGGAAAAAAAAAAACCCAAAGATAGCTTTAAAAAATAGAACATTTTAAATGTTACCAGACTCCCTTTGTCTCAATTTGGGTTGAAAAAGAAGCAGCAAGAAGCTAAAGTGGACCAAACCTGGGAGTCCCCCATGCAAATGACAGCTGTTTGTGTGCCCTGTACAATCTTTGTCGAGCTGAACAAAATACTGCAGATTGAGGTGGTGAAGCTAGCTCAAAAATTCATTGGTGTCTCAAATTACTCTGTGATGATAGCCAAGGCAGGAAGCTTCTGCCATCAGATGAGACAGCCTGTGAAGACCTCTCAGTCAGACAGGGGAAATGTGCTGGGGAAGCTGTCTGTAAGGAATTTGGCTATTTAATGATGCAGGGGCCAAACAATGTTATAATGGTCAAGGGTGAAATATGCCGTGGCATCAGTTATGAAAGCTTGCAAAAGCAAAAGTTCAGCTGCTTCAGCTGTGATGTAACCAATACCATATACAGCCTACACTCAGCCATCAGGACAAGGAGCTGAGCTGTGTCCAAGGAAAGATAGGCATTCCTTGGCATGTCAGACATGAGTGCAGGTTTCTGGACCACCTATAGCATGGTGAGGGGGCCAAGGACCAGTGTAGGTCCTGCTGGGAACAGCTGACAAGGGAAAAAGGGGACTTTTAATTTTGCATATCAAAGTGAGGTGTTAGCTGCTCTTTTGCCTTCCGTGAGCCCTAGAGCTCATGCTGCACTGTAACTGGTACCCATGTGCCAAGCCTCAGGAGGATTTGGGAACTGCCAGCCAGAAAGCTCCAGCTGACAGCTGCTGCAGTTAGGCACAGAGGAAAAGCCCCTCTCAATATCTCTGTTTTGGCTTTTTAAAGACAGATTTTTTTCAAAGGGCTCCACACCCACCAGATCCCACCATTATGCCTGCTGGATTTGTTGCAGAGCACTGGGTACCACTCCCTCCTTGTGCTGTCTCAGCAGGAAAGCAGCTGTATTCTGACCTGGTTGTAATTCCCATATGGCTTTCAAGGCTACCCTGAAGCTAAATGCTTAATATGTAACTATCTGACCTGCTGAGAAGAATGAACAATTTTGCTCAGAGAAGGTTGCTGGAAAAACCATTATGGTTATCATTCTCTCAGGATACCCAGAAGCTGAGCAGAGTCTCATTTTCATATTAAGAATGCAAACCTCTTAGGACATGGAAGAAGGTTCCAGAGACTTCCTCAATTCGCTGATACTTTGCCAGAAAGCATTAGCCCAGCCTCATTTCAGATCACTTTTAGGAAGCCCATTTTCACCTAAATTCTTTAATCTGGGCCAGCCCCACCCAAACCCAAGAAGAGATATTTGGATACCACTCTGAGTTACAACTGAGTTGGCAAGGTGTGAAGGGAGCCACTCATTTATTTTTCTTTAAGAGCCAGCTGCTGGTTTCTCTCTCACTGTACCTGCCTGCTATTTTAAAGAGAGATTTAGCATCTTCATTTTTTTAGGCTCTCTGGGGTTCTACAGCAGGAGAGGTCACCCACAGCTGGATCCCTGAGCAGGAGGCTGCTACATCTGCTCTTAGGGCAAGGCATAAAAAAGACACAGAAGCTCTACCTCTGGGGTATATGGGGAGCTAAGAGAGAGGATCAGCATGCTAGGCAGCAAAAGGAGCTAATGAGTGTTTTCTCCATTCCTGCAGGCATCAGTTTTAAAACACAGATAATAGAACTGCATTAACCACAGTTTGTGCTTATTGCTGATGGCAGCTAGCACCCTCTTTAAAGACTGAAATAGGGACCAATGTTCAAAGCCATGTTGTTTGACTCACCTAAAAACACACCCTTGCTTTGTATTTTGGGGTGCTGAGGTTTGGCTTTTTTTTCCCTTGGCTGTCTATATTACAGAGAGTGGGCTTCAGAATTAAAATAGCAAAACTCACTTTGCTTTTGAAATCTGCAACTCTCAACAGGATGCAGTTGCAGATGGAACTATCCTCATTCCCAACAGTACCAGTGGCAATTCCCAGGGAGCACAAGCAAGGCAAGGGAGGGGCATTTGACAAGGAGTGACATTTGCATTTGATAAGGAATGCATTTGATAAGCAGTGCAAAGATGAACAAAGGCCACGCGTTTATAGAGGCAGTTCTGCTCAGGTGGCCCAAACAGTTTAGGGCTTGGAGAACTGCCAGACAGAAAAGCAAAGGTATCAAAAATTAGTACCAGATTTTACAGGCTACAGAAGTGGGGAGAGTCAGAGCTAAGAAAAAGAGCCTGAAGGTCAGATGAGAGAAATAGAAGATCATATTTAGATGGGAGAGCAGCCTCTCACAGGGCTGGATGCAGGAGAAAGCATTGTGTGCAAAGAACTGATGCGCAGCTTCGCGCAGGGGAAGAGGAATCCTGGGGGAGCTTAAGAATGAATTTTGAGAATGCCCAAGCACAGGGATTGTTGGGAGCAGAATATTCCTTACAGTGAGATGGCAAGACATGTTCTTGGTTAGAATAGATAGTGGTGTTTACAAGCAAGGAAAATGTTACGTGCAGGGGTGTTCTTGTGCACCTGGGGTGGTGTAGGGCAGAGGGACTGGGCCAGGAGCTTCTGCTTACAGGCATTAGGACTGCCAATGGCAAGCTGTCTTCAGAGATGGAAAATAGTTTTCAGGATTTTATGAAACAAGAGCTCTAAAACCATTTGATAGTCAGATGAAGCCCAAATTGATCTGAGTACTAACTGAAGTAATTCTTCTGGCAGAAGAATGAGAATGAGATGGGTGAGCAATTGCCTGTGTTCTGACAATTTGTCTGTGACAGAAAGGCAGATGGACAGAGGAGTGGAAGGCAGAGGCCAAAGAAAAGAATTTGGTAGCTGCACATGTGGAAAAGAAGGGTATTGTTAATGAGGGAGATGTTTGGGAAGCAATGGGTCAGTGAAAAACTCTTCAGTCTCTTAAACAGATCCTTCCATGAATAAAGTACAGAGGCAGTACAGGCAAAGATAACAAATCTCATTTTACATTTAAAGAGGGAAATAAATAAATATAATAAATAACTCATACAAACTGCTAAAGGTGGGAGCTAAGTGGCCTGGAAGGCAGAGCCCCAGCAGCTTTGGAATCGCAGGTTGTTGTGGGCAGGTCAATTCAGAGGGCTGCTCACACTGACTGAAACACTCGTTAGCCATTCTAGGAGATCTTAGCAAATAAGACCAAACTAGCAATTCATGGAGAATTGCTTTCAAGTGGGTCTCCCCTCCTTGAAAGCAGGGCTTTGTCATCAAACAGAAGTCTGTAGATGGCTCTAGAAGTTTGTATTGCCCTCAGTCTGGATGCCCTGTGCTCCCTCTGGTTGCTGACCTATGTTTCAGCAATATCAACTTCAGATGATAATGGAGATGTAGCAACTATGCCAAGCAGCCCTCCCACTTTTGCCAATTAACTGTTCTTTCTTCCAGGGTGGTGGACAAACAAATGCTGGAAGAGTGAGACAAACCTTTGGTGGTGTTGGAAGGAACTTGGCAGGTGCCTGGTGCTTGGGTTTGCCTGCTGGTGCATGCCAGCTGTGATCTGTCCTTTGGTACTCCTTCAACAGCAGGAGAGGGTGAATGTTGACAAGATTTGGGACACATTTTGCAATATACTAGTGGGCAGACTGCCTGGAAAAGGCAGAGCCCTTTCCAAGAAACAAGAGTGGAGGGAGAAGAGATCAGGAAAAGGAAGGCCCACAAATATGAATTTAACTAGCACATGGTGCAGTAACCCTGAATCAAAGTAAATAAGCATCAGTATCTCCAATGACTACTGAGCAGCCTCAGATTTAATTCATGCTAGGATATAGACACAATAGAAGGACGCTTAAAAAAGAAGATGAAAGAAATAATCACAATTCCAAACCGATGTTTCACAGTTCCACATATCATGGACAAAAGGAACTGGGGTACAGGAGTTACTGTAGAAGAAAGGCTACAGTCCTATCCATGGGAAATGAGCACACAGTATCTGTGGCTCCACCACAAGCAGCAGCAGACCAGTATTCTTGTACTGAAGTTAACAGGAACAGATTGCAAAAAGGTTTTAGGATTATTCCAGCTTTTAGACATTTCCCAATCTCCTAATGCATATCTCCTAACACATATCTACTGTCACTTCAGATCACTAATGAAGAAGCTTGAGTGGAAAAAATCCCCCAAAATACGCACACCACCCACGGAGGTACAATGTGTGGTAACTTGAGAGGAGAGGAGGAAGGGTTTCCCATTAGTACGTTCAGATTCAGTGGTTCTAGTAAGATATCATGGTGGGAGCAGCAGTGTGGGAGGGCCAGCACCAGAAAACGCTGTGCTCAGAAGCAGTGTGGGAAAACCCACGTGCCTGTGCTGGTAAAGGAGATGATGCCAGAAAAGAGTAAATTTGCTTCCCCCTTTTCCTCCACTCCCAGATGTTCCAAATAATCCTAAATTTCAGGGTGCTGGTTCAGCTCTCTGTAGGACACCTCACTCAGTCCTAAGCAGTCATTTACTGCAGCTACAGCTCAATTTCATCTTGAACATCCTTCTAGGCAAGGACTGATGAGCCTTAAGTTTTTCAGGAGAAGGCTTTCCTAGAGACACCCATGCTGCACCAGCTGTCACTGTGCTCATAGTACTCTGGTGGATTTGTTAACAGCTTTTGTTTCCATTTGATTTTTAGACTGTTTAAGCCGTCTTGGACAAGCTCCTCTCCTTTTATCAGCCGTGGGGAAGGATGAGCATTTAGAGTCTGTCCTGCACTACTGCCACCACATGGTATGTGTCACAGAAGTAGCACCTCAGAAACTTGGAAGAGATGACAACACACAGAGGGAAAATTCTTCCCAACCCTGGCAGACATCAGAGCCACTTTCCATCAGGCTAACAGTGGGAATAATTCAATGCTTCTTTAGCTACAGACAATTAGAAGGCAAGGAACCACCTCCGCAAAACAAGCTAGGTGTATTTTGGAGTCTAAACCGTGGGCTCTGAATTCAGTTCCAGAAAGTGGTGCTTGGAGGAGGCAGAGGTAAATCAGGAGCAACCACATACAATTCTAGTGAAGGTTAAGCATAGCGAGAAATATGCAAACCTTGAACTCAAGGACACACAAAGCATTGCCAAAACCAACCTGGTTTAGTTAAAGCCCAAGACAGAGAAAATGTGACACTGGAATTGCAGGTTGGACACTTCCCCAGCTCAGAGGGCAGGATCCTCAACAGAGGTGCATGCACCACTTACCTGTGCATAGGGGAATGCTTGACTTCAGCAGCAGCTTGTCCACAGGTCAGGGAGCTGGAGCAGCAGGAGCTCCCCAGGACAGCAAGGCAGAATAACACCGTCCCAGCAGGCAGAAAAAAAAACCAGGAGGGCAGCTCTAACCTAGGCCATCAGGCAACTCCATGGAGAAAAGGCAGGACTAAAGGCAAGGCAGGGTGTGAGTGCAGCCCCCAGGTGAGGCTGGTCAGGGTCACTGACTGTTATTAGTGCCCTCATGACCCTGGGATCCAAACAGAGCCCATGGGGCCTTGGCTCTGGCTGCCTGAGCGACTTGGCAAATAAGAAATGAGAATATGAACTCTATTTTGGGTTATAAAGGCTTTACCATGGCTGGTCTGTAATCTCTTCGCTACACAGCAGTTTGTGCTATCCAAGTGAGCAGTGTCCCAAGGGAAGGTGGACTTTCTGGCCAGCCACCAAGCAATCCTTGCCTGTAATAAAATACATTCCCACCAATGTTGGAGAGGAACCTTTCCCTAAAAACTCCAGCTTCCCTGTCAGCTCCTGAGATAGATACATTTCTCCATCCACATGTTCTTTCCAAGATATGCCCTGCATTCCCATAGTAGATCATTGCCAGGAGCCACAAAGGCAGGACACCCCACAGCTCTCTGCCCCACTGCTGTAGGAATGGCTCCAGCCTATGCTCACAATCAGGCTGGGCAGTCAGTGAGGCGACCAACACAAGTCACTGCTGTCTGCAGAGTGCCACCAAGGGATGCCATCCCACACAAGCTGTGAGAATGGGTGACTGGAGCAGGCAGGGCTGCAGACCACTCTTCTCTTACAGGAGACACAACCTGTGGAACTGCACAGCAGAGACCTGCCACTCATTCACTAAAGGATTGCTTTAACCTGCAGCATTTGTTGCATTGCAAATATTAACAAATAGCCGTGTGCCAGCATTGTCCAGACTGAGATACCCCTGCCAGGCTGCTTATCCCAAGGAAGAGCAGTGAGCTGGGCTGGACACCAGGTGGGCAGTGAAAGAGTGAGCTGAGCGTGGCAGGGAAGAGGAACATGCTCAGTGTGTACCCGTCCTCCCTGTTTCAGGACATGAGCGGTGTCCTTCAGCTGGAGGGGAAGAGCACAGCCACTTACTGTGCCGTGGTCACCAGTGCCGGGGAGCTCAGCGTTGGCTTGGGAGACATGGACATCCACCACCAGATAACAGAGCAATATGTATGTATTCCCTCAGAGTCATGAGCTTTTCTTATGAGAGAGAGTGGGGCCCTGTGACAAAAGGCCACTGGTGACATTTGTACCAGGAGGCAATGGGTGTGCAGAGGGCATGGGAGATGCTGAGGTTAACCCTGGACTCTGGCCACTGCCACAGCAGCATAACAGGCCAGCAGAGCCCTCTAATACTGCTGACCCAGATGGAGTTTCTATCTGTTTCTGGTTTATAAATATCACCACCACCATCATCCATGATCTGTCGGCCAGAATCCTCTTCATTAACTTGTCCAAGATAACTTATAATTTTGCATCTTAAAGCCAGCAAGAAATCAACCTGATTATAAGCCTAACCCTAACCCATATTTCTTCCTTTAGGGAAAAGCAGAAAAAAACGTGGACAGAACACTGGTTAAAGCAAATTTTCCTGTTCCATGCACTCCCTACCATCCCTGTTGTTTCTACGTGCTGAGTTGTATCAACAGAAACTGTTGCTCAGCACATCCAAACACTCAAAAACATCAGGGAAGCATAATGGCAGCAGTGATTAAAGAGTAATTCAGTGAAAGCCCCATCACTGCACCCTCCTTCTTTTATTGACAGAACAAAAGCTTGTGTTTCATGACTGACAGCAAAGTGGAAGTTAAGTGCAATTTACTCACCAGTGGCATCTTCATGAGGTGGAGCTTTCCTAGGGAAAAATCTGGTTATTACTCCCACTTCCATCCTCACCCTGCCTCCCCAAAGCCTTGGCACAGAAAACCATTACATGAGGGATTAATTCTCCTGAGCTTTACAAAGCAGCTGTGATCAGTGGAAATTCTGAAGCAGTCTTGTGCTGCAAAGTGCATTTTGGCAGCCCCTCTTCCCCCCAGGGCTGGCAGAGACACGCGGGGATGCTGCTGGAGTGCCCATAGCACTGGCTTGGCATCCCAACAAGTGGTTGTGCAACCTCAGTGAGCCAACGGAGAGAACAGCAGCTCCCTGCTCCACTGCTCCACTCCACCCCATCCCTGTGAGATTCAGTGGGACCCAAGAGTCAAACACTCTGCTGAGCAACCTGTCTTAGTAGACACTCTGCAGAGAGGACATCCAAATGGCACGCACAGTGAGCAAAGGTGGAGTCAAGCCAGGCATGGCCCAGGGAATCCTACAGTGGCATTAAACAGCAGCATTCCATTTCCCTGTGGTGCTCCAGTCAGGACCAGCAATTATCTTTCTCTGCTGGAGGGGCTCTGCCAGTTGAGTCCAGCCCTTAATGACCAGGAGCAGGGAAAGGAGAATGGGAGGAGATGAGGCAAATGGAAAAATCCATTTTCCTTAGGGACTCACTCTTTTAGGTTCATGCCTGCACCTAAAGGCTGGAATACAAGTCAAAATCCCACATGAAGTCAGACTAGCAATGATTTTGTCCCTCTGCAATGACTCAGGCTGTCTTTCCTGTGTGTCCTGGATTTTAACTAGGTGTCCCAGTTCAAGGAGAACCTGTGTCAGGCCCCACTTGTTTGCATTGATGGAAATGTGCCTCTCTCCACTATTCAGTACGTGTGCCAACTAGCTAGAGAGCACCAGCTAGCAGGTAAGGAGAACTTGCCCCCACAGCACGTGTGCCAAGACAGTCCAGGCACATCCCTACTGCTTGCTGGAGATAACCACTTACTGTCTGACATGCCAAGTTATTCAGCAGCTCTTTCTGTACTCTGCCACTCTGCTTCAGATGTGAAAAACATTTAGGATTTCTCTGCAGTTTTCCTGTTTCTGCAGCTCAACCACATTTCCTGAGGCATAGTTGGTAAAGCCCTTGAGCACTGCCAGAAGGCCAGGGAATGCTGCTCTCTGAGCCTTTGAATCTCAGTACGAGTGGCAATTTGAGCACTTCTGCCAGTTTGAGCAACAATATAGTTTGCTTCTCAGAAAAAGCACTAAAGCATCTGTTGAGAGGAATTCTCTTCCATTCCCATAAAATAAGTGCCCCCCTCCACTGGTATGCTGGGGACCTTTCACAAAGCTTCCTAAACCTTTTGAGTTACGCCTTCCTTTTTAAAAACAAATCCCAAGGAAGGACACAGTGATCTAAAAACCTGGCAGAGGCTCCAAAACCAGCTAATTGGAGGAACAAAATTGGGGTCTGGTTATATCATCCAGAGCCAGAAGCAGCTGTCTCATTGCTGGATACTGAGAAAGAAACCTTGGGAGACCTTGTCCCAAGTTTGGGGGAGTGTCTCATAATTTAAAGGTGTAATTCTAGTTGTGAAGATTATGCTAAGTGTTCTACGCTGCATCCTGCTCTGACACAGAGATGAACCACTAATTAATTAATTAACTAACCAATTGCATTGTTGTTTTGAAGTGTGCTATGAGCCAACAGATGAGAACAAGGCCTCTAAGCCATTCCTCTCAGACAGCTGGAAAGCACTCACATACATTTCCCCCAACCTGCAAGAGTTGAGAGCAATAAATCGGACCCTCGGGAACCCTCTGCCAGCAGGTATTGAATACTCAGAAGGGTCAGTCAGACTTTTAGATAACCTAGATCCTGGAGAAGAGCATTTTCTGCTTCAACCTCTAATACAGGCAATTTGGGTTATAACATAGTAGGGATTCATAAGTTCTCGTGGTATCTTGCACCTTAGTGCCTTCTCTGTCTGGGCTGTATGGACTGATGACCCATCAGAGACCACAGTAGGCCTGGGATGGCTCCTTGCCTAAAACCAGATGTCCCATTTGCCTCATTTCATCACCTAAACAGGAGTAATATCTGGTTTGTCAATGTGTCCCTGAAGCACGGTGATCAGAGGGCACCTGTCCCAGAAGTACCGCCCTTTGCAAAAATGACATGCCTCACCAAATGCAGATGGAAATCTGTGGAAGGATAGAATGTAAGAAAATAAAGATAGTGCAGAAGGTCACCTCACCCCTGAAGAGTTGCAGCTGTACCAATTATCAAAGAATAGGAACAGGCCTGACTTTAACAGGCCACAGCTGTAACCAATGAGAAGAAGAGTGCTGCAAGAGAGTGGGTTAGCTGGTTGAGAAGGAAACTGCAAACTAAGAAGGGAACTGAGAGCTAGGAGCTGGAGTTAGTTAGCTGTGCTGTGAAGCAGGAGTCAGTGCTGTGCGGAGCTGCCCATGAGAAATCACCAAGAAGGTACAAAATATTGCCATAACATGACAACAGAAATCCAACAGCATTGAAACAAGGAAGCTGTGCTTTGAGACACCTTTTTGATCTCTACAGACATATGCTTAGTTCCTTGAGAATTGGGTTCCTCAGTATAGAAGTACAGTGTGGAAGTCTAACTCTGGAGAATTCCATGTTTCCCATAATATAAAGAAAAAAAAAAGTTACCAACCACATTTCAGAAGTGCCCATAAATAGTAGAAGTGCTCATAAATAGGCTGTCAGCCTACAGACAGGCTGGTTGAGGACCTTTACAGTTTGAGCACGTTTTTTTCTCCCCTCTCTCTGAAGAGCTGCCATCCAGGTTGGAGGATGTTGTCCAGGCAGCAGTGGCCCTGGCCTGCCCTTTGCTGGCCCACCTGCACTGCGTGGTGGTGACCCTTGGCGCTCACGGCGTCCTCCTGTGCGGCAGGAGCCTGGGGGGGAGCATCTCCCTTTATCCAGGAGCTCACAAACAGGTAAGGTAAGGGCATGGAAAACTAACTCTGAGCTCTCAGTTGCTTCTTTCTTGGACCATATGGCACTGTTGCTATTTCTGGTGTCATGGCAGCAGTCCTGGGAAACATGGCATCACTGCTGGAAAATGTATGTGTTTGGGGGGGTGGAATACACAGCTCTGAAGGAAAATCAAGTTGTCTGTCCCTGTACTGCTGGCTCCTAGCAGCAGTGTTTAGAGTCAGCTAGAATTAAATGTGCTATGTGAATATTCATGAGTGTGAGCTTCATTTGCAGGAAGTTTCATTTAAATGATCAAAGTGTGAAAAAAGATTATTGCCTTTTTTTCAGCCTTTTCTTTTTTTGCCATCCCTTGAGATCTGGCATCAGGCACATCAGGCCTCACCAGCTTGGGCAATTCCCACTAACTTCCCTTCCCTCCCCCCACAGGCTGCTGCTGCCAGGCTCTGTGCTGCCCACTACCCCGCCATCCCCATCAGCAGGGAGGAGATAGTAAACGTCTCAGGAGCTGGTGACAGGTATATCCTCGCTGCTTTGTCATCTCCAGCTGCATGTGAAAGGGCCATAATCGGATTCATTTGAAATTCTACTGGAAAAGCAACTGCTGCTTGAGTAAGAGACACTAAGGATGAGACCAGGGCTGGCTATAGTGATTCCTTGCAAAGCTTGCTAAAATTGTCCCCCGAAGCATCTTGGAAGCCAGGCTTGCCATTATTAGTTTTGCTTTTCTTCAAGATCCAAGCCTTTCCTGGCAATCTAAGTATTCTGAATTACTCTGGGCTGAGCTGCTAAAAGCAAAGTAAACCACCTTACATCAAAGCTGTCTTCCTAACTAACTGCCTTGCTTCCACACTTCTCCAATGGAAGTGGAACTGCCACTCAAGAGCTAAAATGGCCTTGTAAAAGCATTTCATCAGGTTCTGCATTTGCCTCTGGCAATTTTGAAGCTCTTGCTTCAAAAGAGTCTGCTGTATAATTCGCCTGGCTTTTCACACAATGCCATACATAGAAGTGGGAAATGACAGCTATTATTCCTAGCCCCAGTGATCAATTCTCAGTCTGTCAGAGTAATATTTTATTATGCTCCTTGTTAACTTGACAAACTATATGTAGCAGTCAGGTTGTTTTTCTTGCTTCATATGTGGCGATAGTTGATTCTGTCTTTTCATTGCCTTGGGCTAGACCAAAAGTCTGTATGTGACAGATATTTCCTTTTCCCTTTCTACTCTTACCTAGCAATAACTCAACATAGCAACACTTTTTTCTCTGACCAGTGTCCAGAATGAAAAGGTTTTTCTGGTTTGGGCTTTTTTTAAACATAGAGAGTCCTCAATATTTTACTTAAAATCAATCAATAACTTTGTGCCAAGCCGGTGAGCCCACTTAACACCAGGACGTGCTGTTTGTGTCCCAGATCACCTCTGAGGTGAGCTGACCCAACTGCAAGCTGGTCTTCTCCAAAAAGACCAAATGGCTGTTTGGAGCAATAGGTGTAATAACAGCAGAGGAATGGGGGCTGGAGGAGTGTCGTGGGGTCAGCCTGACCTAAGGAAAGCTCAGCTTTGCTCATTACCTTGGGCAGGTGTCCCCAGCCAGCCCCTCCAGGGACACAGCCTCCCCTCTGCACCATCTGCTCAAAACACAAGTACTCCTTCCTGCAGGACAAGGTGTTTTCTAGAGGCTAATGTAACGAAATGTCCTCCGGGGTTCCTTTCCTGTTTTAAAATTCAAGGGAAGACCGAAGGTGAGATAAAATGCACCACTGCCAACCACCTCCACTGAGTTACACTAGGGAAGCTTGTTTTTCCTTTCAAACCTATCTGAAAGCTTGGGGCCCATTACTGCTCCCCTTTTGGAAGTAACATCAGTCTGGAAATTCCTCTCCACAGAGTCCCCAAGGCCATGTGGGGGAATTTTCATAGCCCCCTTGTTCATCCAGGGTTTTTCTTCCTAACAACCCCAACTGCTTCCCTGAACTCTGCAAATCCCTGTTCCACAGAGTAAGAGTGCCAAAACAGACTGGAAATGCCAGGACACTGCAATGCCATACAAGCCATTTCCACAGCACATCAACTGGTTATGTGCCCCAAGCCCAGCCTGGTGATCCTTTCAAAGGACTATTGTAGAAACTCAGAATGGTTTGGGTTGAAAGGGACCTTTAGTAGCCATCTAGTTTGAACCCTTCTGCAATGAGCAGGGACAGCTGCAGGTTGATCAGGTTGCTCAGAGCCCCATCCAACCAGGGATGGGGCATCCACCACCACTCTGCTCATGTTTCACCATTCTCATTGTAAAGAATTTTTTCCTAATATCTAAAATGTAACACTTTCTCAGCTTAGACCCCATGAACCTTCACACTTTAGAAGCACTGGTCAGGGGATAATGCAACCCAGAAACAGTGACCCAGGGCACTTCATGCCTCCCCTCCACCCTGTGGCTCTTCCACAGCTCCAGAGATCTGCCCATGAGCTGAGCATTTGTGCAGTGTCTGTTTGCTCCTTGCCCCTGGCTGCCATGACAACCTAACACCACATGCCCACACTTGGCATTGCTAGGGGATGCTCCCCCAAATATTTACTCTTAACTCCTGGAGCTGTTGAGAGATTGAACACTTTGTGGAAGTCATAATCTTCTGTGCCTTTCTTATAGATAAGAAGATGTTGATGTAATTAGGTGGAGTGCAAAATAAAGGCTCTTTTTACCTTGCCTATAGATTTAGTTATTAATCCTCCCTGCCATCACATTTTCCTGTCCTTGCTTCTTCCTCTAAAATGTGATTGTTTTGTCAGTTCTCTTTCCCTTCTCTGTCCTCTCCTGGCTTCTGAACATTTGTACAGTAGTTGCTGTGAATATAGTAGTTGCTCCCAATCTATCCCAAGCACTGCACTTACATCACTTTTACTGGGAAATCTCAAATGAAAAACCATAGCAAATGTTTCCCAAAAATCTGACTTTCCAATGTAATTTCAGCTTTGGATTTCTTTTTGTAGCTGTGCCTGTTGTCCCTCTCACACAGATACAGAAACTTTGTCTCTCACCCCATCCAACCCTTTGGGGAGAGGAGGCACCAATATAACGAGGATATAATGAGGGACCAACAAAGAGCAGAAAAGTGACAAATAACTAGAGAGTGGGTGGGTGGGGGGGGGGGAGGAATTAAATTCTTCCCTTCCTAGGCTCTTTTCTCCTGCCTCACCTGGAAAACTGAGGAGAATAGAAAACATGCTACAAGAGGAAGTACCTCAACTTCTCAGATGAGAAGAGCAAAAAATGCAAATAAATGACACTATCTGGTACTCTAAAATAGAGGCAGAAAAAGCAAAACCATTCATTGTAACCTCAGCATTCCTGTATGACATATTCTTCTGCTGTAAATGCTGGTTGGGATCCAAATGAAAGCTCTTACAGATGAACAGCCACATTCCAGGTTCAAAGCTCTTCACCCCTTGTTCAAAACCATCTTTCTTTCCCTCCACAGCTTAATGGCAGGAATCCTTGCAGGAGTGCTTGCTAAACATGACACAAGCACATGTGTCCGGATGGGTCTGCTGGCTGCCAGCTTGTCTCTCCGTTCCTATGAGCCCATTTCTCCCGAAATCAGCACTTCCAGTGTCAGCCAGGAGCAAGTCAAGAGCAGGAGCTGGCCAGAGGCAAAGGTATGGAAGATGGACTAGAACACTCTGGCTTTCTCATCTATCACCTCATTGCACTTGCAGCAATCCTGTTTTCAGGAACTGGACTGTGTTTTGAGCTTTGAGAACATTTATCTGCTTCGGTCCTGAGTAAACCCTCAAGAAAGGAGGCCCTACCCAGGGAACATCTCTGGAATGAAAAGCTGATTTCTGGTCTTTCAGACCTCCTGGTTTTCCAACCTCCAGGCTTTCTCGATTTTCTGTTGAGGAAATTCTATAGATTTTCTCTTCCTCCACCTTGTGTCACTGTTGTCCATTATCACGGTAGCTCTTCTGTCATTGACCCCTGAATCTTCAGGACCATGTCTCTTCAGCTGGGCCCAGCAGCAACATCTGCTCTTGCTGCTTACTCTTTCCTATCCAAGAGGTCCCATGGATCATAACCTGTGGCAGGGTGCAGCTGGCAGGAACATGACACTGTAGGATAACCTCATCCATCTTCCCAAGCCAGCCAGCACACACTACACCTTCTTGCTCTGGAGTCCAATGCCCCTGGAGAAAGTAGGCAAGACAAAATAAAGAAGAGTGACAAGGGACCAGCTGGTGGCCTTTAAAAGCCCCTTGTTCCACATGCCTTCCTCTGATCTTGGGGCTTCCTTCCTCCTTCTTTAGTCCTGAGTATCAAGTCTGAAGCAAAAGAGATCAGAGGGAGCCAAAGCATCTCCCATGGAAGCCATAAGGAAAAGTCACCTTCTCTCTCTAAACCTGAAATGTGCACAGGATGCGACTGCGGGTGCAAACAGATTGGTGAACACTGATTCATTAAAACTGATTCATTACAACTGATTTTATTAAAACTGATTTCTAGCAGAGCTGGGTCTCGGTGCTGACTGGTTCCTAAACCTGACTGATAGTAAACCTGGAGTACAGACCCACCCTCTGTTTCATCCACAGACCACGGTCAGACCCCTTGGCTGAGGAGCAGCTCCCTGGTGTCTGACACAGCACTGAAGTCAACCAAAGCTTGAGCAGGGCAGCTCTAACACCACTCTCCTGGGTGGGCTCTGCTGTTTAACCAGTGAACTCCCACTGGAATGGATGGAGGCATTAACTGGGTGCCTTTCCTCCACCTGAGGCTACTTCCACCAGGTTCATAGCAACTCCTTCCCACTAAGCCCACCACCTTTCCATCGGGGACACAAACATTTACCATCAGCTCTCCTTTACTAAAACCCTGTTTGCAACTGTGGTTCAGCTGAAAGATTCTGTGCTCAGATGCCACACACCCATGTGTGTACCCCGAGCAGGGACAGGGTGGCTGTGGCAGAAGGGTGCTGGGATGTTTGGGAACACAAGGGAGGGGGATTGGGGCCCACGTAAGCAGCTGGGTTTGCTGGCAAGCTGGGAGGTGGGACACAGCAGGGGCGGGGGAAAAGGGCTGTGCCCCCAAGGTATGTCCCTGCACTATAAAAATTACTTTGGCTGGATCCAGAGTCAGGAGAAAAAAGCAGCTTCTACCTCTGCTACTGACTCCAACAGCCTTGTCCAGGCAGGAGGACTCTGAGCAAAGGCAGGACCTGAGGATGAATGTCCAGGCGCTGGCAGTCACCACGCTCCTCCTGGTGCTGCATTGCTCAGTCCCAGCACTGTCTGGAGTACTGGGGAGCCAGGCCGGCAACCTGGAGAGGCAGGCAGAGGCTGGGTTTCCTGAAGAAGCCCCTTGGCCACCTGGAGATGGAGGGGATGAGCTGCTTGGGCAGGGCTCAGAGAGGACCCACCCTCTGGCCAGTGCATGGAAAGTGATGAGACAGGCACACCCCAGCTCCAGGTCCCTCAGCAAGGCTACAGCCAAGGCTCTTCTGGGCAGTGGGGAGCAGGTTGCCCCTGGCAAGCCCTGGAGGCTCCCACTGCAGCCGTCCCGCAGCAGGATGGCGAGGCTGAGCCACCACCTGAAGGACTACGGGAAGTTCAACAGCGACACGGTAAGCACAGTGAGGGAGAGGGTTTGTGCCGGGGGGCTGCAGGGTGAGCGGGGATACCAGTCAGAAGCAGACAGGACAGCAGGAGCAAGTGCTGAGTATGCCATGATGCTGCAAACACCAGGTAGAAAAGGTGTTTGTAAGGCCATTCCTCTTAAGATGTATGTAAAGGTGCCAGTCACAACATGGCTCTCAACACAGCGTGGGGCTGGGTGCTGAGAAAGGAGTGGGGCAGGGACACCCCCAGATCCCCAGCTGGTACCTGGCAAGGCTTAGAGCAGAGCTGGTGGTTGTGAGCAGCTCAGGAGGAGAGTACAGGTCTGGCTGCAGTTGTCCTCATGTGCTGCCCTCAGAGCTGCAGGGACAGTCCTGCTCCAGCCCCAGCCCCTACAGGGTTCAGGAACAGGAGGGGAACGCTGCCTGCAGTGTTCACTCCCCGCAGTGCTAACAGAGCTGTCCCAGCTCTGCAATGGGGGCACCATGCCCTGATGCCCTGTTGGGCACAGCTCCTCTCAGCACTGCCCTGAGGGAGGCACAGACTTTCTCTGCCCGTGGGAAATCTGCTCCACAGGCTCAGCACAGCATCCCACAAATAACCAACTTCTCCTTTATCAAACCCAAACCACACTTTGGTGGCACACAAGTAAACCTTACTTTAACCACAAAGTGCTGGGTGATGCCGTGCCAGATGCCACTCAGCTTGGGCGGGTGCCACCACAGCAAAAGAGCAGAGGCACTGGAGGAGTGTGTTGTGGCTGTGGTGGCCAGCTTAGAGTGCTTCCAGCTAAAACCAGTAATGAACTGCCCCTGGAAGCACTCCCTTGGGCCCCAGCTTCTCCAGCTCCTTGCAGTGGAGCTGCTGCTCTAGACCCTGGTGATCTGATGATGCAGCTGTGACTGGGCTGGTCCTGGCTGCCACGGGCATTGCAGCCACGGCTTCCCTTCTCTCTGCAGCACTCCTGCCACAGCATCCAGTCCCGGCCCTGCCAGAAGCCCTCTGACTGTGGTGGCTGCCTGGGGCTCTACACCTGCAAGCTGCCTGCTGGCACCTGCAACCTGAAATCTGTCTCCAGGCAGAGAGGTGAGTTCTAAGTGTCCTGGCAACTGGCACCAGGGATCCCCACATGCAGTAAAGTGCAAACAGACCTCCTTGTCCACAACAGTCCAAGCCCAAATCTGACTGCCCTGTGCAGGGCTGGGTCTGTTCTCTTGACTGCCCAGGGCTGTCTGTCTGTCTTGCCAGCTACCGAATCAACAACTGCATGGTGGATAGGACATTCCCAAAAGTTTCAGGGAGGGCTGGGATTTCACAGGTATCCTGAGCTGTCGCAGGACACCAACAGCCTGTGCTGGAAAATCAAGGAGGGGTGCAGAGCCTGGGATTTAGCCAGTAGCTTGGGAGTCAGCAAGTGCAGTCCTGCACATCAAGGGCCCTGCAGAGCTGCTCACACTGGTGTGTGAGAGCTGTTTAATTAGGCAGGAACTGTCAGGGAGTAGAGATCACAGCTTTTAATGTTTAACCAGTGTCCTGATTCTCAAGCACCCTTTGGTAAATCTGTACTGCCCCCAGATTGGCCTCTTGCCCCAGCACATTTGCCTACACCCATGTACACATGGTCACGGAGCAGAAACTCATCCAAGGCTACTAAACACAGAGACCCAGCTCTGGAACAGGAAACCCCTGGCACATGGAGTAGGCAAGTTTAATGTTTGTGTACAGTACAATATGTGTGTGTACAGCATATAGGACACCCCCAGTGTATGTGCTCTGTTCATAGTCTTCTCTGGTCACCTGCTGCTGACAGCCTGCACAGGAGGACACACAGACCCACGGTCACACCCAGCACACATGGTCTTACAGCTTTTCCTTACAGGTGGCTTCCTCCAAAGCATACAGAGCCCTTAGATGGAGAGTCAAGCTCATCTCGGAGCAGCACAGCTCAAACTAAAGCTGAAGATGTTGTCCTGCAGCTGGAGATCAACACTTCCTGTCCAAGTTTCATTTTAAATCCTTAATGACACAGTTGTAAATGTTTCTTTCATTGTACTTCTCTTGCTGCTGCTTTTTAACACCCCCTTTGGATTTTGTACACTATGCAGGCTTGATTCCCGCTTTCCTGAGAGCAGCCAATAAATGCACTGAGTAGTCAAGGAGCCCTGTGCTGGCAGAGCTCCCCAATGAGGCAAACAGGGCTATTTCACAACCCTTTTTAATCTGAGCCATTAGGATACTGCAGTAAAAGCTGCCAGCATCTCAGCATGCTCACACACCAATTCAAGCTGAGCTAAGCGTTGGGCAACCTGGGATCCCTCTCTGCTCCTTACCACAGCTCCTGCCAAGGAAGGCCAAGTCCCACGTCGTTGAAAATATCACTTAAGGAGAGGAATGTGGAGTCCCCAGGAGCAGGCTTGGCAGTGTGGGACCATGTAGGAGAACCTGCTTCTGAAGGCTGGAGCTGAGCCGCAGATCAGCTTTATTTAGCATCCCACAGAGCTTTGCAGACATCCTGGCCACCTTTACACGTGTGGGGGTGACCCCAGCTTTGCAAAGCTTCATAATGTTTCCATTAAAAACTCCTTCTAATACAAGAACCAAAGCACACATCTGATCACCTCGAACCCCACTGCAGTTCCCTTCAATGAGCCATCACCAGCTCCTGTGACTGTGAAGTGGCACCAATTTTGTTCAGCACACCCAAGGGGCAGCCCCCTCACTCTCCATCCAATCGCCTCTGAGGGAGCCTGACCCTGGGTGGGGATGGGGAGTAAATGCTGCTGGCTTCTCTGAGCCCCTCTATTGTTGCTTCCTCTGTCCCTGCACAGAGGTTTGGGGGGCACAGAGCTGCAGGTGCTGCCTGCCTGCCTCCTGTCTAGTGTGATACCATGGCTGTCCAGCATTTGCTGTGCTCACCACGGAACCACAGAGAGGTTGAGGTGGGAAGGGACCTATGGGGGTCACCTGGGCCATGCCCCTGCTCAAGCAGGGCCACCCAGAGCCATTTGCCCAACCTACCTGGATGCATGGCTTCAAAAGCTTCACAGAGCAGCACTGGACCCACTGCTCTGCTGTGGTGTGGAATGCAGGTGAGGTCAGAAAGGTCCTCTCACCTGGCAAGGCCCATGGACCACAGGGATCATTTTCAAAGCCTCTGGGAGTCCTGTGCAGCCCAGCATTGCACAGCTGCAGCAAAGGTACCCATATGCAGCTTTCACCCTGCAACCCCACAGCAGCTGGGAAAGAGACTGTCCTCCAAAGAGCAGACTCAAGGATGCTCCAGGTGCTCTCGTCCTCACAAGCAGTGCAAGTGTAACAGCCTTCACACCAGCTGGAAAAAAGCCCTCACCCTCCACTCAACTCCCCTGACACCTCCTCACCGAAGGAGGTCACCAGAGACAGAGGAGAGGGGAGCAGGAGGCCCCACCTCCTGCCCAGGCAGGAGCACAGAAGGCAGCAGCAGACACTCTGCCCTTGCCTGTTCCCAGCTGTGCTTCCCAGCAGCAACACCCACGACAGCAAAGGAGAGCCCACCTGACGTTTAGGAACACCTGGGAAGATCTCCCAGACAAGATCCTGCAGGTGAGCTCCACCTTGGGCTCTCCTGGCAAGCTGCCAAGTGAGGGATAGAGGCCACCCAGCTGCTGAGATTCACAGGGAAGCTGAGGGCCTGGCCAAGTCAAGGGTCCAGCTGCTTGATGTCCCCTCTGGCTCATGCTTGGCACTAGGTGGGACGGTGGGAACACACAGCTCATCCCTTTCCATGAAAACACCACGGATCCACATGTCTTTTACACAACACACTTTTAATTACACTGCATGAGGAAAGGCCTCTCCTTGTGCCAAGACTCCCTGGTACAGCCACCCAGGGAGCTGGCTGGCCCATCAAGTCCTCAATAGGTTTAGTGGTTCCCCCTCACCCTTTTCCCTTGCTTGGAAGCTCCTCCTGGTCAGTCCACATCATCCCTGCAGCCCTCAGTGTTCTTGCTTTGCAGAGACCTACTTTCATACATCTCTGTTCTTCCCCTTCACGCCCTCTTTGCCTGCTCAGTCCCATGGGAATCCCGCTTCGGCCTCCTGCAGCACCAGGCAGAGAGGAGGCAGGGCAAGAGTCATCGGTTAATAACTGTTCTAACCTCAACATAAATAGAAAAATACAACCAAATAAAGAATTGACTAGCTAAGAGATCCAATCTGCCGGGATGCCTGCAACGTGCTAGTGCAGAGTTCAGAGAGAGTGCTTGGTCCAGTGCTTGCTACTGTAGACATCCAGAAGCCTGTCCCGGCAGCCCCAGCCATCCCACCTTCCTGCAGCACCACGGCTCTGTGCAGCGCGGCCTGGCCGTGGCCAGCGAGCCCCAGGCTGCTGGCTCCTGGGAGCAGGCTCAATGGGAATAGTTGATGAGTCTGATTTATTGCTGCTAAGTGGTAAAGCCATTCTCTTCTGTGGAATGAGGATGTGCTTCGCTCTTACTTTTTGTGGAGGAATTTCATTTTGCTGCCTGAAGAGACAGAAAAGAAAATGGACTCCCCACAGCAACAGGCAAAACAAGTGTCATTTCCCACCACCTCTGTCCTGTGCAGTGCACTGGCCCTGCTGCTGTCCCTGGCTCCTTGTCCACAGCCAGCTGGTCTGCAAAGCTGGAAGCAGGGGCCTGCAGAGCTCTGCCCATTCCCTGGGAACAGTGCTGCAGGCCGAGACCTTGCAAACTCCCAGGAACACCCTCCAGAGTCCATTTGTCCAGGGCACACCAGCCCCTCAGGCACTGCTGCTCTTAAATGGCCAAGAACACACAAGAGGACCAGGGATGTGATCTTAACACCTGATCAAACTCAGCCACAGTGTCTGATGACTTATCAAAGACTTCTAACCTCAGTCTGGAGCTCTTGGTTAGCTCCCCTTAAAGTGGAAAATAGATTGAATCTTAGAATACCCCTGGGCAGTTCCCACTGCCGATCCCTGAGGGCAAACCTGAAGGCAATGAAAACTCTGTCAATCCCCCCATCAGGACCTGCATCCACCATCCCCAAGTCACTGGCTGCTCCACTGCCTCCTCAGACCCACCTGTCTCCTTTAGAAGACATGGATACAGCTCATGGCCCAACCTTGGTTCTCCACCAGCCTCCAGACAATGACTGACCAGGGCCAGAGCCAACAGCGTGCTAGCACAAGGATACATGGCCAGGCACTGGATGCCATACATAGTCACTAGCCCTGTCACCCTTGGGCAGCTTCTGTGCTGCCTAACTTGAAGGCAACAAGAAGCCTAGCCCCTGGGAAGCCAAGGGCTTTTCTAGTTCCTTACCTAGGCCTTTCAGGAACCTATTGACTCCACTCTGCTCCCCACTAGGAAGTGTTTCCAGGTACTCCTGAGCCCGTACCTCAAACAGACCTGCAGAAAAACAGAAATCAACAGCTTTTATTCTGTGTGTCTATCCATCCAAGTAAGAATGCCCACCTCAAACTGTACTGTCTCAGCTTACCCACACATTATTGCACAGGAGAGAGAACAACTCACCCCACCTCCTCCATCAGCTGAGGCCAGATTTGGCACAGAAGCTTTGTCTGCCCCCTCCCTCCCCGCTGCAAGGCTGACTGAGCTGCTGCAAGGCTGACTCAGGATACAGAACGTACCTCCCTTCATTCTGCTACGAACACAGCTAAGCCCAGGGAGTGACATCATCTGGGGAATCATCATGCAGAATTTACCTCTTTTACTCAGCCACCTATTCAAGCATTCCCTGCTTATTAATGCTCGTCAGGAAGCTGCTAAGCCAGCACCAGTAGCAGCAGGGATAAGGAATTTCAGCTGCCAGTAGAGCCCTTGGGACTGTGGGATAACAGGAGTGAAACTGCAGTAGCAGCTCTGGGAAGGAGATGAGTATCTAAGCTTTCTACTAGACAAAAGAACCATGACCAATCCAGCTCATTTTTCCTCTAGACACAAGAAGACACAAGGGACTGCAAGAATAAATGTCATTCCAGCAGTGGAATTCAGCGTGGAATGGGAGAGACACACATGGAGGATACTGCAAGGGTGAAAGATGCCTGCAATCCCAACCCCATCAAGAAACCAGCAGATTCCCTTCTGGTGTTCCTGTACAGACACTGCAGCCTCCAGCCACGGAACTGGGGATGGAGGTGGTGGCTGGGGAGCATCTCCCTGCCCTCGTAGGAGCAACAGCAGCTTCCAGCACAGCAGAGCCCAGTTGGAGCCCCTCACCTCTGACCCCCTGCTTCCGCAGCTCCCGCTCCTGAATGAAGCCCCCAAACATCTGTGTCTCCATGAAGACCTCCAGGAAGCGTCGGAGGCTCTTGGAAGAGACGGATTTGCGGAAAGCCTCACGCTGCAGGGTCCGCTCCTCTCGCTCCGTGGGGGTCAGGAAGAGGGAATAGTGGCCCACAATCTCCACAAAGAAACGGACAAAGGCCTCGGACACCACCTCGTTCAAAGGGCTGGTTTCTAAGGGAAAAATAAAGAGGCAGTGCTCAGGACAGTGCTGTAAGAATGTGCTAGGAAAATCTTTGGGTAAAAATTCCCTGTTTTTTTTCAGATCCAGCCTGAGAAGAAAAAGCTACTCAAGAGAGACAGTATCCTAGGAAGTGCTTGTCATGGAAGTAGACTGAATTGCTACTACTTTGAAAGACACCAAGCTTTATTTTGGTGCTCACTTTTCTCTGGTGGGATAGGGGAGAGAATCAGAAAAGTAAAAGTGAGAAAACTTATGGGCTAAGGAGAGTTTAATGGATGAATATAAAACTGTGCATGCAAGCAAAGCAAAATAATTGTTTCATTCAGCAGCTCCCGTGGGCAGGAAGGTGTTCAGCCCTGCCCAGGAAAGCAGGACTCCAGCACACACACCTTGGGAAGAAAAAATACCCTATTTCCAAATGTCTCCCCACTTCCTTCTTCTTTCTGCAGTTTTATATGTTGAGCATGACTCCATGAGCATGACTCCATGTGGAATCCATTGTTTTTTTGGGGTCAGCTGGCTCTGTCCCCTCCCCACTCCTTGTGCACCCTTAGCCCACTCAGTGGTGGAGTGGGATGAGAGGCAGAAAGGCGTTGGCTCAGTATGAGCTCTGCTCAGCAAGAGCTGAAACATCCCTGTATTATCAACACCATTTCTAGCACAAATCCAAAACACGGCCCATATCAGCTATGGAGAAAATTAACTCTGTCCTAGCCAAAACCAGCACATTCTCCAGGCTCCTCTGCACCAAGGAGATGCCCATACTGTCCCCCAAAAGAGCTGTCCCAGCCCAGTCACCACGTGGTCATTGCCGAGTCTGCAGGTGGCTGTCCCCTGGAGGAGTCTGCATCACTCATGGCCAGCAGCAGAGTGGAATGAAAGCCTATGACACCCCTCTGAAAAGGAGTACAGATGCTCACTGGAATTGTAAGGGAAGCATGGCCAGAGCTGGGAAGAGATAAGTACTGTTGCCCTTCACACAGAGAGCTGCCCGTGTGCTGGAATACTTCATACGGCTTAAACCAAAATCCTGATCTACCTCCAATACTTGTGGTGTTAAATTCAGTACAAGCCTAGTTCTCCTCTAAGAAGTGACAGACAAGAAACAGGCAGGAAAAGACACGGTTTTCAGCTGAAAGGCACTGTGCTTTACCCTGCTTGCCATTGACAGGGCCCTCCTCCTTGTCGCTTGCCAGCTCATTCCTCTGCTCCAAAATGTGCTCTAGGGCGGCCTGCAGCTTGCGGGGCAGGATGGAGTCCTCATCTTCCATCTGTAAGACAGAGCCACCTCCTCAGGGACTGGGGCTGGGACAAAAACATCTCCTACCCTGTCCCCAGCACAGCAGGGGGAGCACTAGAAATGAACCGTGAGGAGAGGGAGAAGGCGTAACTGTAATAGGTTTGGCACATTCCCAGCACCACCCAGCGCAGTACTATCAAAAAGCACAAGAGGAAGGAGAAAGGGGGCGTCTTTTCCTAAATATTTCCCTGTTCTGGAGGAATTTTACATGTCTGACCCGAGAGGCAGGGCTCACCCTTGGCCTCACCATCTGCCCACAAGCGCTGGCCCCGCCACAAAGAGGTGTGTGAACAATGCTGGCACGTGGCCAGGTGAGCAGAGCCTGTACTCAGGCATCAAACCTCTTACACAGGCATAAGGAATTCCCAGGGAGCATCGGAGCCAAGGAACTGCCAGTGACTGTGCAGAGCTCCTACCAGCCCTGGCTGAGTCGGCTGATTCAGCTGAAGCCTTCAGAAGAGAGGTGCAAGGTAAAGCATTACCCCAGAGCTCAGGCAGCTGGCAAGCGAGGACTGTGGGAGGGCTTGGCCTTCACCCACACGCTGCTCCCTGCAGCAGGAGGAGCACTCATCCCATCTGAGTCACGGGGCTGAGCCCCGGCAGAGACCCTCGCTGCCAGCGCTGCTCACCGACCTGCCAAAGAGCTCTGGGAAAAAAGAGCCTCCTGGGCCAGGAGTACGTTTGCTCATTTATCCTCTTCCCTTCCCTCCTACCCTTCCCACTCCTCCTCTCTACAACAAAGGGAAGTGAAAATCAGCAGGCAATATTGCCTGCAGAGCAATACACAGGCTTCCCCATGTACCACCTTCCTGCCTCCGACGCATCCAGTGCAAGGACTGGACTGAGGAACCACAAGCTCCTGAGGCAGTAAGGATTGAAAAAAACCATGAAAGATCCCCTCCCACTCAGGGCAGAGTATGTGATGGGAGATGAACTGACAGACACAGGCTGCAAGAACCCACACTGCCTCCCAGCAGATAGTGCTGAGCCAAAGCTTTCCAGCTCTGTCCTCTGCCTTACAGGAAGTCACCCGAGGACCTATAGTGCCCAAGTGCCATCATTTTCCCCTCTTAAAAAAAAAAAAAAAAAAAAAAAAAAAAAGAGAAAGAGGTAATTTCCAGTGATTTAGTCCTCAACAGCTGTGGTTTGGGATGATGATGTTACATATATACACAGCAACCCCTATAACCACAAGCCCTGCCTTGGTTTTTGAGTGGGGAGAAAGTGATCCATCCAGCCAGGCAGGTCAGCAAACACAGATGGAGGTAAACTATGAAGGAAAAAAGGGAGAAAAGGATGTGAATTAACTCTGCTTACCTGTCTGAGAAACCGATTATTTACAAGGTCAACGACGAGGACCTAAGAATGAAAGAGCAAGAATCAAAACGGAAAGTAATTATTTCCACCATCAGAGTTTATCTTAATCTGTAACTGCTCTGGAGGAAACACTTCCCTGCTCATCCTACCCTCCACTGCAGCTGGAGGAGGCACCCAGCATGACCCAGGAGCACAGCCCGTGTTGTGGCTTTCTAGGGATGCCACTGCAAACCACAGCTCAGCTTGGACAGCAGGAGGCTGTGCTCCAGGCCTGGCCCTCTGCTCCTTTACCACCCAGCAGGGTCAGAGCTTCATCCTTTCTCCCCGTATGCTGCACCGCTGTCTCCCGGGAGGCAGGGAGGGAAATCCCTCCCTCAGCTCGTTCAGCCTTGCTGTGCTCACCCTTGTGCCTCAGGAATCCAATTCTCAATTATTTATTGCTATCGTGAGGCACCTGTGTTAACCCGAGGGGCAGCTGTCCTGGCCAGGCTGTAGCAACCACACTTGAGACTGCCAGGATTTGCATGCAGCCCCTAGATGGCAACATGCAGAAACCAGTATAAACTGTAATAAAACCATCTCCTACCCGCAGCGGCCCCACAGTGGGAGATTCCAGCCCCCTGCCCTCCCAAGCTGTGGCCAAGGCAGAGCACAGACCTTTGCCTGGGGGAACACCCATCTCTGCCCTTACGCCACGCTCACGGCAGCCACAGGATGCCATCTGGCACTGCCAGCTGACAGAAAAGAGCTCAGCCCACAGGGAAGAACCTCGAGTACAGCACGGTGTGGATGCCTCACCTCCTCCACGGGCAGCTCCTTCAGGCGGGGCAGGGAGCTGGAGAGCAGGCCGATGAGGAAGGGGGTGGGCGAGCACACGATGTCGATCATGGACGGCGGCAGCACGGGGATGTAGGTGTGCTGCCAGGTGAAGGGGTACAATAGGGCCACCGTGGCGTGGCAACACTTGGACAGAGTGCTGGAAGACATAACACAACCAAGGGCAACCGCTGGTCAGTTAGGGAATGAGGGGCGCTTCCTAGAAATCAACTGTTCCCTGATTGATCTCTCTAATTACTAAGGGCTTTCCCACATTTCTGACCCCATTTTTCGGCTTCAGAGGCAATGACTTCTGAAAGATGACCCCAGTCCACACTCTTATAACAAGAGATAGGTTCCACTGAATTAGAGATCTGCTGCTCCAGTGTCCTGATGGAAAATATCAGACAAACACTGCATCTTCCATGCCGCTGCCTCTCCTTAGAAAAATGAGTTCATTCTTCCACAGCTCTCTGGCAGGAGTCAGGCGGGATATCCAGTTAGCCATGGCAGAGCTTGCCACAGGGCACCAGTTATTCATCTCTTCTGGGTCTGGAAGCATTTTTATGTGTCAAGAGAGGGGGAAGGCTAGCTGCTATAAATGCTGTATATATAACATAATTGGGTTTTACCAGCATCCAGGAGAGGAGAGGAAGGAGGCTGGTGCAGCATGCAGGAGTCACGTGGATTGAGAAGGATGCCCAGCTGGCTCCCATTAGACTCCATGGGAGAATTTACATTCAGCAAGCTGGGTTTATTGCTCACTTGAGAGGGAAGGGGTTTGATGGGTGTGGACTGGAGCTTGCTCTGAAAAGTGCAGTCTGCTTTCCCTCCCCTCCCCACTCCAGTTAAGTTTGGTGGATGTGAATCCCTGTGCTGTGTCACTAGGGCACGCTGAGCGGAGTGGCATGGCTGGGGGGACAGCTGGCTGGCTTCCATCACGTAAGCTCAGGTTAGCAGAACAAAATTGTAGTTGCTGGGACATCAGTGTAACAGTACGAAGCAATCAGGCAACAAACACTGTTAAAGACATGACGCTTTTTGGAGATGAGGAGATCCCAGGGGAGAGGCTGGAATCTGCTTAACCTGAAAATTTTATCTGGGACTGTGACAGGTAGGGAACTGGCACTTGGGTAAGATGTGTGTTCTGAGAAAGTCTCTTCACAAAATGGGGACAGTTTCCTCTCCCTTCACTCCCAGAGGACTGTCTTTTCTAAGGGGATACTCTGTAAAAACAGAGGAAGACTCTCCAAAGGCTCTGTTACAGAGTGGTAGCTTTAAATGGGAAAAAACCTTCAGTTCCACATCGTTGTTTGGGAAGGTGTGAGTGTATCCCCCTCCCTGCATTCACTCCTCCAGGCTGCCTCTCTGTTGCTGCTCTCCAGCTGTGCCTGCCATCATCAGCTAGCCCACACCATGCTGTGTCTATCACAAATGCAAGGTAGATAATGAATCTGAGAGAAGCAAAATTAAAACAATGATAAAACACGGACCTAGCAAGAAACAGAAACATTAAAAAAAACCCAGAAAAAAAGTGGGAATAATATCAAAGTAGATGATTTCTGTTGTATCTTTCATACAAGCTAATCTTGAAAGGAACTGCAACAAAAGTGAATGCATCATCTTAGAAGTGCACTCCAAGCTAATGAAATCCTTTAAAAACCATCTCCTTCAAAGCTGTGCTACTCATACATTTCAGGTCATGTTAGCAGATACAAAAGCAGGGGCTTCTCTTCCTTTCCATTACTGCAGAGCCTCTTTTCCACTCCTCGATTTCTGGCTGATAATAGACCTGGTAATGGCAGCAGCAGCATAGTGAAAGCTGAAAGAACTGCACCTTTCATCATTTGTGCAAAGCAGTGGGGCATTATCACCACCCACCGTTCCTCTTCTTTGAGCAGAGGGTGAATGTGGAAGTGTTAGAAGTTTTACATTTGTCACCAATTCTCTATTTTGAAGGTGTATCCAAATTTTCTGCCTAAACATGGGACCTGAATTTATAGACAGCATGTGAAAACCCGTGGAAAACATCTCTGAGTCCAGGTAGCTCCACAGAGGAACAGTGAGCAGCTGAAGTACGTGGTTATTTATGGCATGGTGAGATATTATGGCAAGCTGTCTCCTACTATATTTATGGTGCCTTGTTCTTCCCTCAGCCCAGCTCTGAGTACACATGGTACGTGAGAGATCGAGTGGGAGGAGAGATGGCCGAGCTCCAGCGAGTGGAAGTCAAAGGCAGAGCTGTGTTAAGTCTGAAATTGTACACACCAGGCAGTGGGAAGTAAAGATAACTTCCCCTTCCACCCTTCCATCTGTGCATGACTCAACGCCTCCAGGGTGAAACCCAGTGATCTCTGCTCCCAAACATTTCTCACTGTGGAAGACCTTGCCAGGGAACAATACTGGCAGGGTTGAGGTCTGTGAGCCTCCTTTATAAGCAGAGCAGTTCAGGGATGGACACAGAGGAGGTATCACTGAGGCACCTTTTTCACATGTCAGACTTGCTCTGCAGGCAGTCTCAGGGAGCTGCAGGTTGCCAGGAGCCCAGGAGAACTGTGGCCATCTAGAGTGACTCAAGCCTAAGATCTCTCTTTCTCTTGCATTTGGCACTGCAACAAGCACTAAGGGACGGCTGATTCACACCAGGCTGATGAGCCTTGCAAAAAAATCCAGCTTGATAAGTCCCTTTTGTGCCACCTGTGTGACTCTTCAGCCAGCAGCCACGTGACTGCAGTGTGCTCTGGAAGTGTCAGGAGCCACCCTCCGGCCACACAGGTTCAGTCCAGCTGTTCAAACGGGACACAGGCACCACTTTCTAAGGCTTTTGGTTTCATGAGTAACCTTTTTGAAGAATGTTTTCAAGATACTGAGCACATTTTCAGGGGCTCATTCAGCCTTCTGCAGGGAACACGGTTGAGCTGTGTGTTGCTCACAGTTGAGACTGAGATGTCAAGGCTAGTACAGAGGCTGAAAAGTACTGAGTACACAAGAACCCTCAGACCCCTCCCTAAAGGGCTGATTTGGGTAGGGACTGACACACAGATCGCTCTGGGTAAGCATTCCCTTGGTCAGAACAATGATACTGCAGCAACCTCTGACACTTGTTTGCTTGAACAACAGGCCTTCCCAGCACCCAGCACAAACCCACCCCACAGCAGCCTGTGAAGCTGCTGCTTCTTGGCAGCCACCTTGAATACAGGTGGCCAATACAGACAGCTGCAACTACAGACACCCTTCTTCCTCTCCTGGGAAAACTTGCTCCAAGACTAGCTTGACATGTTCCAAGAGACACCTTGACAAGTTGCAACAGCTTCTCTGGAGGGACACTGGCTGTTCAGCCTGGTTGCTTTCCACTCCAAAGGCAAGCATATGTGATAAAAAGCCTTCAAAGATGACTCTCTCTTTGGGTTTAGGATCTGCATGATTTCTGAAAAACACCATTGAATCAAACATCCCGCTGTAGTTTAATGCCAGGAAGTCCTGTGGTCCCTGCACAACCAAACTGCTCAAAATATGCTGGCATTTGGCAATTTAAGACTGTTTGAATATGTATCTTTTTTTTTTTTTAATAAGCTCTGTCACA